>NC_069659.1:357237374-357546332 GCF_027244095.1 Hemicordylus capensis
CTCAGTAGTTCCAAGCACTCAGCCATTGTAACTTTGGACTTCTCTATGGATACACTCATCTCCAGTCTGTAGTCCTGTTAAGCACTATAAAATAACTGGCTTTCCCCATATTTCTTGGTATCTCTGCTGATGAGTCAGAAACATTGGTACTTACTGCGAAGGGTTCCTTTTCACAGTGTCTGGAGATCATCCTATACAAAGAGATAATATCCATCACATACTCCAAGACACTGACAGACGGGAAAAGGTTTCAACGTGCAGCAGGCTAGGATCCAGTCACTAGGTGGCGCCAAAACCCCATTTCTGGGACTGTTGCACTAGAATGTAGAGCTAAGAAAGAGAGAATGGTGAGTGAACTACTACTAACGTATATAAGCCACCTTAAGTGGCGCAGTGGGGAAATGCTTGACTAAGAATCAGGAGGTTGCCGGTTCGAATCCCCGCTGGTACTATATCAGGCAGCAGCGATATAGGAAGATGTGGAAAGGCACCATCTTATACTGTGCGGGTGGAGGCAATGGCCAACCCCTCCTGTATTCTACCAAAGAAAGCCAGGAGTCCACACCGACTTGATGGCACAACTTTACCTTTACTAATGTATATACAAGAGAAACAGGTTGTGGGGAAAACAGCAATGGAATGCCCTGGGAGTCACCCTCCACCCCAACTGGCACCCAGAGGAGAAGAATTACAGCTGGATGATCTCCCGACACTGAGAAGAAGAACCCTTCACGGTAAGTCCCAAGGTTTCTGTTTCCACAGTGCTGGAGACCACCCTATACAAACATGCCCAAGCAGTAGGGGCTCCAGGGGAGGGAAGCGGATGATTAGACCACTTGTGGGAGGACGGTGCAGCCTAAGGCAGCCTGTGCAGAATGGAAGGAGGAGATCTCGGAGTGCTTGGTGAAGGGAGTGACAGACAATCAAGGCACCTCCTGGCAGATCTCAGTCAGGGGGGCCTGAGCTGAGAAGGCCACCGACACGGAGACACCACAAGTGGAGTGTGCAGTGATGTTCCTGGGAACCAGAAGACGAAGGGATTCATAGGCGAGGGCTCTGGTGGCTCAGATCCACCTGGACCCATGGAGGGAATGACACAATGAGAGAGTCCGATAGATAGAAGGACTTGGGACACTTTTTATATATGCAAAGAGCCAAAGGGAGGTCCATAAGAGAAGCCCTGCTGGTCAGGCACAACTTGGCCCATCCAGTCCAGCACCCTGTTTCCCACAGTGGCCCACCAGATGCCTCTGGGGAGCCCACAGGCAAGAGCTATGCGCCTGCCCTCTCTCCCGCTGCTGCTCCCCTGCAACTGGTATGGAGAGGCATCGTGCCACTGAGGCTGGAGATGGTGGCCATCACCATATCCCATGGCAAAGAATTCTGCAGATTAATTGTGCACTGTACTTCCTCTTGTTGGTCCTAAATATCCCAACCTTCAGTTTCATGGGGTGACCCTTCTTTCTAATGTTGTGAGAGGAGAAGGTGTTCCAGGCCCCTGATCATTTTGGCTGCCCTCAGCATCAGCAGTCTCCAAGGGACACCATCTGGAACCTGCCCAAGAGGTAGGAGTGGAACCACCACAAAGCAGTGTCTCCAACTCCCAACCCTCTCAGATGCTCCAGAAGGATACTATGGTCGATAGTATCGAAAGCCGCCGAGAGGTCCAAAAAGATCAACAGAGTCACACGTCCTCTGTCAATTGCCAATTGGAGATCATCCATCAGGCCGACCAAGGCAGTCTCCACCCCATAGCCAGCCCGAAAGCCAGTTTGAAATGTGTCAAGATAATCAGTTTCATTCAAGACTGCCTGGAGTTGGGAGGCCACCACCCTCTCAATTACCTTGCCCACCCATGGGAGGTTGGAGACAGGCCTGTAGTTGTTCAGGTCCGAGAGATCCAGGGTAGGCTTCTTCAGAAGTGGTCTAATAATTGCCTCCTTAAGACTAGGAGGCATCCTACCGTCCCTCAGAGATGCATTTATAATCTCTACCAGGCCTTCTACAACAACCCCCCTGCCGGATAATATAAGCCATGTCGGACAGGGGTCAAGAGGACAGGTGATGGGCCGCACCATTCCAATTCAGCTTGTCCACATCCTCAGGAGTCACAAACTGGAACTGATCCAAAATGATCAAAATGTCTGAAGAGGCAAAGAAGGCAAGTAGAGGGAGGCTGCTGAGGGGCGCCATCTTCATCCACAGTCCCCCCTCTTCCCTATCAGAAGACTGGTGTGAGTCTGAACCCTGAGAATCAGACCCAGGATCAGCTGGATTGACTGTGTGCAAGGGGAGCGCCGAGGAAGGGCCACGGCAGCAGGAGCAGGTGGCACTGCAGGAGGGGAAGAGGAAGAGGAAGAGGGCGGAGGAGGTGCTTTCCTTTTACGCCTTGTAGCCCTTGGCACAAAGCGCCCCCTTTCATTAGCCGGGATAGCATTACAGTGGAGGCTGGAATCGGGAGATGACGGAAGGGAATTCTGTGAAGGGCCTCGGTGTTGGGGGTGGGGGGGCAGCCAGAAGTGCCGGGGATAGCAGGAAGCAATGTAGGCGCAGGTGGATGAAGAACAGAAAGGCACTCCTTGGAAATAAAGTCTTTAAGCCAGCAGAAAACATCCTCTGGAAAGGGATTTGGGGGTCTCTTGTCAAGGGGAGGAACATTGCTCGCTGTGACCAGAGGAACTGGAACAAGCAGGGTCTCCACTGGAACACTATTATTACGCTATTATTAGAAACAGGCTGATGCGTGTCAGGTACAGCATCAGGCACTTGGTCATCTCTTGTCACAGAAGCAGATAAGTCTGGCAGGCTGTGCTTCAGGGAGAGAAGTGTGGTACTGCCAGTTCCCCCTCCCACAGATTGGCAGACAGCAGAGCCAGTTTGAGCAGGGTCACATCGCCAGGGCACTTTCCAGACTAGCTGCTCAACAGCAGCAAAATGCCTCTGTTCAGGCAAGTCGCATTCAAAACGTCAACAGCAGGGGGAGCCGTCTCACAGAATCTTACAACCCCCCAAAACAGCAACTTCCTTACGCCAGATATACGACATCCTAGCTCTATATTGTAGCGATTAAATTCAAAACAAGGCATTGGAAATCTCAACGGGACCCTGCTGTCCACGTAGGAACTGCGGTGTCACAACGCAGGAAGTGTGGAAGCACCCTTCTGAGACATGCCGTGACCCCGTTGCAGGGTCTAATCTGGAAAGCGCCCTGGTGGGGTAGTGGTGCGTGGATCCGCTCCGTGGCCCAGTTGTTGGCACACAGCCTTGATTAAAATCCGCTCACTGAGCCTCACCCCGAGGGATTTTAGATTTTTCCTTTAAGGTTTTCTAGCTGGAGGATCCAGCACATGCCTTGATTCTTTCTTTGCCTTGCCATGTTTTCGCTGCAACTGATCAGGAGCAGTCCGATCAGAAGTGGGGATGGAGGAAGCTCCCGCCCTGTCTGGAGACTTGGGTTGAGGGTGTTTAGATCCCAAAGGGATCAGTTTAGGAAGTGGTCTGCCCCTGCTTTCAGAATGGGACCCCCAGAGAGGGAACCCCCCCCAAAAAAGGTCTCCTGTGTGGGAGGCATCAATGTTAGGGAAGAGTGCACAGAGTGTGTGAACCCACAAACAAAACAAAAATGAAAGTAAAAGAAGAGCCAATATCCAAATTAAATAATGAAGGGGGGGGGATTTAGAATTTGTATAGAACTAACAATAAAGGGACTCCCTTTCCACCCTGAAACAGAAAAGGAGCAAGGGAGGGGAAATGAAGATATTTTAGGGGAAAACACTAGCCTGGATGGTGAAAAGAGCAGGACCAGAACTGGGGTTTTGGTGTCACCCAGTGACTGGATCCTAGCCTGATTCATTGACTGATAGATTGATTTAAGTGCTGTCAAGTCAGTGTCGACTCTTAGCGACCACATAGAGAGATTCTCTCCAGGATGATCTGTCTTCAACTTGGCCTTTTAGGTCTCCCAGTGCCGTGGTGCATTCATTGCTGTCGTAATCAAGTCCATCCACCTTGCTGCTGGTCGTCCTCTTCTTCTTTTTCCTTCAGCTTTCCCCAGCATTATAGACCTCTCAAGGGAGGTGGATCTTCACATAATGTGTCCGAAGTATGATAATTTGAGCCTGGTCATTTGTGCCCCGAGTGAGAATTCTGGATGGATTTGTTCTATGATCCATTTGTTTGTTTTCCTGGCTGTCCATAGTCTCCTCAAAAGTCTTCTGGTCACCACATCTTAAAAAGGACATTGTTGAACTGGAGAAGGTACAGAAGAGGGCAACCAAGATGATCAGGGGCCTGGAGCACCTTTCTTACGAGGCAAGGCTACAACACCTGGGGCTTTTTAGTTTAGAAAAAATGATGAATGTAGGGAGACATGATAGAGGTCTGTAAAATCATGCATGGTGTGGAGAAAGTGGAGAGAGAGAGATTCTTTTCCCTCTCACACAACACTAGAACCAGGGGTCACTCCATGAAATTGGTTGCCAGGAGGTCTAGGACCAACCAACGGAAGTACTTTTTCACACAACGCGTGATCCACTTGTGGAACTCTCTGCCACAGGATGTGGTGACAGCCAACAACCTGGATGGCTTTAAGAGGGGTTTGGATGACTTCATGGAGGAGAGGTCTATCAATGGCTACTAGTCAGAGGGCTGTGGGCCACCTCCAGCCTCAAGGGCAGGGTGCCTCTGAGTACCAGTTGCAGGGGAGTAATGGCAGGAGAGAGGGCACGCCCTCAACTCCTATCTGTGGCTTCCAGCGGCATCTGGTGGGCCACTGTGCGAAACAGGATGCTGGACTAGATGGGCCTTGAGCCTGATCCAGCAGGGCTGTTCTTATGTTTATGTTCTTATGTTATGTTCTTCTTCAGCACCCAAGTTCAAAAGCATCAATACTTCTATCTTGCTTCTTCAAAGCCCAGCTTTCGCATCCATAGAGCATCACGGTGAAAACCATGGTCCGAACTATCCTAATTTTTGTAGGTATAGACACATCACAGCATCTAAATATCCTTTCCAAGGCCTTCATTGCAAACCTACCAAGTGCTAGTCTGCAGCATATTTCTTGACTGCCAGATCCTTTACTGTTGATGGTCAATCCTAAAAGGCAGAAGCTGTCCACCACTTCAGTGTCTTCATTTTAGAATTTGGAATGGGCCTTCTCAGTTGCTGCCCTGATGCTTTGGAACATGCTCCCTGCTGAAATAAGAGCTTCTCTATCTCTGAGAATTTGTTCACCCAGGCTTTTAATTAAATACCATTTTAATAGTTTTAACTTGGTTTTAAAATATTGTTTTAAGGTTTTAAATTGTTGTAATGTTTTAACTTTTTTGCTGTCATTTATTTTAACCAATGTTTTAATTTCTTTGTCATTTATCTGTTTTAACTATTGTTTTAACTTTTCTGTTTTTGTTGTAAACTGCTCAGAGACGTAAGTTTTGGGCGGTATAAAATATGTTAAATAAATAAATAAACAAATAGTCAATTCTGAGGCTGGTTGCTGTACCTGTTGTCATTAGTTTAGTCTTCTTTACATTCAGTCATAGTCCCATTTTTTCAATGTGCTCCTTGACTTTCATTACTAGAGCTTGCAGATCATCCACATTCTCAGTTATCAGAGTGCTGTCATCAGCATAGTGCAGGTTATTGATGTTTCTTCCTCCAAACTTAAAACCACGCTCATCTTCTTCCAGTCCAGCTTCTCTCAGTATATGTTCAACATATGTGAATAAATAAGGAGAAATTATACAGCCTTGTCTTACTCCTCCTTTGCCAATTTGAAACCAGTCTGCTAGCCTGCTGCAAGTTTAAACCTTTCCCAGTCTGTCCTGGAGCATGTGATGGATATTAACCCTTTTTATAGGATGATCTCTGGCACTGTGGAAAAGTGTGTGTGTGTGTGCGTGTGTGCATGCGCAAATTGTAGCAAGAGATTTTCCAGGGAATCCACATGACGTTAAAGGATGTTATGCTGTTTCATAGCACATTCTGCTGGCCATTTGTTGACAAATCATAAACCATCTCTTTTAAATGAGTACTCTAAAAGGGATGGTTCTTTGGTGGATTTTTCACAGTAATCTGGATCCCTCAGAAAAATTTCTGTAGCAGTCTGTGTCCATGTTAGAACTAATTGCCATCTGGGAATGTCCTGTTTCTCTCCAACCAAGTATTGGATAATCCCCCACAAACAATCTTTGCTTTCAGGCTTCCACCACTCCACCAGTTTCTGCCTCTCTCCAACAGAATTTTTCAAGATTAGATGGACTTTTCCCGCCCTTGAAGAACATCTGGCTTCCTGGCATTTTCATCTGCATGGAGGAGGATTTATTGGACAACTTCAGGAGAGTTACCCAGATTTTATATCAGTATTATCTGTCTGCTTCCTGCAGAATGTTACACAGTTCAGTATGGTTGTCTGGGTTGTTTTTAGGTTGCTGGGGTTACAGAAACATCTTTTATTTCTGGCTTGTATGACTGGACCACTTCTCCCAACTGTGCAGTGCTGATGCAAAACACCAAGTTAATCGGATGCCTCCAACAGGGAGGATATTCATCACCGTCCATTTCCATGCAGTTCAAAGGATGTGGAGGAGAGACCCATCAAAACTGTGGATGGTGTCCCTTAGGGACACCAATTAAAGGTAAAGTGTGCTGTCGAACCGGTGTCGACTCCTGGTGCCCACAGAGCCCTGTGGTTGTCTTTGGCAGAATACAAGAGGGGTTGACCATTCCCTCCTCCCGCGCAGTATGAAATGATGCCTTTCAACACCTTCCTAGATCGCTGCTGCCCGATATAGGTGTATCCCACAGTCTGGGAGGAATTAGCACATTTAAAAAATTTTTACAGTTAAGACTGATTTTTTTTAAGTAAAACAATGTTTTAATATCCATATAGAATGTTTAAAGTAATTTCAGGTTTATTTATATATTTATTCATTCAATTTCTATACCGCCCTTCCAAAAAATAGCTCAGAGCAGTTTACACAGAGAAATAATAAATAAATTAGATGGCTCCCTGTCCCCAAAGGGCTCACAGTCTAAAAAGAAAAATCAGACAGACACCAGCAACAGTCGCTGGAGGGATGCTGTTCTGGGGCTGGAGAGGGCCAGTTACTCTCCTCCTGCTCAATAATCACCACGCTGAAAAGGTGCCTCTTTGCTCAGCTAGTAGGGGTTGGCACTCAGAGACAGATTGCTCCCTCTCACATAATACTCAGATTCCCAAACCAAACCATAAAAGATAGAAACATGCCATTTTCGCAGGTAGGTTCCAGACCCCACCCAGACTACCAAAAAAATCTCCTCCACCAACCCCTCCCAAATCCATTACCTTTCCAGAAAAAGTGGACAAAATCTCCCATTGGAAACCATGGGAAATGGTTTCTCATTGAGCTAGAAAAAGATTAGAGTCAGGACAAAATAAGACATTCATATGCTTGTGAACTGGAAGCCCTTTACCAAGCTGCTTGGGCTTCACGCACTTACTGACTGACATGAAACTCCCAGACCAAACCGCAGAAGACAGAAACACGCCATTTTTGCAGGCAGATTCCAGACCTCAGTCCCACTAAACAAAAATCCAAAACCCCGGAAAAATTCATTCACATCTTAGAAAATGTAGAAAAACTTCCCCATTGGAAAGCATGGGGAATGATAAAAACCAGTCACAGAGAGATAAGATATAGGGATGTGCAAATCGATTCAAATCTGAATTGATTTAACTTGAATCTAGGCGATTTGAGCAATTAGAATTTGAATCAAATCACCCCTAAAATGGATGATTAGATTCAAATTTGAATTGAATTGAATTTACCCAATTAGAATCTATTTGACAAGTATTTTGGCACCTTTTAATAGCCATTCAGGCAAACTGGTTAAAAAAGATGCCAAAACAGGGTCAATTGATTCAAATTTTAATTGAATTGACTTGAATTTGAATCAAATAGACCCTGTTTCAAACCCATTCTATCATAATTCAAATCAAATCCAACAGATTATATCAAAATTCAAATTGTAAAATTTATTCGTGCACATCTCTAATAAGTTATACAAATGCTTGCAAATTGCAAGTCCTTTTACTAATATATGTACACACACACACACACACACACACACCATCATCACCACCAACCCCCTGCCGCCGCCACCAGCTGTGAAGGCATTCTAAATTGGCATAAAAGTATTAAGGTGTGTGTCTGCTTTCCGGGAATACTTTGCCTCCAAAACAGGAGCTGCCCTTCCATGAGGCAAGACAAGACAGCTGCCTGAGGCAGAAGATTATTGGTGCACCAGCAAAGTTCCTCCAAGATGCCATTACAGCAACATAGGAAGATGCCCTATACTGAGTCAGACCCTTGGTCCATCTAGCTCAGTATTGTCTTCACAGACTGGCAGCGGCTTCTCCAAGGCTGCAGGCAGGAGTCTCTCCCAGCCCTATTTGGAGATGCTGCCAAGGAGGGAACTGGGAACCTCCTGCATGCAAGCAGGCAGGTGCTCCTCCCAGAGTGTCCCCATCCCCTCAGGGGAAGCTCTTACAGTGCTCACACATCCCATTCAAATGCAAACCAGGGTGGACTTAGCAAAGGGCAGCTTAGCAAAGTGGTCAATTCGTGCTTGCTGCTGCCACAAGCCCAACTCTCCTCCACTTCTTTCCCCTGCATTTAAAAAGGGGGGTGGAAGGCGAGAGGAGGAGGTGCACCTAACGGGGGCAGCAGTGGGGCTGCCTCAGGTGCACAGAGGCCTTCAGTGGCCACTGCTCCAACATCTGTGACCAGGGAGTTGTATTAATGACTTGTGGGATCTCTCGACACAGCAACAGGCCCGTGTGGTTGGGGCTGATGGGAACTGTAGTCCAACAACATCTGGGGACTAACAGTTGGGGACCCCTACAGTATGGCTCACCAGCCTGCAATTCAACTCTTCTGGCTGCCAGCAGAGGACACTGTGGTTTTACAGACTTAAGCTCTATACTTGGGACCATTCAGCAGAAAAGGGCGCATTCTGCATTGACATCTGCCTGCCTTTCAGAATGCCTCTGCCACTGCAAGGGAAGGAGCATTGCTGGCTGCAGCACCCAGGCACAACTGGGATGAGGTTGCCTCAAACCAGAGATGATCACTGTAACTGCATCAGCTGAAAAAGAGACATGGTCAAGTCACACGATCACCAGAGCAAACAACCATCTTTCGGTCTTCATCTCCCTGCTACAACGTGCTGCACTAAACAAAGTTTCTCTCTGACGGACATTTTGGTCTTTGCTGGCTATGGGGGAAAGCATGTTTCACTGAAAAGATGATCATGAAAGGGAGACTGACAGCCTTGCAGAATTCAGATTCTAGCAAATAATGTGCACCTAGGGTTGAACTGAATTGGGGGCTGAAAGGGAGGCAAAATATTGCGGGCAGAATCATCACTGGGAGAAGCACTGGCATTATCAGATGGCCCAAGAAGCAACCAGACTCTCCTTCCTGCTCTGACACCCATTCCGAGTAAAGGCGGTGTGATTCAGGAATCATTGTCCTCACTCTGAATCACTTATTTATTTTCACACATATATTCCGCTCTTCCTCCAAGGAGCCCACAGCAGTGTACATAGTTAAGTTTCTTCTCACCACAACCCTGTGAGGAAGGTTACATAGGAACATAGGAAGCCGCCATATACTGAGTCAGACCCAAGGGTCCATCTAGCTCAGGATTGTCTACCCAGACTGGCAGCGGCTTCTCCAAACTTGCAGGCGGGAGTGTCTCTCTCAGCCCTATCTTGGAGATGCTGCCAGGGAGGGAACTGGGAACCTTCTGCTCTTTCCAGAGCAGCTCCATCCCCTGAGGGGAAGATCTGACAGTGCTCACACTTCTATCTCCCATTCATATGCAACCATGGCGGACCCTGCTTAGCTAAGGGGACAAGTCATGCTTGCTATCCCAAGACCGGCTCTCTTCTTATGAATTATGAATTAGGGTATGAATTAGCTCTGTTTGCCCTCCGTGGTGGCATTACCTTGCCAGACCTGCTTGGCCATGTAGTGTGAAATCATCGCTCTCACTGTGTGATCCTGTGGGGGAACCCCGAGGGGTGAGGAAGAGAAGGGAGGAAGGAGACACGCCGTCCAGGGAGGAGAGCACCTGGTGTCGCTGCTTATCTCTGTGAGCGGCAAAGTCACTGCTCCAGCCACCCATGGCGGCCGGCACCAGCCTCGGCAGGGCAACAAGGAGGTGCTCCCCATCAGTGAGGAGGGCTCGTGGGAGCCCGGGAGCATCTCACGCGACCACGGGGGGCTCTCGCAAGATTTTGAAGCAAGATCTCACTTGGGACCCAAATCTTGTGAGACTTACCCTGACTGGCAGGGGCCATTTAAGAGAGAGCCGGCCAATGACGATGGGCTGGTTTGTGAGGAGGACTCATCTTGGCAAGAGCCCAACGACTTGTTTGAAGCCCAGGGCTCTAACTTCTCCATGGCTCTGTGAACTGAAGAGGCCCAGCAGTGAGAAGGTGCTCCAGACTGGGAGGAGGCTGAGGCTGGGCTGTTCCCTTTCTGGCCCCCTCCTTACCAGTGGACCCAAACCTGGCAAGGAACCTGACAGATCCTTCATTGGCTGGGATCATGTGGTGCAGGAAATCATGGCCTAATAAAAAATGGCACCCAAGCCGCAGTAGTGAGGGGAAGGGTGTCCCCAGACCCTAGGCCACTCCTTGTGCTGTTTGGTGCCTGAGAACGCGGCAACTCCCGGCAGGAAGGAAAGCTGAGGGCTAGGAGCCAGATTCACAGGACACCCAAACAGTCTCCGGAGAGGCAAGGAAATGCTGCGTTCATAAAAGAAAACCATTCTGCGCATGCTTCAGGACTGCCTCTCCCGTCCAACTCTGCCTTGCCCTGTGAGGTCGTCTCAGGTGGGCCTTCTCAGTGTTCAGGGCCCAAGGGAGGTACGTGGGGCCCGGGCCCATGGCAGGGCCTCCTCTGTGGCAGCCCCCTCCTTATGGAACACTCTGCCTCCTGAGATTTGTAATGCCCCCTGCCTTCTGTCCTTCAAGAAACTCCTGGAAACGTATCTATTTTGCCAGGCTTTTAGTTTTTAGTGTGTGGGAGTGGGTTTCTTCCTTGTCTTTGTTGTTGTGGCTTTATTTATGTATACAGTCTAAGGAAGTCAGGCAGTCAATCAATTTGCTAAACAAACAAACAAACAAACAAACAAAAATAAAAATAAAATGCTCACAGTCACTTTGCGTTTTGGTTCTTTTGTAAATGGTAGTCGTCATGAGCAAATTTGCAGCTGCAGGAGTTCCAAAGTCTGTCTCCTTTGGTGCAAGAAACCAGGCTCAGTTTTGAGCTGGGCCTAAACCTCCTTGAATTTGGGTCTGGGCCAAGTGGGGTCTTCCTCCCCTGCTAGCCAGCCCTGACTGACTTTCCCCCTCACTTTCTCAAGCAAAAAACTGCTGATGTTTGCAAGCAGGGAGGGGTAGCCAGAGGCAAGAAGGAGTTACTGGATGCAGGAGAAGCCTTTGATGCACAGCAGGTTTTACCACGAGGCTTTACTGCGAACTCAAATTTGTCCCCAAAACTGACACAAATAGTGCATTTTTTGATTGATTAAGTGCTGTCAAGTTGGTGTCGACTCTTAGTGACCACATCGATAGATTCTCTCCAGGGTCATCTGTCTTCAACTTGGCCTTGAAGGTCTCTCAGGGGTGCATTCCTTGTTGTCGTCATCGAGTCCATCCACCTTGCTGCTGGTCGTCCTCTTCTTCTCTTCCCTTCAACTTTTCCCAGCATTATGGACTTCTCAAGGGAGCTGGGCCTTTGTGTAATGTGTCTGAAGTATGATAGCATGAGCCATTTTTTTTAACCCCGTATATAGATTGGTTTACACTCTAATGCACAGTGAAAAACCCAAATTGTGTGTGAACTGCTCCCCTATAACTCACAGGGACTTTGGGGTGAATCTAGCTGATATGTGGACACACCAGAGGCAGGGGCACAACAAACAACCAGCTTAACTATTATTCTTTATAAACACATTTTTAACATCAAAACATCCCTCCATGGCATATATTTTGTGACGCCTCTAGCTGCAGGTATCACAAGAAGGACCAAAGTCTTTCAGCTATTTGGGGGCTTAGGGTTTGGGGGAGGAAGGGAATGCTTACCCAAACCATCACAAAAGGCAGGCAGACATAGAGCTGCAGTGGGGAATAAGTGGGGAATAACCACCCTCCTTTCATTCATTAATCCTACAGCCTGAGATGTATGCACGATGCTACTGCTTCTCAAGAAAGCTATAAATATGTTGTTTATGGCAGGAAGGGGTATCAGGACCCGGTCATATACAGAGCTGGTTCCGACAACTGACCAGAAGTAAGACAGATGGGAACCAGAGATTCCCAGTGAGGCATGCTCCTGGTGGGCATGTCGTTGGAACCCTCCCACCTCTGATTCCCACACTGGTTCCTGACTTCTGCCCAACTCTTACTCAAGGTTCTCTGTCCAACCTCAGATGTTTGTGACAAGTTAGGTGGAGACTGTCGGGCAGAAATCAGGAACTACTAGAGGAACCAGTGTTGAGAGGTAAAACTGTATATGTCATATATTTATTGGGGCTGTAATCTTCACACTGAGCCTAGGACACACAAAGGTCTAGTCTCAGCCTGGGCACAATGTTGTCATTCTATGCTAGGGATCATAAGATTTTTACTTATCTTCCGCTCCCAAACTGAATTTCCTATGTTTTGCCCTGTACATCCTATGCTCCCTGACAGGGAAACTCCTTCGGGGAGCAGGGAATTTGCAGTTTCCTCTGCCTTTAGCAAACCAAAGAAGAGCAGACTGTCCATAGGAACATAGGAAGCTGCCTTCTACTCAGACCATTGGTCCATCTGGCTCAGGATTGTCTACCCAGACTTTTCCAAGGGTGCAGGCAGGAATCTTTCTCAGCCCTATCTGGATATGCTGCCAGGGAGGAAACGTGGAACCTTCTGCAGGCAAGAAGGCAGGTGCTCTGCCCAGAGCAGCCCCATCCCCTAATGGAAATATCAAATGCAAACCAGGGCAGGCCCTGCTCAGCAGGATCCAGGAATGATAAGTCCAAAGGGCCAGCCACTACTGAGCCCTCCTTCCTGATGCTGGTGGCCCCCCTCTCACCTCTCAAAGATCAGGGGAGCAGGCTGCTTGGGAAGGGGCCTGGCAGGGGGACGGATTGCATGCTTGTTTAGAAAACGGGGGAAACTAATGAGGTTTTCAAACATTTTCAAGGAAAGCTTCAAATAAAAGTGGTTGTTGTTGAGGCAAGCCCAGGAGCAGTCACCTTTATTTTCCCTGGGAGGGAGGGAGGGAGGGTCTCTGCACATGTTCAGAGGCTTTTTGCCAGATTGAGGACAACAGAAGCCCTCCTCCTTCACAGCACCTTCTGATCAGGCTTGCCCCCACCCTGCCCCAGCCAAGGGCCTCACAGCAGCAGCATCCTTCTGGGTCAAGGAGGAAAGAGCAGCAGATCCACCCCCAGCCCCCGCCCCGAGGCCGGAGGAGGCCTGAGCTGGCCCAGTGGCCCTCTGTCTGCTCAGCTTTCTGTGCTTTTGCTGCCACCGGCATCACCCTTGCCCTCCTCAGGACCTGGAGCAGCGGGCTCCTGTGGCTCATGCTGCTGCTTCTTGCGAAGAGGAAGAGGAGCTGAGTTCTGTGCCCAGTTCCCCTCTCGGCCCTCCCCCCAGGGCAGATTAGGGTTGGCAGCAGCAGCAGCAGCAGCAGCTGGGAATGTCGTTTCTGTTAGAAGTGAAGGACTCTGCACTGCCTTATGCCTGGATGACAGAGGGGGACAGATTAGTGAGTCAGAGGGCTAGAGGGCTCAACACATTGGTCATCCCTTCTCTCTAATGCTCTGACACATTCCCTTTGGTATGTAGACTGCTACTCTCAGGGACTTCCTGCCTGCCTGCCTCTCTCTCACTCTCTCTTCCTTCTTCTCCCTATCACACACACTCACCTCTCTCTCTCTCTGCACCATGTGTGCAGAGATGCAGACAGCATCTTTCTGCATCCAGCTAGCTAGCTAGATTAGAGAGTCTATCTCTCCACTTTCCTATCTAGAATGGAGTTCTCCAATAAAGACTCTTTATATTGATTAGAAACTATGAACTGGCTCCAAGTTTCTTTTGCTCTCAGCAAACACACATGCTTGGGCAGAATCCATTGTGTTTTGCCTCAGGGCACTCTACTGTAATAGAAGGGTATCTCTTACCAGAGAGACATCCCAACAGGTTACGGACCCAGTTGGCCTTGAACTGCATGTACTGCAACTAAAAAATTAAGTTTGTTCCTGGAGGTCTAGTGAGATCTATCTGTGGGCACTTTAAATTGCTACTCTACAGCTGCACTTTATGGAGCACAGTGAAGATGGCTACTTACCTAGAAGGAAAGTTTAGACTGACTGTCCTGAACCCAGACAATTACTCAGAATGGTGAATTCAACTGCAACTTGCATTATGAGCTGAAGGACTACAGAAGGTCACTGAAGAAGATCCTCCCGTGGATGGAAGCACAGCTGCAGAGAAACCTGATAAGGAGGCGTGAGAACTGAAGGATGCTAAAGCACAAGCCCTCATCACTGCTTCTGTGAGTAAACATTATCTCTCTACCATAAGTGATCTTGCAACCTCAAAGTAAATGCTGAGCAAGTTAGATTCCTTGCATCTGAAAAAGGGGTGGGTATACACCTTTAATTTGAAAAGGGAAATGCAGAACCTCCAGTATAAAGACGGAGGCTGTTTTGCCAGCCATTTAGGAGAACTACAGGACTATTCTGCAAAATTTAAAGCAGCATGAGAGGAATTTACAGAGAATCAGAAATTGGAAGCTCGGTTTCTATGCATGCCTCCCAGTTACAGTAATATAAACGGGTAATTGGAAACCCACACTGCTCTAGCGTTTGAGAAAGCAGTGGAAACTATTTCTGCTGAAGCAAGCAGAAGGCAAGTTTTAAGTTCTTGCTATGATGATGAATTGGGAAGCAACTTCATTCTTAAGGCAATGCTTGGCCATGCCAGAGAAAACCCAAGGTGGGGAGGGAATGCTGCGAGAGGAAATCACAGGGGCCCTCATCTGCATACCAAAAGCTCTGGCTCCATTTCCAAGAGAACTCAGTCCAGAGAGAGAGGTCACATGACTGTTGCCATGGAGACTACTTCTGGAATGAGGCCAACAAGCACTAACGCCTTTCAATGTTTTCTATTCTATCAATCCGGCCACAAGGTGGTGAACTGTCCCAAGAATCAGACAAGGAAAGCTGATTTTACTGAAAGAGATTCAAATCGCAACTATAGTGTGTCCTTATTACAAGGAGATGCAGGATTCATTTTAGACAGTGGATCCAAAATTCACATCTCAAATCGCCTGGATTTCTATACTGAACTGTTTGATATTCCCAACAATACTACAATTACAACAAAGAGGAAAGGTGAAGGAATTTTGTATTGCAAGTTACCAGAGAGATCCAGTAATGAATTTCCAGTGAAAGATGTTTTGTATATCCGTGATTTCTCAAGCCCCTTACTTTCATTATGCAAGCTAGCGAAACAAGGCTGTGAACTGTATATTAGAAATTGACAGTGTGTTGTTACCCAGAATGGAGAAGTTTGCCTTGTAGGTACTGAAGTCCTGTACAACATGCAGGAGCAAACTGTGTCAAAGACAGACAGAGAAAAACCAGCCTGTTCCAAACCTGAAGCATGTCAGCCTAATGAAGTGAACCTTACTCGGTCATGCTCTCATGAGAACTGTTTGCAAATGTGGTGTAGACATCTAGGTCTCAGGAGCTATGAATCAAACCAGAACATGAAGGAAGAGGTATTAGCTGATGGCATTGGTTTTATACCACGTGACGTTGTGACTAACTGTGTTTGTCTTGAGTCCAAAACAGTTAATAAGCCATTTCCTAAGCAGAGTGAAAGGAAGGCCAGAAGGCCTCTAGAGCTGATCCATAGTGATAAATGCAGACCACCACCAGCAACAATAGGTAATATCAAATACTTCCTAACATTTACTGATGATTATTACGATATAGAGTTGTCTTTCTACTAAAGGAGAAATCACAGATGCTTGAGATACTCCAGGACTACGTGGCCATGGTGAGCAACAAATCTGAGTGGAGACTAAAGATCCTGTGTACAGACAATGGAGAAGAGTATATGTCCAGCGCCACACAGCAGTTCCTGAGAAAACATGTGATTGTGCATCAAACCACAGTAGCTTACAACCCATCGCAGAATGGAGTGTCAGAGAGAAAGAATAGAAGTCTTCTGGATATAGTAAGATGCATGCTTGCTGATGCACACCTCCCACAGAAACTCTGGGGAGAAGGCATCATGACTGCTACATACATACAAAACAGAATGCACATAAAGCCTGTAGGAACAACAACATATGAACTTTGGCATGGTCATAAGCTGTCCATGACGCACCTGCGTGTCTTTGGATGCACGGCTTACTCATACATCCCAAAGGAAAAAAGAACTAAGTTAGGAGCTAGGGCCACAAAAGGGATTTTTGTAGGCTACTCAGCACAATCCAAAGGCTACAGAATTCTGGGTCCTGACACTGGCAAGATAACCATCAGCAGATCGGTATATTTTGATGAGAATGAAAGAGCTGCATCTTCACAGGGGGCCTACACTGAAGCAAGCAACAAGACCAAACACCCTGACAACTGGATTATGCTTCCTGATGTCAGCAGAATTAAGGAGGAGAAGACAGCACATCCAGAGCCAACCCTGCTTGACACAGAAACCTCCAACGCTCCACCAGATGCACCTGAGATAGTGGAAGAGACCACAGAGGGTGAGGTGAGGCGATCAACGTGCTCAACCGGAGGTGTTCCAGCCCCGAGTCTGTCCTACCTCACAAGAATGGCAGAACAACCAGAACCCTCGTTATGGGAGGAAATATCCCAGCTACCACAACCAGAAGCCCAGAAGTGGAAACAAGCTGCAATTGAAGAGCTTGAGGCCCTGCAGAAAAACAAAACCTGGACTCTTACTAAGTTACCTCGGGTGGGGGTGGGGGGAGTTATGGGCTGCAAATGGGTTTTCAAACTCAAACATGATGCTGATGGTGAGATTCAGCGCTCCAAAGCCAGACTAGTAGTGAAAGGTTATTCACAGAAATATAGAGAAGACTACGATGAAACATTTGCACCAGTAGTCAAACATGCCACAGTAAGAACTCTGTTAATTATTGCTGCTAGCAAAGGAATGCACATTGAACACCTAGGTGTGAAAACTGCATTCTTGCATGGTGAACTGAAAGAGGACATTTACATGTACACCAAATGCAAACTGCAAAAGAGCATTTATTGTTTGAAACAGGCTGCCAGAGCATGGAACACAAAACTGAGTGATATGTTACTTCAAGAAAACTTCAAAAGAAGTTAAGCTGATCCCTGCCTGTACACCAAATGCAGAGATAGCAAATGGACTTACATTTTGGTGTATGTTGATGATTTAATTCGGCTCCTTGGTTTTCCTCAGAGCTTAGTGCGATGAAACAACTTGGATAATGGCTAGAACGATGAGGAGGAAGAGTTGTGCCAAATTTTAGGGACTACTCCGTGGTGGGGGGGCAGCAAAGAAATGTTTTTTCTCCACCTCCATTGCATCTGCTCAGTGTAGACAAACAGAGCTGTTTCATGTGGTAAAAGCATTGCTCCACACATCCCCCCAGGTAATGGGGAAGGAATCATCTACAGCCCATTGTGATCAGTTTGCTTGCCACTTTGCAGATAAAGTCGCTTGCATCCTTGTGGACCTGAACTCCAGAGTGTTGGCAGTTCTGGCAGACGTGCCTTTGGTACCATCTGGTCCAATTGTGTTGGATTCTTTTCAGTTAGTGCAGCCTGAGGCTGTGGACAAGATCCTGTGCAGTGTGCGGGCAACATCGTGCACTCTTGACCCTTGCCCTTCATGGCTAATAAAAGCTGCCAGGGAGGGTACAGGCAGATGGTTGGAGGTGATCATTAATGCTTCATTGAGGGAAGGCAGGATGCCATCGTGCCTCAAGGAGACGGTGGTAAGACCACTATTATAAAAGCCCTCCCTTGATCCCTCCAACCTGGACAACTATAGACCGGTCTCTAACCTTCCCTTTTTGGGCAAGGTGATAGAGCGTGTGGTGGTGTCCCAGCTGCAGAGGGTCTTGGATGATATGGATTATCTGGACCCTTTTCAATCTGGCTTCCACCCCGGATATGGGACTGAGACTGCCTTGGTCACTCTGGTGGATGACCTTCGCCGGGAGCTTCTCAGGGAGAGTGCGTCCCTGTTGGTTCTGCTGGACCTCTCAGTGGCATTTGATACCATCAACCATGGTATCCTTCTGGACCGCCTCTTGAGTATGGGAATTGGAGGTACTGTGTTGGAGTGGCTCCATTCCTTTCTTTGGGGGAGGGTCCAGAAGGTAGTGCTGGGGGACTACTGCTCGGCCCTGTGGCCATTGGCCTGTGGGGTCCCACAGGGTTCGATTTTGTCCCCCATGCTGTTTAACATCTACATGAAGCCTCTGGCAGAGGTCATCCAGGGACTTGGACTGAGTTGTCAGCAATACACAGATGACAGTCAGCTCTTTCTCTCCTTGTCACTGGATCCTAGGGAGGCAGTGGATGTCCTGAATCAGGGATTGGAAGCCATGATGGGCTGGATGTGGGCTAATAAACTGAGACTGAATCCAGACAAGTTGGAGGTAATGTTGGTCAGTAGGAGAGCCAATCGGGATGAGGAGATTTTACCGGTTCTGGATGGGGTTGCACTCCCCTTGAAGGAGCAAGTACGCAGCTTGGGGGTACTACTGGACCTGGCTCTGCTTTTAGAAGCTCAGGTGGAGGTGGTGGCCAGGGGTGCCTTTGCACAGTTTCAGCTAGTGCGCCAGCTGCGTCCCTTTCTCGAGAAGGCAGATCTGGATACAGTTACCAATGTCTTAGTCACGTCACAGCTGGATTACTGCAATGTGCTCTATGTGGGGCTGTCCTTGAAGAATATCCAGAAACTGCAGCTTGTACAAAATGCGGCAGCTAGGGTCTTATCTGGAGCTGCCCGGTGTGATCACATCACATCTATTTTGAAAGAGCTGCACTGGTTACCAGTGTGTTTCCAGGTCCAATTCAAGGTGCTGGCTTTGATCTTTAAAGCTCTTAACAGTTTGGGCCCGAGATACCTGAGGGACCGCCTGCTCCCAAGGGTTTCTGCCTGCTTGATGAGGTCATCTGAGGGGGCTCTGCTCCAGGTGCCGACAATGAGATAGGCTAGGTTGTCGTGCACTTGGGACAGGGCCTCTCTGTTGCTGCCCCCAGACTTTGGAATGCTCTCCCAGTGGCCATTCGCTCCTCAGACTCCGTTACAGTTTCTAGAAAGCTGGTTAAATCTTGGCTTTTTATCCAGGCCTTTACATGATTGTTTTATTGCTGTTTCTCCATTTTTTTTCCATGTATAGTGTTTTGTATTTGTATATTATATATTTTAATATCAGATTGTTTTATATTTTTAGCTAAATACTTTTAATTTATTTTTATTATGTGTTTTAACTTTTGTAAACAGCCTTGCGATTGTTTTTAATGAAAGGCGGTACATAAATCTAACAATAAATAAATAAATAAATAAATCTTGCCTATGAGAATCCAGATGACAACAAGGAAATAATGCATCATCTGAACAGGAATGTGGATGTCAAGCAACTTGGCAACATCACACACTACTTGGGCATTCAAGTACAAAGAGAGAGAGATGGAAGCTTCCTCATCAACCAAGAACAGAAAATTAAAGAACGGATGAACCTGCTGAGACTGGAAGATGCGAATCCTACACCAACTCCAATGGAAATGAACTGCATAAAGCAAGAAGATCAAACTGAGCAACTATCTGACAACCATAGATATTGTGAAGCATTGGGTAATCTTCTATACATTAGTACACTCACTAGGCCAGATATCAGTACAGCGATTGGCTTACTTTGCAGAAAGACTGCATCACCAACAGTCAAGGACTGGAATGCGATTAAGAGACTTGTTAAGTATCTAAAGGGTACTGCACACTTTAAGCTCAAGCTATCAGCTAGCAGTCAACCAAAACTAGAAGCATATGTAGATGCAGACCAGGGTGGAGACCTAACAGAAAGGAAATCCACCAGAGGTCACATAATTTTCTATGGAGATGGAGCCATAAGCTGGTCAAGCACAAAGCAAGACATAACAGCATCATCAACCACTGAAGCGGAATATGTATCGGCTGCACAGGGCTGTCACGAGATACAATGGCTGTGTCAACTACTGAAAGATCTAGGTACAGATGTACCACAGCCCATACCAGTGTATTAAGACAACCAAAGCTGCATTTAACTCTCCAAACAAGAAGATGTAAAGAGGCGTACCAAACATATTGATGTGAAGTATCATGTAGTGAGAAATCTGCAAAAGGATGGACAAATCAAGATGATCTACTGCCCAACAAATGACATGCTTGCAGATCTACTCACTAAGCCACTACCAAGACACTGCTTTGAAGAATTAAGAAAGAAAATGAATCGTATAGACTGAGTCACGAGACATCGAAAGGGGGTGTTGGAAATGAAGGACTCTGCACTGCCTCATGCCTCAATGACAGAGGGGGACAGATGAGTGAGTCAGAGGGCTAGAGGGGTCAAGACATTGGTCATCCCTTCTCTCTAATGCTCTGACACTATCCCTTTGGTATTTATTTATTTATTTATTTATTTATTTATTTATTTGATTTATATACCGCCCTTCCAAAATGGCTCATGGCAGTTTACAACAGAATAAAAACAAGTAAAGCCAGTTAACAATTAAAATCAAAATTATAAAAACAGAATAAAACCAATTAAACATTCAAACAGCTAAAAACCCTGGAGAACCAGTGCAAACATTAAAACAATTAAAATAAATTAAAAACCCTGAAAGGCCAGGCCAAACAGATGGGTTTTAAGGTCTCTCTTGAAGGTCAGTAAGGAATTAAGATTACGAATTTCTGCTGGGAGTGCATTCCACAGCCCGGGAGCAGCCACAGAGAAGGCCTGCCTCTGAGTCGCCACCAAACGAACCGGTGGTAACTGGAGACAGACCTCCTCAGATGACCTTAACGTGCAGTGGGGACCATGTAAAAGAAGGCGCTCTCTAAGATATCTCAGGCCCAAGCCATTCAGGGCTTTAAAGGTAATAACCAGCACTTTGTATTTTGCCCAGAAACATATCGGTAGGCAGCCAGTGTAACTGTTTCAAAACAGGCATAATATGGTCTCTCCGGGTTGCCCCAGAGACCAATCTGGCTGCCCCATTTTGAACTAACTGGAGTTTTCGGACTATCTACAGAGGCAGCCCCATGTAGAGCTCATTGCAATAGTCAAACCTGGAGGTTACCAGCTGATGTACCACTGTTTTGAGGTCATCCTCTTCAAGGAATGGGCACAGCTGTCGAATCAGCCAAAGCTGACAGAACGCACTCCTGGCCATGGCCTCCACCTGAGATACCAGGGTGAGTCCTGGGTCCAGGAGTACTCCCAAGCGGCACACCTGCTCCTTCTGGGGGAGTGTAACCCCATCCAGCACAGGAAGATCTAACTCACCCCTCAGATTCTGAGCCCCCACAATAAGCACTTCCGACTTGCTTGGATTCAGCTTCAGTGTATGTAGATTGCTACTCTCTGGGACTTCCTGCCTGCCTGCCTCTCTCTCACTCTCTCTTCCTTCTTCTTCTCCTTATTACACACGCTTGCCTCTCTCTCTGCACCATGTGTGCAGAGATGCAGATAGCATCTCTCTGCATCCAGCTAGCAAGCTAGATTAGAGATTCACTCTCTCCACTTTCCTCTTTGGAATGGAGTTCTCCAATGAAGACTCCTTATATTGATTAGAAACTATGAACTAGTTCCAAGTTTCTTTTGCTCTCAGCAAACACACATGCCTGGACAGAATCCGCTGTGTTTTGCCTCAGGGCACTCTGCTGCAATAGCAGGGTATCTCTTACCAGAGAGACATCCCAACAGTTTCCTCCCTGCAGCTGAAGTGGGAGCTGTGGCCGGGTCCCGGGAGGGCTCGTCCTCCCACCCAGCCAGGCCCAGCCAACGCCCAGCCCGGGTGTGCGCTCCTCCTCCTGCTGCTGCAGACGTTGCCCTCCCGCTCTCTTGGAGCCAACCTGCGTGTCACCCGCCGCTCTGGTTTCGAGTTTGCATGCTTGTGTGCTTTGGGACATGGAAGAACAGTCTGACCAGAGAGTGCGGCAGGCCGGCGGGGCGGAGGAGGGTGAGGAGGAGATCCACCCCTTTCACAGCCTCAGTCTGTGAATGTTAGGAACATAGGGACACCATTGTCCCTCTAAAGGTAGTGTGCCCTCCAGTCCGTGTCGACTCCTGGCGCCCACAGAGCCCAGTGCTTGTCTTGGGTAGAATCCAGGAGGGGTTTCCCATGGCCTCCTCCCATGCAGTGTGAGCCGATGCCTTTCAGTATCTTCCTGTATTGCTGCTGCCCAATAGAGGTGTTGCTCCCCTGCAACTGGGATTTAGAGGCATCTTGCCTGCAGTGCTGGATTAACGGAGAGGCAGAATAGGCATTTTTTAAAAAAAAAATTGACGTATTTCTATACGGCCCAAAACTTACGTCTCTGAGCAGTTTACAACCAGATTAAAACAAAAGTAAAACATTAGTTAAAAACAGAAACAAGAAATTTAAAAACACAACAATTATTTTTTTTAAACAAAACAAAAACAATATTCTAAAACATTAAAAACAATCAAAGCAATATCAATTAAAAGCCTGGGTGAACAGATGCATCTTTAAGGACTGTTTAAAAGCTGTCAGAGATGGGGAGGTTCTTATTTCACTAGGGAGCTCATTCAAAAGCCTCAGGGCAGCAACGGAGAAGGCCCGTCCCTGAGTAGCCACCAGACAAGCTGGTGGCAGCTGCAGACAGACCTCTCCCGATGATCTCAGTGAGCAGTGGGGTTCATGACAAAGAAGACGTTCTCTTAAATACTCAGGGCCCAAGTCATTTAGGGCTTTATAGGTTATAACCAACACCTTGTATTTTGCCCAGAAACATATCGGCAGCCAGCATAACTCCTTCAATATTGGGGTAATATCATCTCTCCTAGATGACCCAGAGACCAGCCTGGCTGCCACATTCTGGCCCAACTGTAGTTTATGGACTACGTACAAGGGCGGCCCCACATAGAGAGCATTACAGTAACCCAGTTTGGAGGTTACCAGCAGAAGTACCACTGTTTTGAGGTCATCCATCTCAAGAAATGGATGCAGCTGGCGTATCAGCCAAAGCTGATAGAAGGAAGGACATTGTTGAACTGGAGAAGGTGCAGAAGACGAGGGCAACCAAGATGATCAGGGGCCTAGAGCACCTTTCTTATGAGGCAAGACTACAACACCTGGGGCTTTTTAGTTTAGAAAAAAGACGACTGCGGGGAGACATGATAGAGGTCTATGAAATCATGCATGGTGTGGAGAAAGTGGATAGAGAGAGAGATTCTTTTCCCTCTCACACAACACTAGAACCAGGGGTCACTCCATGAAATTGATTGCCAGGAGGTCTAGGACCAACAAATGGAAGTACTTTTTCACACAACGCGTGATCCACTTGTGGTACTCTCTGCCACAGGATGTGGTGACAGCCGACAACCTGGATGGCTTTAAGAGGGGTTTGGATGACTTCATGGAGGAGAGGTCTATCAATGGCTACTAGTCGGAGGGCTGTGGGCCACCTCCAGCCTCGGGGGTGGGGTGCCTCTGAGTACCAGTTGCAGGGGAGTAATGGCAGGAGAGAGGGCATGCCCTCAACTCCTGTCTGAGGCTTCCAGCGGCATCTGGTGGGCCACTGTGCGAAACAGGATGCTGGACTAGATGGGCCTTGGGCCTGATCCAGCAGGGCTGTTCTTATGTTCTTATGTTCTTATGAAGCTCTGGCCACTGCCTCAACTTGGAACACCAGGGAGAGACTCGGATCAAAAAGCACCCCTAGACATTTGCCTAGGCATTTGCCTATGGTGGCAAAATTCAAGGAGCAGCAAATTTTGCTGCCCCTCTATGTGGGCAGCAGCTGCTGCAGCAGGGGTGGAGTGGGCAAGGAGAAAGTCCCCCCACCTTACCTTATATTTAAAAAGGCAAATCTTTTTTTTTTTTTTTTTTTTTTTGGTTTAAGGTAAAAGGGCAGCAAAAGCCTTTTTGCCTGTGAGCAGCAAAAATCCTAATTTGCTCCTGCTTGCCTCTGAGGCTGGAGGTGGCCGACAGCCACGAGACTAGTAGCCATTGATAGACCTGTCCTCCATGACTTTGTCTAAGCCTCTTTTAAAGCCATCCGAGTTAGTGGCCATCACCACATCCAGTGGCAGAGAATTCCATAGATTAATTATGCTGTGTGAAAAAGTACTTCCTTTTGTCGGTACTAAATCTGCCGACCTTTCAGTGAAATGAGATGGCCCCCTGGTTCTAGTGTTGTGTGTGTGAGAGAGGAAAATTTCTGTCTACTCTTTCCACTCAATTTTCTCTACTATGCCTTGCTCAGTCCTCCGTTTTTGAGTGACAGATCTAAGCCTTGGATTCCAACCGAGATAAAACCCACAGGAGTCTCCAACAAAAGGAACACCGCAAAAGATAAACAGCAGTTAAGGAGCAATCTGCAACTCCACAATGTAATCCGGGGTTATATAATAGGACCTTCCAGATGCCAAAACCAAATTGCACTCTCAGAAAAACTGCACATGAAGGACAAGTGAGAAATGCAAAACAGCAGAGCCTCAGCAGCACATGCTTGTCATGCAGATGGTCAGACAACCAGCCGCATGGGCCACATTGGGCAGGCAACCTGAGGGGACGCTTGTGGCAGGAACATTGCTTGAGTGGACAAAGCAGCAGCCATGCCAGCCCAGAGATGTTCTTCAGGAGTTCTTTCACAGGGACTTAGGAAGCTGCCATTTACTGAGTCAGACCCTTGGTCCATCTAGCTCACTATTGTCTGCACAGACTGGCAGCGGCGTCTCCAAGGTTGCAGGCAGGAGTCTCTCTCAGCCCCACTATCTTGGAGATGCTGCCAGGGAAGGAACTGGGAACCTTCTGCATGAAAGCAGGCAGGTGCTCTTCTAAGCGTGGCCCCATCCCCCAAGGGAAATATCTTACAAGGCTCATACAGATAGTCTCCCCTTTAAATACAAACCAGGATGAACCCAGCTTAGCAAAGGGGACAACCACCACAATAAATATTTATATACCGCTTTTCAACAAAAGTTTCCAAAACGGTTTACATAGAGAAATAATAAATACATACATAAATAAAATGGCTCCCAGTCACCGAAGGGCTCACCATCTAGAAAGAAACATTAGACAGACAGCAACAACAGTCACTGGAGGAGACACTTCATGCTTGCTACCACAAGACCTCCTCTCCTCCTTTCAATGCTTCAGGACCAACTACATGTTCCATGAATAAGATTTTTGGCCATGGTTGGCTTGTTTTACTTCCGCTAATAGCAGGGGAGTGCAGATTATGAGCATAGTGTGGGGCGCAGGTGGGGGGAGCTTTAAGGACATAAGAAGAGCCCTGCTGGATCAGGCCCAAGGAGGCTCATCTAGTCCAGCATCCTATTTCACACAGTGGCCCACCAGATGCCTCTGGGGAGCCCATATGTGCATGCCCTCTCTCCTGCTGTTGCTCCCCTGCAACTGATATTCAGAGGCATCCTGCCCCTGAGGCTGGAGGTGGCCCACAGCCACCAGACTAGTTGCTTTAATTCCTTGCCCCACCATGGTCCCAATGGGGTCCCCTCCCAGGGTTGCTATTTGCCCCACAAGGAATGCTCCCATTGGTATCAATCAGGATCATGTGGGGCAATGGGGTAAAGACATGTCCCTGCATGCTGTGGTCCCAATCCAGGTCAACTCCCTCTCAGCAGTTGCTAGTTCTGAATTAAAACCACACATTCCTGGGCCCCTCCTGGTTTGTCCAATGCCACTTGGCCCTCAGAGCCATTGGGCAAATCATGGTTCTGCAGAGCTCAGCAGGTGCCTCATAGTAAGAGGGAGGGAGATGAAGGTGAGGGCAGGCAGGGGGATGAAGAGTGTGTGTTTAGTCAAGCTGCACAGCCTTAGGCTTTGTTTCCAGAAGGAGACAGGGACCTTTGAGGTAAGGACTGCATGGAAGAGGACTGGAAGACGTAGAGGAAGGCGTTCATCGCTTGATGGTAGAACACCTCCTTTGAGTGCCGTCCTTTGCAGAATCTAGATGGGGGTGGGAAGGGTGGGAAGGCTCCTTGTTGAGATCCTGGGGATCCAGTCAGTGTGGATATTACTCAGCTGGATAGGCCAACTGTTGGACTCAGTAGACAACAGCTTCAGGGGTCCGTATGGAAATACCAGAAACACAGAGAAGAGGGGGAAAGAGGTGGTGGTTGAGCAGAGGCATAACTAGGGAAAACGGCGCCCGGGGCAAGCACTGAAATGGCGCCCCCCCACCCCCCCCAACATACTACATTATGCTTAGGTTTTTCCTCACAAGCGCCCACCGCTGCCACCAAGCCAGGCCACTGACTGGCTGCCAGGTGCAAGCAAAGCAATGGGGGGGGTGCAGGTGGCACGGAAGGGACCGCTCGTGGGGGAGGGGGCGCCGATGCGCTCCCTTGACTGCTGCAGCGCTGCTGCACTGAGCAGGAAACATTTGTATTAACAAAAAAATTTAAAAAAAATTGTCATGGCGGCGCTCCCCACATGACCAGAAAAGATGGCGCCCGGGGCACGTGCCCCCCCTGCCCCCCCTATAGTTACGCCTCTGCGGTTGAGCTTGCTTGGGCATCTCCCTGACCAATCCAGAGGGATCATTTGCAAGGCCTCCACAAAACAAAAGGCCTCTCAAATGTGTGAATGAGAACTTTTGTATCGATGTGAGGGCAAGGAGAGCCTGGGCTGGATTCCAAACAGGACTCTGAAGGTGCATTTGAAATGGCTCCTCTTTTTAAAAAACCAAACCAGGTAAGTGGAAGGCAGAGCGGAAATCTGCTTTCATGAAGCTGTTCTGCTGGAAGAGAAGAGCAAATACTCCAGAGTTGCAGGCAAACAAGTGGCTGGCGGGTTTAAATCGTGGGGATACTCCTTTGCCAGCTGTCTCTGGTTCTTTGACCTGCAATTGCCCTGCCCCACCAACTACAAGCAACTGTCTGTATTATTATTTTATTTATTATTATTTCATTTTTTCTTCTTCTTCCAAGGAGGCCAGAATGGTGTACATAGTTAAGATCTAAGTTTCTCCTCACAACAACCCTGTGAAGTAGGTTAGGCTTAGAGAGAAGTGACTGGCCGAGAGTCACCCAGCAAGTAATATGGCTGAATGGGGATTTGAACTCGGGTCTCCCCGGTCCTGGTCCAGCACTCTAACCACTACACCACACTGGCTCTTTGTAGGCTACTTCTAAGAACTTTCCCAGCTTCTCTCTCTCTTCCCTCCCATCTTTTCCTCATCCCCTCTTTCCTGTTTCCTCAACTTGCTATTCCATCCCTTTCCTTCCAGGTCCCTTGGCACTCCCCTTGCCAGCACCTCTGCTGCCTTTGTTTCCTTGCTGCCATCAGCACACAGTCCCTCAGTTTATGTGAGATTTCTCCCAGCCTTCACAAAAGCTGCAGTAGCTTCCGTAGCTGAACCTTCACCCTCAGCAGTCAGGATGTTTGTGAACATTCCATGTCAGTAGAAGTTCACCCAGTGGGGACTTGTATCCCCAAAAGCAAAGAGCAGCTAGTTCCCCCCCCCCACACACACACCAATTATCTAAAGGTTGTCAGGTCAGCTGTGACTGTTTTCAGAGCACTGCACATTTGTCAGACTCCAACTCGACGTGTGGCCCAATGTGTGAACTCTGGGAGCCAGGGAGGAAAAGAAAGAAAGAAAGAAAGAAAGAAAGAAAGAAAGAAAGAAAGAAAGAAAGAAAGAAAGAAAGAAAGAAAGAAAGAAAGAAAGAAATTCTGAACTTTGCGCGTCCAGCTGGCAAATCAGGGTGGACCAAAATTGCTTCTGGCTGTCATCCATTGCTGGATCTCCAGTGGCTTGGAGGCCGTTGCCACAAAGATAATCAGGGGTTTTAAAATAGAGCTATTTCAAGAAAATACTGATATCATTGGAATCTGGGGAGTTTGGAAGGTGCTCTTGTGAGCAATTCTGCTGATATGACTCCTGGGCCTTTGAAAACTTAAAACAAAACAAAACAAAAAACCCCACCTCTCCTGCTCTGTGTCCAGAACTGCTGGCCTGCCTGAGCCGAGTCCATAGTCCATTTCGCCTGTGAGATGCTTTGTCGGGTCTCTGGGAATCGCTCTGCAGAGTCCTTTCCTGGATCCTGGCACTAAACAACAGTAACAATACTTGCCATTTGAGTCCGCAAGGAATTTTTTATCTTATAAGGTCTTCACATGACCGCTGGAGCTGAGAGGAAGGCAGAATCCTCCCTCCCACCCCCACCCCCACAATCTACTCCTCTGAGGAGCTGCCACTCACTTGCCCACATGACCAGCACAGTGGCAGTCGCGCAGCAGGGGACCAGGAGGAGAAAGTCCTCCCACATCCCACAATGCACTGCATGATAGGCAGCAGATTGGCAGCCTGCTGCGATGTAGCAGGGCTTCCCTCCCTGGTCATGCTGCAGTCGGGGATCCATGGCCACCACTCCTGGTGACCGTTTCCAGAACCCTGATGAACATAAGAACAGCTCTGCTGGATCAGGCCCAAGGAGGCCCATTTAGTCCAGCATCCTGTTTTGCACAGTGGCCCACCAGATGCCTCTGCAGAGCCTACAGGCAGGAGTTGAGGGCATGCCCTGCCTCCTGATGTTATTCCCCTGCAACTGGTACTCAGAGGCATCCTGCCTCGGAGGCTGGAGGTGGCCTAGAGCCCTCCGACTAGTAGCTGTTCATAGACCTCTCCTCCATGAAGTCATCCAAACCCCTCTTAAAGCCATCCAGGTTGTCGGCTGTCACCACATCTCGTGGCAGAGAATTCCACAAGTGGATTATGCGTTGTGTGAAGAAGTACTTCCGTTTGCTGGACCTAGATTTCCTGGCAATCAGTTTCATGGGATGACCCCTGGTTCTAGTGTTATGGGAGAGGGAGAAGAGTTTCTCTCTATCAACTTTCTCCACACCATGCATAATTATATAGACCTCTGTCATGTCTCCCCACAGTCATCTTTTTTCTAAACTAAAAAGCCCCAGGTGTTGTAGTCTTGCCTCATAAGAAAGGTGCTCTAGGCCCCTGATCATCTTGGTTGCCCTCTTCTGCACCTTTTCCAGTTCCACAATGTCCTTTTTTAGATGTGGTGACCAGAATTGTACGCAGTATTCCAAGTGTGGCCGCACCATAGTTTTCTATAAGGGTATTATAATATTAGCCGTTTTATTGTCAATCCCCTTCCTAATGATCCCTAGCATGGAATTGGCCTTTTTCACAGCTGCCACACATTGAGTCGACACTTTCAATGAGCTGTCCACCACGACCCAAAGATCCCTCTCCTCGTCAGTCACCGACAGCTCAGATCCCATCAGCATAAACTTGAAGTTGGGGTTCTTCATCCCAACGTGCATCACTTGACACTTGCCAACATTGAAGCACATTTACCACTTTGTTGCCCACTCCCCCAGTTTGGAGAGATCCTTTTGGAGCTCTTCACAATCCGTTTTGGATTTCACTACCCAAAAGAGTTTGGTATCATCTGCAAATTTGGCCACATCGCTGCTTACCCCTACTTCTAGATCATTTATGAATCAATTAAAAAGCACTGGTCCCAGGACAGATACCTGGGGGACCCCACTTCTTACTTCCCTCCATTGTGAAAACTCTCCATTTATACCTACCCTCTCTTTCCTGTCTTTCAACCAGTTAGCAATCCACACATGTACTTGTCCCCTTATCCCATGACCGCTAAGTTTCCTCAGTAATCTTTGATGAGGAACTTTGTCAAAAGCTTTTTGGAAGTCCAGCTAGACTATGTCAACTGGATCACCTTGATCCACACACTCGTTGACACTCTCAAAGAAGTCCAAAAGGTTGGTGAGGCAAGATTTACCTTTGTGGAAGCCATGCTGGTTCACTCCCAGCAGGGCCTGTTCTTCTAGGTGCTTTACAATTTTATCCTTGAGGATGCTTTCCATCAATTTGCCTGGAACTGAGGTTAAGCTAACTGGCCTGTAATTTCCCGCATCGCCCCTGGATCCCTTCTTGAAAATCGGTGTTACATTTGCTACTCTCCAGTCCTCTGGTACAGAACCTGACTGCAGGGATAGGTTATATATTTTAGCAAGGATGTCGGCAATTTCACATTTGAGTTCTTTGAGGACCCCTGGATGGATGCCATCCGGCCCTGGTGATTTGTTAGTTTTCAGTTTTTCCAGACAGTTTATAACATCATCTCTTGTCACTTCTATCTGGTTCAGTTCTTTAGCCGCCATCCCCGAAAAGCCTGTTGCAGGAACAGGTATATGCTCAGTATCCTCTGTCGTGAAGACGGACGCAAAGAACTCATTGAGCTTCTCTGCAACCTCCATATCCTCCTTAATAACCCCTTTTACTCCCTCATTGTCTAATGGTCCAACTGCCTCCTTGGCAGGTTTCCTGCTTCTGATGTATTTAAAGAAATTTTTGTTATTCCCCTTGATGCTTTTAGCTAAATGTTCCTCAAACTCTCTTTTTGCCTCCTTTATTGTTGCCTTGCATTTCTGTTGCCACAGTTTGTGTTCCTTTCTGTTCTCTTCGTTTGGACAGGCCTTCCAATTTGGGAAGGAAGTCTTCTTCCCTTTTATGGCTTCCTTGACAGTACCCGTTAGCCATGCTGGCATCTTCCGGGACCTAGTGGTACCTTTCCTCTTTGGGGTATACAATCTAACTGGGCTTCTAGTATCATGGTTTTGAGTAAACTCCATGCACTCTGGAGCGAAGTGACTCTCCTGATTTTCCCTTGCAGCTTCCTTTTCACCATACTCCTCATTTTAGAGAAGTTTCTGAAATTCAAAATGTCTGTGTTAGACTTCCTTGGTGATTCTCTCCCCACATGTATGCTGAATTTGATGGCACTATGGTCACTGTTCCCTAAAGGGTCGATGACACTGACATCATGCACCAGGTCCTGAGTGCCACTCAGAATTAAGTCCAAGGTCACCTTTTCTCTGGTCAGTTCCAAGACCAGCTGTTCTAGGGCACAGTCATTTACTGTATCTAGAAAATTGACCTCTTTGTCCTGACCTGACTGTGAATTTACCCAGTCTATGTGCGGGTAATTGAAGTCACCCATGATTACAGCCCTGCCTCTCCTTGACGCCTCCCTGATTTCCTGCTGCAACTCCCAGTCACTGTCAGTGTTTTGATCAGGAGGGCGATAGCACGTCCCCAGTAGCACGTTTCCTTTCCGACCTTGTATAGTCACCCACAGGGTTTCTGTGGAGGACTCTAGTCCATCTAGGTTTTCTAGCTTGTTAGATTATATGCCTTCTTTAACATACAGTGCTACTCCACCTCCAAGGCACCCCTCCCTGTCCTTTCTATAGAGTTTATATCGAGGGATAACAGTGTCCTATTGGATCTCACTGTTCCACCATGTTTCTGTTATGCCCACTATATCTATTTCTGCGTTAGTCACCAAGCACTCCAGCTCACCCATTTTGGCTCGAAGGCTTCTGGCATTGGCATACAAGCACCTATACGCTGAATCTCTCCCCTGATATACGCTATCTATCTTTTGACTCTTTGACCAGCTGGCACAGTCTCCAATCTGCTCTTTATGCAGTACTGCTCTGTCCCTTTCTGTTTTATCTGAATCCTTTGCACCCTCACACTTTAAAGGATGGCTTTTGCCGAACAGGATACCAGCAATCTGGTTCCATCTTGGTTCAAGTGCAGCCCGTCCCTTTTGTACAGGCCTTGCTTGCCCCAAAATGTACCCCAGTGCCTAACAAATCTAAACCCCTCCTCCCAGCACCAACGTCTCATCCACGCATTGAGACCCCTCAGCTCTGCCTGTCTCACTGTACTTGCGCGTGAAACAGGTAGCATTTCTGAGAATGCTACCTTGGGGGTCCTGGACTTCAAAATGCTACCTATCAGCCTAAATTTGGCTTCCAGGACCTCCCGACTACATTTCCCCACATTGTTGGTGCCGACATGCACAACAACAGCTGTCTCCTCCCCAGCACTGCCTAAGAGCCTATCTACACACTGCGTGATGTCCGCAACCTTCGCACCAGGCAGGCAAGTCACCGTGTGGTCAACACGCGGGTCACAAACCCATCTCTCTATCCCTCTAATGATCGAATCACCTACTACAAGGAGGCCCCCACCCCCCAGAGGAATATCCCCTGTGCGAGAGGATATGGGCTCATCATCCATGGAAGGGGTCCCTTCTAAAGGAGCATTTCCCTCTTCCTCAGACCGATGTCCTCCTTGCCCTTCATTCTCCCTGAGAGCAGAGGAGCTATCAGCCCTGGAGTGGAATGCCTCTATCACATCCCTGAAGGTCTCGTCCACATGCCTCTCTGTCTCTCTGAGCTTCTCCAGATCTGCCACCTTGGTCTCGAGGGAACGAATTTGTTCTCGGAGAGCCAGGAGCTCCTTGCACCGAGCACACACCCATGACTTCTGCCCATGGGGCAAATAGTCGTACATGTGGCACTCTGTGCAATACACTGGTAAGTGCCCCCTCCCCTGCTGGCCTTCTATCCTCATACTGTTTTTGTTGGCTGTTTACAGTATTTAGAGATAGCTTATTAGAAGGATAGGTCTCAGCTGTAATGGTCAGGTATTTACTGTCCAAGCAGCCTTTCCCAAGATGGTGCACAGTACCCAGACTCCTTTCCCATTCTATCTCGCATTTTGCTTGAGTAGTGGATCTGGGCTACGCAGGGCTGCAGGGGCTTGGTCCCGAATTGTGGTCAGTCACAACAAACAGGTCCAGATTTCCTGGTCAAAGTTGCTCACAGTAAGGGCTGGTCACCACAGACATTGTTTCCAGCACAGACCCAACTTTCAGGCTCCTCTAAATAGGCAGTGTGCTGAGAGCCCTGCCCATCACTGCAGCTGGGCCTTGTCAGGGAGATGCAGCTGGGTCAGAGCTGGGACACCTTTTCCTTCCGGCCAGCCTCTCCGACCTACAGTGTTCCTCCCTCTGAGCTGCTACTCTGGCCAAGTGTCGGTGTCTGGGTCTGGGGTAGGCACCTCGACTTCAGCAGCCTTGGAGGCTTCGTCAGGAAGAGGGCAGGAAGGAGGCGGAGGAGCCTGCAGGCCTTCCAGCTCTGGCTCTGCTGAGTCAATTGGAGTTTCAACCTGCTCCCCCTGCTCTGGGTCTGAGGAATCCTCCTCCATGACCCTCATGGGCATCATCACACACTGGTGGAGGTTCTGAACTCCATCTCTGCACCTTTGCTCCTCAGACCCACACCTCCAGCCTATCTCTGGATCAAACCCTGATAGCCTTTTCCTGTCTGCCTCTCCCCTGTGCTTCTGGTAGGCTGGTCACTTCCCTCCTGTGCCAAGCACTTTGCCTGAGTACCTGGTCAAATGTTTGTTCAGTGTGTTTTTTTTCTCCCTCCAAAATGTTTCAAATAACTTCACTACGCTTTTATTTTTTGCTCTGAGCACATCACATGATAGGTGATGAGCCCATCATGGGCCAGCCAATCAGTAAGGTGCACAGCCCTGATCTGAGAAAGTGGTTGGTCCATGGGCCATCCAATCAGTGAGGTGCTCAGCCCTGATTTGAGAAGGGGATTGATCTATGGGCCAGCCAATCAATGCTCTGCACATCTGGCTCCTCTGCTTTTCCTGGGGGAGGAGGTGGGATGCCAATAGCCAAGACAGTGGGTGCTCTTCCACAGCAAGCTCACTGCGACATTTATGTCTGCCTGTATAGAAGCAAAGAGAAAATGGCTGTAACCGGATGACCACATAGCATATGACACTGAAAAGAGGAGACAAAATTACAGATGCATAATGTTCATCCATGCTGGGAATGTTAAAGAGAACAAGAAGAAGACATTTATTATCATTTATGGTGGACCTGAACCTTTGCTAAGAATAATTGGTCTACTATTACTTGAGCAGTTAAAAGAGCAGTTCCAGTTATTAATGTATCTGTAGGACTTGTAATATGGTCAAAGTTGTACATGGAACTGGCCAATAAGACCTGCTGCTGTCTTAAACAATAGTGGGATTCTGGTTGCCATAACCATGTAAGACCAGTAGCAGCTCATCCTAACCAGCCAGGGGGGCACCAAAGGAAGTGCAGCTGCCTCTGCTTCCCGGCAGCAGCTGCTTGGGTTGCTCCTCTCTTTCTTCCCACCCCGCTGGAGGCTGGCTGTTCATCAAGTAGAGCTGTGTGGATAATCACACAGCTCTACCTGATGAATGGCACCCAAGCCGCTTCCAGGAAGCAGAGGCAGCTGCACCTCCTCTGGCGGCCCCCTGGCTTGTTAGGATGAGCTGCTACTGGTCTTGCATGGTTATGGCAACCAGGCAACCAGAATGCCCCACACTAAGTACTGGTGGGCAAGAGAAATGCCCATGACTAAGGCAAACCAATGAGACAGATATACAGTTATGGCTAAATGAATGCATAATACAAGAAATTAAAAAAGGAAAACAAAAATGCAGTTGTTTGACTGAAACCTGACAATTGTTTATTAATTACTGGGCACATACTTTAATGAGCAATAATAGTTTATGCCCTCTGTTATACGACAATGTGGACACATGATATTGTCACAATCACATGTAGACATATATGCTTATTCATGTGCACTTATTACTGGCAACTTTTAGAAGTAGTGAAAAGGGTGATTGGAGTTGTCAACGCATGGCCTTGTGGTGATGGTGAAGCCATTCAAGACGATGACGCTTCATCAGATCCTTGGCTGGATCTGTACATCCTACAGCAGCGATCGTCATTATTTTTCAAGCGGGGGCCACCTTGACAAAAAACCTTCAGGATGAGAGCCATTTCCTACTGTGCTGACCTCCACACAGGGCTGTGCTTTTCTCAGTACTGGGAGGGTCCTTTACAAGAGAAGGAAGAGCCCTTCCTTAAGAGCTCTAGGAGGAAAGCCCTGGGAAGGGCTACACTTCCCAGCACCCTGTCCTCTGTGAACTGAGCAAAGGGCACCTTTTCAAAGTGGTGATTCTCTTGATTGAGCAAGGGGAGAGCAACTGGCCCTCTCCATCCCCAGCCCAGCGTCCCTCCAGTGACTGTTGCTGGGGTCGCTCTTCTGCTTCTTTTTTAGATGTTAAGCCCTTTGGGGACAGGGAACCCTTTTATTTATTTATTCCTATGTAAACCGCTTTGGGAACTTTTGTTGAAAAGTGGTATATACAGTACCTGTCCATCATATTCGTTGTATTCCTGTGCTCGCCTTCTGAGATGCTGCAGCAGGGGCTCAAGAGGGATCTGTTTCCTTTCAATGACCCCCACCCCCCAAGCTCTGGCCAGAGCACAGGACTACGGAGTGAGAACGGTGACCTCCGCATGCTGCTGGGGAGCTGTGCAAAGGATTCAGCTTTAGCTGAAGCTTCACACGGACCCAATAAACCATGAGTCAGGGGGTTGATGGGAGCCAACATGCGGGCAGGTGGGTGTGGGGGAAAGGCAGGGTTTCACCTACCTTTCCCCAGACAATCTGCTGAAAAATCTTTGGCATGCCACCATGCACCCAGGCGATTGGTGCTGCTTCATGCAGCATGGATTGTTCAAGCCCAAGACTCATTTTCCCAGCCTCCAGATATCCCTCAATGCACTGCGCAACTAAATGCCCATCTCCGTGTGTTTGGGCTGCAATCAGCCCAAGCTCACACACACAATCCCAGCACGGGGGGGGGGAGGCGGGGGGGAGGTCGTGGCAGCTTGTGCCCTTCACCTTGGCTACAGGCCGGGCTACAAAGTAGGGCTAGGCAGGTGGGCAGCTCTGGGATCCACATGGATCGCAGCGCTGCACATGAGCAGCCTAACCTAGGCCGGGCTGCCCTAGCCTGCATTAAGATGCTCATGAGCACAACCTCCCTGGGTCAACTAAGGAAGCAATGAGAGGTTGCAGCGGGAGACAGACCTGTAGACGGACTAGGAAATATTGGGCAGAAATGGAACTGCTGAGGGGGGCTGCTGAGCTGTTCTTCCCTGGGGTGGGGGTGATTGGAATTTACCTATGGTTGGGTATGGTAAGACCTCAAAAACCTCTGATATCTTAGATATCAGAGAATCTCACTATGTCCTGGGGAGAAGCTGGCTGCCCTCTGCATGGGATGAGGGTAGATCGCTTTCCCACTATTCTAGTGAGATGGATCTAGGCTACTGGCCTGGCTGGTTGTAATCTTACACACACACACACACACACACACACACACACACTCTGCATGCATTCAAACATCTTCAAACATGTTTATGATGGGAAGGGGAATTAAGAAGAGTCATAGTTACCTATCCAGGTGAGATGTACTGAAGCTAGGTGTTGAATAGAGCAAAAAAAATAAAAATAAAAATGGGGTGCACTGCCAGGATCAAGTGAGGCTTGGAAGTCCCTCTTTTTATAGGCTCCAAGTCATGTGTTCAGTGTGCTGTGAGTCACAGAACACCTCAATATGATTCTTGTTGCAGAGAATACAAAGAACGGGATTGCAGTTGCCAGACAGAAAACAGGCTTCTCTTGATGACAAAAATACAAAATACTGGTGTTGGGTGATTGGCTAATGGGCAATCCAGTAGGAAAACAAGGAGGGCCAGGTATGGACAAAAGAGCTTCCAGAAGGTGCTAGAAAACCCATACATGAAGTGAAGATTCAAGATTGACAAAAGAGCCGGTCTTCCGGGAGAATGGATCCGAATAGAATGGATCTAAAAGGAAACTGGGCCAATAAGATACTTGAATGCAGGAATGTCAGAAATGTTGCAAACTTGATCTGGGAGATGGGGATGTAAGCATAGCAATGGAGACTGCATCAGAGTGAGGTCTCAGGCTGTTAGGAATGAACCGTGTGGTCAGCCTGATTTTAATGGATCAGAGTCTGTATTGGACTCTCCTGGGAGCAAAGGAGACTCCAAATTCCAAAGGAGAGGAGAGCTGGTCTTGTGGTAACAAGCATGACTTGTCCCCATAGCTAAGCAGGGTCTGCCCTGGTTGCATATGAAAGGGAGACTAGAAGTGTGAGCACTGGAACATATTCCCCTCAGGGGATGTTGCCGCTCTGGGAAGAGCATCTAGGTTCCAAGTTCCCTACCTGGCAGCACCTCCAAGATAGGGCTGTGAGAGATTCCTGCCTGCAACCTTGGAGAAGCCGCTGCCAGTCTATGAAGACAATACTGAGCTAGATAGACCAATGGTCTGACTCAGTATATGGCAGCTTCCTATGTTCCTATGTTCCTAAACTCCACTACTAAAGCACTGTTTATTTCTGGTTTATTTCCTCGTAGACATAAGAATGTAAGAACAGCCCTGCTGGATCAGCCCCAACGAAGCCCATCTAGTCCAGCATCCTGTTTCGCACAGTGGCCCACCAGATGCCGCTGGAAACCTACAGGCAGGAGCTTAGGGCATGCCCTCCCTCCTGCTGTTACTCCCCTGCAACTGGTACTCAGAGGCATCCTGCCTTTGAGGCTGGAGGTGGCCTATAGCCCTCTGACTAGTAGCCATTGATAGATCTCTCCTCCATGAAGTTATCCAAACCCCTCTTAAGGTTGTTGACTGTCACCACATCTTGGCATCCTCCTGGACTTAGTGGTACCTTTCCTCCTTTGAGGTATACAATCTAACTGGACTTCTAGTATTGTGCTTTTGAGTAAACTCCATGTACTCTGGAGCGAAGTGACTCTCCTGATTTTCCCTTGCAGCTTTCTCTTCACCATACTCCTCATTTTGGAGAAGTTTCCTCTTCTGAGATTCAAAATGTCTGTGTTAAACTTCCTTGCTGATTCTCTCCCCACATGTATGCTGAATTGGATGGCACTATGGTCACTGTTCCCTAAAGGGTTGTCGACACTGACATCATGCACCAGATCCTGGGTGCCACTCAGGATTAAGTCCAAGGTCGCCTTCTCTCTGGTCGGTTCCAAGACCAACTGTTCTAGGGCACAGTTATTCAGCGTATCTAGAAACTTGACCTCTTTGTCATGACCTGACTGTGAATTTACCCAGTCTATGTGTGGGTAATTGAAGTCACCCATTATTACTGCCCTACCTCTCCTTGATGCCTCCCTGATTTCCTCCTGCAACTCCCAGTCAATGAGGTAATTCCCACGATCAGTGGGAAGTGCTGTAAGGGGGGTTCCGTGGAGAAAATCGAAAGGGGGCCCTGGGCGGCTGGATCGGCTGCCGACATGATTGCCAGCTCCGTCACGGAGCTGGCGGGGGCTGTGGGGATCAGGAGATGTGCAGCCCCCAGAAGTTCCAGGATGTCCCGTACAAGTGTGGGGGGCATCCTGGAGAGACCCCCGAGCAAGGGAGGCTGCTTGCAGCCTCGCAGTCAGGGGTCTACTCATGTGTCGCCGCACGCTGCGGCAACACATGATCAAAAAGACGAGGTTAACGGAGCGCTCACTCCATTAACCTCGGCTATGGGGAGGGGTACTTTGGGAGATTTGATGCTGGGAGCCACACTGTTCCCATTGCGGCGCACAATCGCCCAAAAGCGGGCTAGGCTCCCTTAGCCCGCTTTTGGCCGATTGTGAGAATCACCTCACTGTCAGTGTTTTGATCCGGAGGGCGATAGCACGTCGCCAGTAACACGTTCCCTTTCCGGCCTTGTACTGTCACCCACCGGGTTTCTGTGGAGGACTCAGGTCCACCTAGGTTTTCTAGCTTGTTAGATTCTATGCCTTCTTTAACATACAGTACTACCCCTCCTCCAAGGTGCCCCTCCCTGTCCTTTCTATAGAGTTTATACCCAGGGATAACAGTGTCCCACTGGTTCTCAGTGTTCCTCCATGTTTCTGCTATGCCCACTATATCTATTTCTGTGTTAGCAACCAAGCACTCCAGCTCATATGTCAGTTTGGGTGTAATTTACTCCAATTTGGGTGTAAACCAAACTGCGGGTGGGTGGGTGTAATGTCAGATCTGGGATCCAGATCCTGTACCATGATCCTGTCCACAGAAGAAGACACAAGACTTGCCTTCTTTCCCATCAAAGACAAGGCTGCCACCCGGGCAAGTGATGCGGCCAGAACTTCTCAGCTCCAGAAATGCATCATGGGCTGCTGGGCTTTAGCAGCTCTCCTGAAGAAACTCTACTGGGCAACTCTGTCCCCAGGTTCAGGGAGAGACCAATCCTTAGCTTTCTGTGGTTGGGCAAGGTAACTGAAAGGGTTATCGTCTCCCAGTTCAAGGAAGTCTTGGAGGACATATTTCAAACTGGCTTATGGGGGCTATGGGGTTGGTGCAGTGGGGAAATGACTTGACTAGCAAGCCAGAGGTTGCTGGTTCGAATCCCGGCTGGTATGTTTCCCAGACTATGGAAAACACCTCTGTCAGGCAGTAGTGATATAGGAAGATGCTGAAAGGCATAATCTCATACTGTGCAGGAAATGGCCATGGTAAACCCCTCCTGTATTCTACCAAAGACAACCACAGGGCTCTGTGGTCGCCAGGAGTCAACACCAACTCAATGGCACACTTTTCCTTTATGGGGTTGGAAACTGCTTTGGTCGGCCAGACGGATGATCTCCAATACAGAAGTGACAGAGGGTGTGTGACTCTGGTGGTCCTTTTGGACCTCTTGGCAGCTTTCGATTCTCTCAGCCATGGTATCCTTCTGAAGGGATTGGGGTGGGAGGCACTGCTTTGCAGTGGTTTTGCTCCTACTTCTTGGGCAGATTCCAGGTGTTGTCCCTTGGTGATTGTTCAGAAACTGAACTTTTATATGTTGTTCCCTAAGGCTTCATATTGCCTCCAATGCTTTTAAATCTACATGAAACCACTGGGAGAGATCATCCGGAGATTTGGTGCAGGGTGTTATCTGTATGCTGATGACACCCAAATCTATTTCTCCATATTAACATCATCAGTAGAAGGCAAAATCTCCCTAAATGCCTGCCTGGAGGTGGTGATGGGCTGAATGAGGGATAACAAACAGACTGAATCCAGATAAGACGGAGGTGCTTATTGTGTGGGGTTGGAACTCGGGAGAGGATTTTGATCTGGATGGGGTCATGCTCCCCCAGAAGGAAGAGGTACACAGTCTGGGGATGCTTCTGGATTCAAACCTCTCCCTGGTGTCCCAAGTCGAGGCAGTGGCCAGAGGTACTTCCTATCAGCTTCAGCTGATATGCCAGCTGAATCCATTTATTGAGATAAATGACTTTAAGACAGTGGTGCATATGTTGGTAACCTCCAGACTTGACGACTGCAATGCGCTTTTTGTATGTAGTTCAGAAACTGCAATTGGTCCAGAATGTGGCAGCCAGGATGGTCTCTGGGTCATCTCAGAGAAACCATATTACTCTATACTAAATGTCTTCTTCGCCATGAGCCCCATCGCCCACTGAGATCAACAGGAGAACTTGGTCTGGAGTTGCCACAGCTTGTCTGCAGGGATGGGTTTTCTCTTTTGCTGACCCAACACTGCATTCCCTGTTGAAATAAGAGCTTCCTCATCATCTCTGACTACTTTTTTAAAGTTCTAAAGATTTATTTTTTCACCCAAGCTTTTTAACTGGACTGTGGTTTTAAATTGTCTTAAGATTTTCATTTTTAATGTGTTTTATGTTGTTGTAAACCGCCCAGGGAATTTTGGGACGGTCTACAAATTTGAAAAATAAATAAAATAAATTAAAATAAATAAAGCCTGAACATTTTTCTTGCTCTCGCATAATGCTGGAACCAGGGGTCATCCCTTGAAACCCAAGAAACTTAGGACCAACAAAAGGAAGTACTTTTTCACACAATGAATAATTAACCTATGGAATTCTCTGCCGGATGGCTTTAGGATGAAGGGTTTAGATCAGGCCTGCTCAACTTCAGCCCTCCTGCAGATGTTGGCCTACAACTCCCATAATTCCTGGCTATTGGCTACTGTGGCTGGGGATTATGGGAGTTGTAGTCCAAAAACAGCTGGGGGGCCTAAGTTGAGCAGGCCTGGTTTAGATAAATTCATATGGGGACAAGTCTATTAATAGCTACTAATCAGAGGGCGATAGGCCACCTCCACCTTCAGAGGCAAGATACCAGTTTCAGGGGAGCAACAGCAGAAGAGAGGACATGCCCTCAGCTCTTGCTTGTGGGCTTCTCCAAGGCATCTGGTGGGCCACTGTGGGAAACAGGATGCTGGACTAGATAGGCCTTGGGCCTGACCCAGCAGGGCTATTCTTATGTTCTTAAATTGCTTCTCAAGTGCTTCTGTGTGCTTATTTTCCAGCGATGTTATTTCAAGGTCCTGTTGAGGTTTCCTGTCAGGCCAAAATGATATTTTCCTTTAAAAACAAAAAAGACGAATAGGAGTTTGGCTCCCATTGAAACCACCCGTCCCTCCAACAACCCCAAATCCCTTAATAACCATTATACTGTTTTTGTTCCTGGTTCTTCCCAACCCTACAAAGATTGGATTGAAATGGTATCCATGCTCGTAGTCCCCTGCCCACCCCTCCTCTGTTAGCTGCATGGGGGATTTCCAGTAGTACCTGAGCAATTGCAGATGCAACAGTAGGAGAGAGGAAGAGCCATTGTGGCTGGGGATGATGGCAGTTGTAGTTCAACAACATCTGGGGACCCAAGGCTGGGGACCCATGAACGACCCAGCTACTCATGACATGGAGGTCTGCCCCAGCCGTGCTGCACACTCAACATACCAGTCAACACAGAAAATAGTGCTGGGCCTGGGTTAGAAGCAACCCTTTGGGTGGGAAAGGCAGAAATGTTTTGTCTTGAGTTAGCAAGAAAGGTTTTGTTTTGTGCTGTTTTGCTTTTTGCAGTGCAATCTATTTAACTTTGTATTGTAGATTGGAGCAAGAGCTGTTTAAGGACAAAGTCATCCCTTCATTAGGACATGGCATCTTTGTTGTATGGTTATATATGTTTTCTTCAGAAGAAGGTTATTCCATTTTAAAATATATATATATAAGCTTGGATTTCTGATGAGCTTGACGTTTTTGCAGTCTGGCACACCACTGGTTTTGGCAGCTCTTCCAGGGAGAAGAGAGGTTTCTTCAGAGTCGCTGTAGGATGCTCTCCGCTCGCCTGGGGAGCCATAGAGGCTGGAGAATCCCCTCAGTAGCAGCAACAGGGGAGAGATGGTACTACTCAGGTGGCACCAGTTCAGTGCTGGATCCATGCCATGTTGTTTGGTTGTCATTTCTGAGGCCGGCCAGCCAGCTTTATTTGTGTGTGTGTGTGCACATCTGTGAAATATAGTTAAAAACAATATAGTTACCATATAGCTAATACAAATCAATTGGCCCATTAAAGCAATGCAACTATTACATTTAAATATTAAAAAAATACAAATCAATATGCATTTACCACTTCAGAACTGATAAAATGATAGAAATGCAATTAAAAATACAGATTTTCACCCATTGTATGTTGTTTGGGGATTAGGACCTTCCATAGTTAGCACACCTTCAATCTTGATTCATAATTGATTGCCAGTAGGTATAAAGCCAGTTTATCCACCGAATGGCACAGCAGGGAAATGACTTGACTAACAAGCCTCCCTCACATCTCATACTGTGAGGGAGGAGGCCATGGTCAACCCCTCCTGTATTCTACCAAAGACTGGTTCAAATCCCTGGTTCAAATCCCTGCTGGTATGGTTTCCCAGACTATTTCCCCAGACTATGGGAAACACCTATATCAGGAAGCAGCAATATAGGAAGATGCTGAAAGGCATCATCTCATACTGTGAGGGAGGAGGCCATGGTCAACCCCTCCTGTATTCTACCAAAGACAGACACGGGGCTCTGGGGGCGCCAGAAGTGGACACCAACTTGATGGCACACTTTACCTTATGAAGCCAGTTATCAAGAGACTTGAGTCGGAATAAGCTTTGCACCTAGCTATACAATGGCATTCTTGAGAAACAATCAGAAGAGGCAACACAATAGTAAGTATTATACAAGTAGCAAGCTGACTTCTTGAGGTTATTTGTAATAGAGTTGATTGATAAAATTTTTCTATATCCCCCATTAGCTGAGCATGTCTATAGCTCCAATCTTACGATAACAGGAATGGTTCTACCAAAATTGACAAAACCACCAGTCTACTGTAAGTTCCTTGTTTAAACTTCCTGTTTAAAGCTATTTATATGAAGTATTTCCTATTGGAGATACATTGGGGAGGTATGTCTGTCTTTGAAAATGTGAAGTAGTTTAAACAATGACTGAATTTCATTTCTTGGAATATCAAGAAATGTGAACACATTGATTTATATCAACATCCAAGGCTGATGTCCATCATCACTTGACAAAGAGTTCTTTTTGAAACGGAGGTTCACTGAGTCACCGCAGTGGATGTGGATGTCCTTACTACCAACTTGGTTATAGACTTCATGTGCTCTGTTCATGTGGACTTGATCATGTACAGGATTATATCTATTGTGGCATCTCTTGTTGGCATATACCATGGTATGATGCATATTTACTTGATTCATATCTATATATTTAATTCTCCTGGGTGAGCCTTGGAATGTGCGCCCCGGAGCCCAGCTGATTGGATGGGTGGCAGAGGCACCTGATTGGCTGAGGTGCACCCAGGAGAATTGGTCGCTGCAGCGGGCCCGGCCGTGGCAGGCCTGGCGGCGGTGGAGAGGCCGCAGCAGCACTTGGGCTGGCAGTCTGGGTCCAGCATGGGCCAGCGGGAGACTGGGGCAGAAGGTGGGGGGAAAGAGGTAGCCAGCCCCAAAGAGCACATAGATGCTCTGTGCAGGGTCGGCTAGTTGTATATAGATTTCACAGTACAGCACAATATTGTGGTCTTTCTCAATCTATGTGTGTGTGTGTGTGTGTGTGTGTGTGTGTGTGTGTGTGTGTGTTTTGTAAGGATCCTTTTTTGGCTTTTTTTGTTAAAAACACAGAGCCACTCAAAGACATTTGATAAAACTCACCAAAAAATTCTCTTTTTAAAGCTCTGGCTGAGTGCCACACAAAGGATCCTGTGACTCGTCCTTTAAAAAAGAAGAAGACTCCAAATGCCCCTTAACATGTAGGGAGTGCCTTCCCTCTCTGGCAGACAGATTAATCTAAGAGCAGAGTGCCCTGATATGCAGAGGGCAAGCCCAAAGGCTACCAGCCCTTGCTTAAAACAAGCCCCATTTCTTAGAGCAGGGGGGCTCTCCAGCTTGGCTCTCCAGATTTTGTTGGACTGCAACGCTCCCGTCACCCCCAGCCAAAACAGCCTTTGGCCATCGTGGCATGATGGGAGATGTAGGTCAACAGCACCTGGGAAGAAGCTCTGCCTCTGGCTGGCGAATAAACCCTCCCCAAACCAGGAATGAATGTGTGTGTTGGGTGGAGGGGTGGTACTTGACTGAATGCTTCCATGCCTTCCCGCTACAAATCCCTGCGTTTAGAAATCTAGCACAAAGCAGCACATAATCGAGTTGGATATTAGCCTAGCCCTCTCCCTGCAATGTGCAAGTACTCTTAGTTCCTGCACGATTCTCCTTTGATCTGCTGGCAGGTCAGGGCCCCCATGATGGTCTCTGATCTCAGTGGCACCCAGGCATGTACCAAGATGGACCCCATCCCTGCTGTCTCCCCCCCACCCCCGGTCCCAATACATGGAGTCTTTATCTTTGTGGTGTCCCACAGGCTGCAGACCTGCTTCTTCCTGATGGCTGAAATCCTTGGTCTTTATCCTCTATCTACTCAGATATGCAAATATTGATCTTTGCTGTTTCTACAGAACAGAATTGCATGGGTGGGGTGTAGGGGGAGACTTCTGCAGCAGCAAATTATCCTCGATGGAATTGATTGGCCAGACCTCAAGTTTACTCTCTAATTCAATATTTTACACATTCCTAATTATAGATGCTCCTTGGTTTATGACTGTTTGGGGTGGGGAGGGGGAAATCAGGTGGGCTGGGCATGTATTAAATTTAGGAAGCTGGTGTTTGCTTTAGAATTCCTCAGCAAGAATTGAAGTTTTTAAATATAGTATTGTGCTTTCTTAAGCACCTAAAAACCAGGCTCTATGCAATATATAATATTAATTAATAATGTAGTTTAATACAGAAAAACTGCTGTCTGTAGGTTTATAAGAAAAATAAGCAAGGATGAAGGAAAGGAAAGGGTCTCTCACCTCCAGTTTCCAAAGCTTACATTTGAGAATGCCCAAAATCCAGGTACATGGAAGTCTGATAATTTGCCATATTTTTCTCACTACTTTATTGATTTTTCTCATTTGGCTGATATAAACATTGATAGAATCTCTCTTTGGATTCTACATTAATGTAATTTCTCTGGTTTTCAGATTTTAAAAAGGCACATTTACTTTTCTGTGTTTAAAAATTCTAGGCTGCCTTTCCATCCAGTCCATGTTCATGGCAGTCTGCAAATTAAACTAAACAACATATATCGCACCATTAAACACCTCCACATAAAACAAGAGAGCAGCAGAAAAACACATACTGTGTATTCTCCTGATCACAAAACATCCCTTGTACACTTCCTATAAATTATATTGTCCTAACAACGCATCAATCAGCCAAAAGCTTGACTAAGCAAATGTTTTTGTCTGCTCTCTGAAGCAATAAAAAATGGTCCCCTGAAAGATCTCTCTCTGGGGACAAAATTCCAGAGCTGAACTGAAGTCAAAGACATCATGTGAGGTTCCATGTGGGTTTGGATTGTAACTGAGTTTGCTGAAGGGCGCTCCACTTTCACTGCCAGTTCATGTCATCTCTTCACAAAATCTGGCTAGTCCTATGGAAACTTCCTGTGACGTTTCTCCTCTGCCACCTGTTGGCTAGTATGGATCACAGATATTGTTCTTCTTATACAACTAATGTGGCTTATAAGCATAACCATTTGCTTATAAGCATATCCATAATAGAACTCCTTTAGTTACATTAGGGAGGTATGTGTGTGTGGACTGCAAATTTTGCAGTCAAATTTTCCATGCAAAATTCTGTGTGCAGAAATTTGGATATTTTCAACTTTTTTTCAAACTTCCAAATCTGCAGAATTTAAACATAATGGTTGAAAAGATAGTGAGGCGGGTCTCACGATCAGTGAGACCCGCTTTTGATGATACTGCAGGGAGAGCGGGCTAAGCCTGCTCTCCACACAGACGATTGGGGCAGTAGCCCTGGGAGGCTGGATTGGCCGCCCACACAATTGCCGGCTCTGTGACGGAGCCGGCAGGGGCTGGGGGGAGCTGGGGCCCCAGCATGCCCTGCGCAAGCGCTGGCGAGACATGCCCTGCTGGCGAGACCCCTGGAGCCGGGAGTCAGCTTTTCGCCTACCCTCCGGGGGTCTCCTCGTGAGTAGCCGCAGCGCGGAGTGGGAGTGTGTGGAGTGGGTCCAAGGAGCTCGTTAGGAGTTCAGGGTAAGTTTGGCTCGTGTGTGAATGCAGACACTCTCCTGACGGAGATTCGGGGCAGAAACCCTGTGTGTAAAGCTTATTGGCTTTTCAGACAAGCCTTCCCTCATCTTCTTGATGAATGATTTGCTCTGGATTTGTTTAATGGGTTGTGGCTGGCGTGCATTTTGTCTGTTCCTTTATCATATGATTTTAAGTTTTTTTCCTTTTTAATGTCTACGATCCTGAGACACGTTGAATCCTGTAAAAAAGTGAGTTATAGAATTTTAAATAAATAACTCCACCAAAGCTGAGAAACTATGGAGGTTGCAAAAATGGACTTTCTAATTTGATCTTAGTCCAAAAATGAAGGAGATCCCAAGGCACTGAGTGTGTGCATGCTTGCCCCAGAATGATTGCAAGCACACCCCACACATGTGGAGCAACTGCTCTTTTCTTCAGCGAAAACCCAAACAGTGGCAAAAGGGTGTGATTTGTTTCCCAAACCACAATCTTATAACGTGTCCTCCATCAGAAATGTATTGCACAGGGATTACAAGGCCATTTTATTGCTGCACAGAATACAATGATCACACTATCCGTATGGGCATCATCAGCACACACAGGCACACTCGCACATTAAGAGCTGGCAGTGCCACCTGCCACAGCACTAGGATATCCATTACCAGGCCCATAAAAGTGCCCCATAAAATGACGTGTGGTTTTCCTTTTGCCCTGTGGGCACTGTTTCTTGGAGAGGCCCATTGGCCATTCAAAACCGCTTTGGCTTCCTCTGGCCGTGAGGCGATTCCAAAGGGCGCAAGACATGAGTCATGCAAAAGGGTTCCCCGACTCCTTGCTGGGAGATGCAAAGTTTCCCTTCCTTTCTCCAAGGCACCCTCCTCAACACTTACCCTCATTCAGCCACTTTGCCAGGCCAAGCAGTATTGTGTACCATTTGAGCCTATAAAAAGACACAAAAGGCCTTCCAGGCATAAGTTCCTAGAATATGTTACCCGCGCGGCAGCTTCTCTGGATGAAATGGCAGGCCGCAGGAGCTGCTGCTGCAGGGGGGGCGGACCGGAGATTGGGGTCTCCTGGGAAGGTGGTGGCGCAGCAGCAGCAGCAGCAGCAAGGATTTCTCTTCTGACTCCAGGCTGTTTGACAAGCGCAGCAACAAAAGGCTTTTATTTTCTGCATTAGGCAATTAGAATCCCTCACTTGTAGTAACTGGAGATACAGATTTCTATCTGCATATGAAGGGCCCCTGCACTAGCGAGTGGGGTGGGGTGGGGGGGCCATCAAAGGTTCCTTTCTCTCCTGCCCCACCCAAGAGGCATTTGTCTGGGGTCATTAACCATGCAGCTCTACCGGAGGAATGGCCAGCCTGCGGGCAGCATGGGAGAGAGAGGGCACCCCAGCTGCCTACCATAGGTAACTGGCTGCACCCTCCGCACCATTTTGCATTGGGCTCCCCCTCCTCACAGCCAGGGTGATGATTCTGCACCCGCCTCTGCTTGCTGGACTTTGGGATTCTGGCAAAAACCATAGATCTTCTCCATGTCTTGTCCAAAGTCTGCCCCACACAGGATGGGACAAAGGCGTGCAGTGTGGACCTGCACCTGGTGACCCCAATTTGGACCCACCCCACATCTGTTTAGGGTCAAAAAGAAAAGCAGCCTTCAAAGACACATTTAAAGTTACATCTGGAAGTTTGTCCGGGTCTGAAAGGCAGCGCTGGAACGTAAATCCCAATACACCCATTTTGAATAGGTAGATAAGATGACTGCCCTCCATCCCGCCCCCTCCCCATTTCGTTCCGTAAAGGGCCTGGTTAGTGTACTTCGGCCTGGCTGGTTGCCATGTCAACGGGGCTTGTGCCGAGGGGCCGGTTTCCTGATGACCCTTCCATGCAGCCCTCAGGTTTCTCAGGTTGCAGGATCTGGCATCATCGCTGGCTCCGGACGGAGGCTGCTGAACAAGGAGGAAGAAATACTCACCTGGAGCAGGCACACTAAACACCTCGGTTGTGGTCAGGGGAGACGGTTGGCTTCTCCCTGGTGGGCTGACAGCTTGGATGAGGAGTTACCTTCATTTCCCACCTGTCTGCCACAGTAATTGCTTTCCCGGGCACTCGTTCCAGCCACTAATGAAAGATTCCGGCCTTCTCAGTATCCTGTAATGTGAGCACACCAGCTTTTGGAAAATGGATCTACTCTCAGGGAAAAATGACGAGAGCCTAGGAAGCCTGACTGCTCCCCCTCCCCTCTTGCTTCCATGTGCACCAGCCCCAGCAGAGCTGCATGCCAATGGATTGAGAAGTTAGTTAGAGGCAGAAGCAACAGAGCTGGTTCTCCAAAGGATTGCCCCATTGGGTAGAATGTCAAGGAAGCATTGTTGGGTGAGATTGGTCGGGTTCAGACATGATGCTGAACGAGTGTTGAGAAGATGTCTGTGTGAAGATGACTGTACCTGTGCTCCTTTGAAGAGTGAACCTGGATACAGGCCCTTCTTCAGGTGCATGGAGCAGACAGGAAGTGTACTTCTGCACCTGCAGTCAGAATAATATGACTGTGCCTGGTGTAACCCCCACCACTATTATCCATATTGCAGGTGACTGTTAGGACTAGAGGGCCATCAGTTGGCAGCTAAAAGGCTGTCCTGAAACGCCCCCCTCCCCTTATCACTGCTGGAGCCAGCTCAGAGGCTCTGGAGAGTCTTCTGGAACTGTGGAAACAGAAGGAGGGAAAGCCGTGCCTGCCCCTGACCTGAAGAGGGAAAGGGGGACTTTTGCAGCTTTCTGCTTTATGCACTTGCTTATGTCATTGCAGGCAAAAGAGAGGGTGTTGTTGTTTTTAACAAAGGAAAGAAAAATTTGAAAAACAGGGAACGGTTTTATAAGGGAAAAATGGGGGGGGGGAGAGAGGTAAATGCTAATCTTTTTTTTTAGACTGTGAGCCCTTTTAGGACAGGGAGCCATCTTTTTATTTATTTATTATTTCTCTGTGTAAACTGCCCTGAGCCATTTTTGGAAGGGCAGTATAGAAATCAAATTAATAATAATTTGTTGTAAGCAATTTTTTCAAGTCTTTCTGCAGTAATGTAAAGGAAAATTGCAAAAAGGCTTGAGGAGAGAGCCCTTTCTCAAAATCGCCTGAGAGGCTTGAGGCTGGGTGGTGGTGGGGAAGGCAGCAGAAAGGTCCCCGCAGATTATCCGGTGGGGGTGGGGTGGGGGTCCTGGGTTTGCGGATCGCACACCCAGACAGTCCAGGGCTGCCGTGGGCAGCGTGGAGGTACAGGGGTCAGGACACATCATCCCAGCCCCTGGGAATCCCACAATGCACCTGCGAGTACATGGTGCATTGTGGAGATCTCCCCAGCCAAGGGGAGAAAGCAGCCACAGCTGGCACCAGTCAGGGAAGTGGTTTAAGGGGGGAGAGCCCACTGAAGAGCCTGGCGGCTTAGCTGGGTTTGCCACAGAGGCGCCTCTGGGAACTGCTCAGCTCCTGGTGCTTCCCACAGGCAGCCAAGCCCAGTCTTGGCTGCTTGTGAGAACCGCCTCAGAGTCCTTTGGTGCCTATTGCAGCAGAAGCAGGGAACGCTGTTCCTGACCTGAAGAGGAACAAGTTGTTTTAGTAAGAACTAATCTGCCTACTTTCCTTTCCTTATCCCTATAACTGGACTAAAGTTGGTCTAAATGGGTTAGGCCAGGGTTTCTTAACCTTGGGTCCCCACATGGTGTTGGACTACAACTCCCATCATCCCCAGACATGGCCTTTGTAGCTAAGGATGATGGGAGTTGTAGACCCACAACATCTGGGGGCCAAAGGTTAAGAAACCCTGGGTTAAGCAATTCACAACGTAGCCCACCTGCACCTCAGACATCCATGCATCTTCCATCTTGAATTGGGGTGGGTGACATCACAAACTATGCCTCTGAGGTGTCCCTACAACTGTACCAAATTTGGTCCAAATGGTTCCCACTTGCACCTCAAATTTCACATGTCCACCATCTTGAATGAGGGTGGATGACGTTACAAACTATGCCCTTGAGCCATCCCTATGTGACCCTTCCACTGTAGCAAATTTGTTTCAAATCAGTTAGGCAGTTCACAAGTTGGCCCAATTGCACCTCAAATGTTCATGTGTCTGCCATCTTGAATCGGAGTAGATGACATCATTACAAACGACACCATTGAGGTGTCCCAATATTGGTCTAGGCACTGCAAAGTTGATGGGGGTGAGGAGGACACACACACACACACACACACACACACACACAGATGGACACACAAACAGAATGCCAGGTGATGTCATAAGCCTACTGGAAAGTAGGCTAAAAGGGGGGATTTTGCAGCTTTCTGCTTTCTGCACTTCTTTATCTCATTGCAGCTCGTTTCTCTCTCTCTGCAATCAAGTCTGTGGACCAGCTCAATTCAAAAGCCCCGGACAAGCTGGAGGCGTCCGTCTCATGCCTGTTCTTCTGGCTCGGCACGCTCTCAAGATTTCTTAAAAGAGTGGCATGGACTGTAACTAAACAGGGTGACTTGGGGGACACTCCTGAAGAAAAGGGCCTGGGGTTTTCTTTTGTTTGCCTTTTTCTATGCACTGTTAAGGCACCATCTTCTTCATAAGAGCCAGCGTGGTGTAGTGGTTAGAGTGCTGGACTAGGACCAGGGAGACCCGAGTTCAAATCTCCATGCAGCCATGATACTAGCTGGGTGACTCTGGGCCAGTCCCTTCTCTCTCAGCCTAGCCTACTTCACAGGGTTGTTGTGAAAGAGAAACTTGAGTATGTAGTGGACTGCTCTGGGCTCCTTGGAGGAAGAGCGGGATATAAACGTTAATAATAATAATAATAATAATAACCATCACATGTTGGCCACACGACACTATTTTATGCAGACTTTTTAGGCCTCCTCTGTAGTGAATTTGCATTTGGAATTGGTCACTATTGTTGCTAACAAACTCTGGTACTTGTATATAAATATAAAAGAATAGAAATATAACACTTGTTAACCCTTTGAGTTGGGTGTAAGCATTTCTTTTGTTTATCCTTCTCTGCAATCACTGGTGGAACTACACTGTCAGACTTGAAAATCCGCCCCCCCCCTTAATGTGTGGATTGATTTCTGGCCTTTTAGGGTTCAAGAATTCCCTGTGTTTCTCTAATGTAGACATTAGAAGGGGGCAAACGCGCTGCCTCCCATCTTGTTAGCGCTCAGACACAATCCGACTTCTTTAAAAACAACAACACCCCAAACAGTTGGATTATGTCTGAGCCAATTAGAAGCTCAGTGGATCTTCCCTGGCAGCTTTCCAACCTGCCCAATGCCCTCCTTCCTTACCCCAGAGGTACATCAAGCCAACTCAGCGGATCAGGAAGAAAGAGAGGCATGGGGACGGAGGAGGGGAGCGGTCGGTCGCCTTTGCAAAAGGATCCACAGTGGCAGGGAGTGACTCTCACCAAGGCTGCAACTCCCAGCCAGCCTGCTCTTCTCCCTGACCAGCAGAGTTGACGAGAAGAGGGGAAATACCTCTTGGGTGCTGCACGCCAGAGCACTGGGGAAGGGGAAGGAAGGAGCCCCCCTCCTCACAGGTGCTTCTGGGGTAACTAAAGGGAGCAGGGGTGGGGTGGGGCAGACCAAGCTTCTCTGAGCTTCAGCTCAGAATAACAGTTTTGGGAGGTTGCCCCTCCTGTGGGTGGGTGGGTGGGTGGGGAATTCTGAACCACCAAACCCCATTTGTGAGCCCGAGCCTGGACACCTTTGCCAACGTCTCTAATGGACATTGCATGATCCTCCTGCTGGTGGATTGCTTAACTCGCTTAAAACCAGGATTTTTAAAAACCCAGAAATACATCGGGATAAGCTAGAATTCGGAAGACAAAGCCTGGATTGTGTGTGCGTGGGCGGGGGGGGGGGAGGCTGCTTCCAAAGCTCTAGAATGGGCTTTGGGGTCAGTCTGGCTGGTGTGTGTGTGAATGCACACTCTCTTCCAGAGGAGATTCACGATTACAGCCCCGTGTGGAAACGCTCCAGGGGAAGTTTTAACAAACATGAATTGGCACACAAAAGGCACTGGGAGGGAGGTCAGTGCAAAAACACAACCACTGAGACAGGCAGGGGTGCAGCTAGGGGAGAGGGGGCCTGTGTTTGCCCCTCTCCACTACAGACCCTCATAGTGAGGGAGATGATGAAGAAAATAGAGGGAGGTGGAGTTGTGGGGCCCTCAGGAGCTGGGGGCCCAGGGTCTTTGAGTCCATCTGCTCAATTATAGTTACACCCCTGGAGACAGGAACAGAAGCATTGGGAACACCCTGAAACCCCAGCAACAGAACAGGCTGTTACAAGACCGGGGGAGGCTGCCGGGGGGAGGCGGAACCTCCGGAGACCCCCTCGCAGCTGTGGCAACACCCCCTGGAGGCAGCAAGTTGATTATATATAATATATATGAGTCAGAACCCCCGAATTGTGTGTATGTATGTTTGACTCAACCTTGAACCCTTGAACTAGGCCTGTTTGATGTCGAGCCAGTTCGAATTGAAACTGGTTTGCACATCTCTAGCTTGCCTATCTTGGCTAGGAGGCTTCTGGCATTGGCATATAAGCACCTACAGTATATGCTGAATCTCTTACCTGATGTGTGCTTTCTTTTGGCCATTTGACCTCTTTATCCAGCTAGCACATCCTTTTGTCGTTCCCTGGTTCTACTCTGTCCCCTTCCAGTTTATCTGAAGCATTTACACCCTCACACATTAAGGGATGGCATTTGCCGAACAGGATACTGCCCAGCTCCCATTGGCCATCCGCCAAAAATCTCTGGCTTGTGGAACAGAACAGATGACAGAATGTGGATGTTTGTTACATTTTGATCTGTTTCTGATTACAGAACACTTATCAGCAGCACCCAGAGTCCGATGCAAACAGAATCTCCCTCTTTGGAGAGGCCAAACTTATCAGAGATCCGGATTGAAACCCTTGCCGACGTGACTTCCCAATGTAAACCTGGTTAATGTAAGGTCCAGCAAGAGTAGAGAGGTTGCCCACAGAACAAAAGGCAGAGAAACTGCTTCCCTCCTGGGCATTCCTTATCCCTTCTTTTCATCCTTGCTCTTGATGGCATAACAAGGGCTCAGATTCAGTCATCCCTGCCTTCAAGAGAGGTTGCTGCTGGCAACTTTCCAATAAAGCCCCTGACACAAGCACACAGCGGAAGCCACAGACTTGCTTCTAGGAATCCGTCAGGGGTCGGTGTGATCTGCAGAAGTAATTAGGGGGAAAGCTGTCGATATAGTCATGCAAAACTTGCAGAAAGGAGAAAATGAGGAATCAAGATATTTCATCCCTCAAAACTGAAGATGGCTTGGTGGGTTCTGTGCAAAGTGGAGTTTGGGCAAACTGGCACCCTCTGGGCTATAATTGTGGACATTGATGAACTGGTAGCATTCTTTGCCCTTTGCCAGAGCCCTTCCCAGGGGCATATTTCCTCTCATTTGCCTAAATCAGCTGGCATGACTCATTGGCCAAAGGTCTTCCATCACTCTCTCCTCAGGAGATTCTATCATCAGCTGCCAGCTCTCTCTCCACATTAGGACATTTTTCCTTGCGCTCAGCTGAAATCGCCCTTTGCTATAGTGTTCCTAATTATATCCCCAAGTCCCACCCCAAACAATTCCCATCCATGCTGGGTGTTTATGTTTCTCGAGGGCATTGGCCCATCACCTCCTCCTCCCACACCCAGCTTAAGACGACACTTAATTTGTCTAACCTTTCCCTCCTAGTCCAGGTTTGGTGATCAGGCTGCTATATTTATCTTCCGCTAAACAAAAGTGCAGCCCATGAAACATAATGACTTTCTCCTGCCATTTCACATTAGAAGGCGGTGCCAGGAAATAGGGTCACCTTCTGTGCGAGGCTACATGGAAAGCCTAAATGAGGTGGTTACCAGTCAAAATATTGTGGGGAGCAGGTTTTCACCCACCCTTCATTTTAAAACCATAGGGGAAGCAATTTAGATTAATAACAAAGAGTTGTGCGCATGTATTGTGGCTGCACTTTGGAATTAAACAGGAAGGTTGAAAACAGGAATTAATACAACATTTAAAATATTATGATCCACTTTTCAACAACAAATTACCATGGCTGCATACAGTAACATAATAACAGAATAGGCATAAATCTCTTGATGAGCTGCTGGGAGAGAACATCAGGGGATTTGGTGCAGGATGTTATCAATATGCTGATGACACCCAGATCTATTTCTCCATGTCAACATCATCAGGAAAAGGCATAAGCTCCCTAAATGCCTGCCTGGAGGCAGTAATAGGCTGGATGAGGTATAACAAACTGAGGCTGAATCCAGGTAAGACAGAGGTATTGTGCGGGGTTGGAACTCTGGAGACAATGTTGATCTGCCAGTTCCGGATGGGGCCATGCTCCCCTGGAAGGAACAGGTATGCAGTCTGGGGGTGCTTCTGGATCCAAACCTCTCCCTGGTGTCCCAGGTTGAGGCGGTGGCCAGAGGTGCTTTTTATCGGCTTCAGCTGTTATGCCAGCTGCCTCCATTTCTTAAGATGAACTATCTCGAAATGGTGGTGCATATGCTAGTAACCTCTAGGCTGGATTACTGCAATGTGCTCTATGTGGGGCTGCCTTTGTATGTAGTCCGGAAACTTCAGTTGGCTCAGAATAAGGCAGCCTGGTTGGTCTCTAGGTCACCTAGGAGAGACCATGTTACTCCTGTGTTGAAAGGAGACACTGGCTGCTGATACGTTTCCAGGCAAAATACAAGATGCTGGTTATTACCTATAAAGGGCTAAACAGCTTAGGCCCTGCTGGGTATTTAAGAGAATGTCTTCTTCGCCATGTGCCCCACCGCTTGCTAAGATCATCTGGAGAGGTTCGTCTGCAGTTGCCACCAACTCATTTGGCGGCTACTCTGTAATGGGCCTTTTCCGTTGCAGCCGCTTGACTTTGGAATGCACTCCCTGTTGAAACAAGAACCTCCCCATCTCTGGAAACTTTTTAAAAGGCACTGAAGACACATTGATTCACCCAGGCTTTTAATCAGATTTATGGTTTTAATTTTTAATGTTGGTTTTAAATGATTTTAGTGTTAGTGATTTTAATGTTTAAGTAATTTTAATTGTAAACCACCCAGAGGCGCAAGTTTTGGGCGGTATTAAAATATGGCAAATAAATAGATAAAAACATTTTTAAAGTGCATAATTTAATCCACTGATCCAAAACATGCAGCAATGGAAATAAGAGATATAGTCCAATAATCTTTGAAGATATTTAAATATCAAATGCTTGCCAAAACCCAGAGATGTAAACTGCCTGAGAAGATGAGCTCTGGAACTGGCAGATCTCCAGTAGCAGGGAGTTCCCCAAGTGTGGGGCCATTACCAAGAAAGAGACATTAAAAAAGGACAATTGTACTTGTTGTTGTTGTTGTTTGTTGTTACATTTATATCCTTCTCTTCCTCCAAGGAGCCCAGAGCGGTGTACTACATACTTAAGTTTCTCCTCACAACAACCCTGTGAAGTAGGTTAGGCTGAGAGAGAAGGCTGAGAGTTATGACGGAGGGATCCAAAACTAGGCTTCACTACTGAACCTTAACAAAGACTGTGTGTCTGCAGGGCGAGGGAAGGGATGAGAGCAGGCATCCATTACCCAAGTAGTCCAGGGCTGTAAACACCTTTAAGTTCACCTGGAAACATGCTGACATCATGTGAAGGCTATGAGCACAATCCATGGGAAATTAGCTGAGCCTGCATCATATTTAATGCAATGCAATTTAGGAGCATTCCGCTTTCTCTGAACTATGCCAGCTGTGTGGCTACATGCCCAAGGTGGCAACAATCCAGGCATGTCTCGGGTAATATGACCAAGATGCCACATTACTGGTCCATCTACCCCACTGTTGTCTACCCTGACTGTGGAGAGCCTTCTAAGGTCTTGAGTAGAGGATTTCCCCCCTTCACATTGCAACTTAATACAATTTCAACTAGAAACACTAGTTGCTGAACCTAGAACCTTGGACAGTGATGGGTTGTGTGAACCCTATCACATTCCCCTTCCTTGGAGGCATTAGGGGAGACAACCCCCTACTCCCACATTCAAAGAATATAGGAAGCTGTCTTCTACTGACTTAGACCATTGGTCCTTCTAAGGATCAATATTGGCTACCCGGGCTGGCAGCGGCTTCTCCAAGGTTTCAGGCAAGAGTTTCTCCCAGCCCTATCTGGAGATGCTGCCAGGGAGGGAACTTGGAGTTTTCTGCTTACAAACATGTGGGTGATCCTTCCATAGAAGCCCCATCCCCTAAAGCAGTGGTTCCCAAACTGGGAGCCTCCAAATGTTGAACATAGGAGAACAGAGGAAGCTCAGTATTGTCTACCCAGACCGGCAGTGGCTTCTCCAAGGTTGCAGGCAGAAAGCCTATCTTGGAGATGCTGCCAGGGAGGGAACTTGAAACCTCAGATGCTCTTTCCAGAGTGGCTCCATCCCCTAACAGGAATATCTTACAGTTCTGCTCACACTTCTAGTCTCTCATTCATATGCAACCAGGGCAGACCCTGCTTAGCTAAGGGGACAAGTCATGCTTGCTACCACGAGACCAGCTCAACTCCCATCAGCCCCAGCTACAATTTATTGCGGCTGGGGATGATGGGAGCTGCAGTTCAGCAACATCTGGCGGCTCCTGGTTTGGGACCCACTGCCCTAAGGGATGGCACACTATCTTAGCATGTTCATACATGTAGTCTCCCTTTCAAATGCAAACCAGGGCATGGCCTGCTTAGCAATGGGGATAATTCATGCTTGCTACCCCAAGACCGGCTCTCCTCCCCTAGACATGTGAGGGGAGACATGTTGGTCTCACACCCAAATGCCAACACACCATCTGTCAACATCTGGTAGTTGCATGTCCAAGGTGAGTGAAAAAGGACCCCCTCTGCACGTTCAGCAACTATCCCACAATTGCCAATGATGTGGGTGTTAGGAGTGGTCAGTGGGCACACTAGTGTCAAGGTGCAGCCATGGGCATGATCCTACTCAGGGGCGTAACTACTATTAGGCAAGGGGAGGCGGCTGCCTGGGGGCCCCCACAACTCAAGGGGCCCCCCAGAGGCAAGTCACATGACTATATATTGTGAAGTGTGTGTGTGTGTGTGTATCAGTGAGGGGCCCATTTTAAAATTTTGTCTCTGGGCCCACTCCAGCCTTGTTACGCTCTTGATCCTACCACTTGTGAGACAAGGTAAAACAAATATTTTTCCAGAACAGATTCTGAGAATGAGTTTGGGACCATCTGCATCCAAAGCATGAGCTTATTTTTACACATTTTATATCCCGCTCTTCCTCCAAGGAGCCCAGAGCAGTGTACTACATACTTAAGCTTCTCCTCACCACAACCTTGTGAAGTAGGTTAGGCTGAGAGAGAAGTGACTGGCCCAGAGTCACCCAGCAAGTAACATGGCTGAATGGGGATTTGAACTCGGGTCTCCCCGGTCCTAGTCTAGCACTCTAACCACTACACCACGCTGGCTCATTCCAGTTACTAATTATGGACTCGTTCCAGTTACTAATCCATTGAGCGACCACACCGCCAGTAGCGGCTCATCCTAACAAGCTGGGGGGCACCCAAGGAGGCGCAGCTGCCTCTGTTTTCTGGCAGCAGCTCCGCTTGCTCCTCTCTCTCTCCCACCCCGCCCAAGAGCTGTGCTGCCTACAGACTGGCCATTTGTCAAACCGAGCTGCACGGTGCAGCTCTACCTGACCAATGGCCAGCCTCCGATGGAGCGGGAGAGAGAGAGGAGCAACCAGAGCTGCCTCCTTGCCCACCCACCCCCGGCTCATTAGGGCAAGCCACTACTGCCTGCCTCTCTGGTGTGCAAGTGCAGACAAGGTTTTGAACTGGCAAACAGCTAACATTTGTCATTGCTGAAAGGGATGGTTACTGGTGGGCGGTTATTGTGTCGAGTCCAGGCTGGTTGAAGCCCAGTCTGACCAAAGTGCCAAGTCAGGGCTGTGTTTGGCATGAGTGCTGCCAGATGTGCTCATCTGTAAATAAACAGTCTACTGCCAGAATTCCAGAAGTCCTTTTACTTAGACCAGGAATTGACTGCTAGGAACACGAAAACTGGAATCCAGCTCCTTTTCTTTGTGGGTAGATTCTTCTTGCCCTAATCTGCTCCCACTCCTGAGAGCATCTTCAAAAATGCAAACAAAACATAGTATCTGAAGTGTTCCAAAGTTTAGATGGTAACTTCCTTGCGGCAGGGACGTATCCTTCTTGATGTCGGTCTGTGCAGCATCATGCATATTAATAGTGCTATATAAATCTATGCACCAATGTATAACATGATCAAATAAGTAAGACCCAAAGGATGGAGAATCAGAAACTGCACAATGTACTAACATGCTGCCTTGGAGGAGAGGCTGAGCAATGAGCAGAAGTCATCATGGCACCTAGATGCAAACCTCCAGGTTCAGAGGCGGATGTCATTGGCCAGCCCAGCAGCAACTGAAGAGTGCCAAATGAATCTTTGGTCGGATCCAGCAGGGTGCTTCTTCTGCTGATTCTCCTGCAGGAAGTGGCTGAAGCAAATCCTTCCATGCTGTGACGCTGACTGCAATTATCTTGACCTCTGGTGGTCTTGGGCAGGGAGGCCCAAGTTCTTCCATCTTGCTGGAGGAGGCATCTTGCACTTTCCTAATCTCTTCACCAGGAAGCTGGGCCGTTGCCCGAACAACATCCCTCCCTGCCTTGCTTTCCTCTTCCCCAGGCAATGTGGCATGCAGGAGACAGAAACACAAGCTGTCACCCAAATGAATCAGCCCCCTGAGCCACTGCCTTTCTGCCAGGTTGGCATGGGCACTCTTCTGGCCATCGTCTTCTGCTCTGGAGAGTCAAGAGCACAGACAGCCTTGCAAATTGGGAGCTGAGCTGGCCTGGTGGTATCAACAAGCATGACTTGTCCCCTTAGCTAAGCAGGGCCCTCCCTGGTTGCATATGAATGGGAGACTACATGTGTGAACACTGTAAGATATTCCCTTTATGCAGGGACATAGCTAGGGGAGAGGGGGCCTGTGTGTTCACTGCTCTCTCCAGTGGCCCCTTGGAGTGAGGGAGATAATGAAGGAAACAGGGAGGGGTGGAGCTGGGAGGCCCTCAGGAGCTGGGGGGCCCGGGTTCTTTGAACCCATTCACTCAATTATAGCTACACCCCTGCCTTTATGGAGCCGCTCAGGGAAGAGCAGAAGGTTCCAGGTTCCCTCCCTGGCAGCATCTCCAAGATAGGGCTGAGAGGGATTCCTGTCTGCAACCTTGGAGAAGCCGTTGCCAGTCTGTGAAGACAATACTGAGCTAGATGGACCAAGGGTCTGACTCGCTATATGGCAGTTTCCTATGTTCCTAAATTGCCTTTGAAAAGTAATCTCATTCCTCAGAATTGGATATGGGAGCTTCTGATTGCAAGCACCCTCTATTCCTTCTTCTGCTTATATAGGCAGAAAACTCTGCTAGAATCCAGTGCAGCAAATAACAGCTTCAGTCAGTGTTAATGGGTAGCAGCAGTCCAACAATGTAGTGTGTGGAGTCTCATGGTTGGTTCTGGTGAAGGTTTTTTTGCTAGGAGCAATTTCTGTAATGGATGTGCATGCAAGTTGAGGAAGAGGAAGAAGACAACTCTCTACTGGCTCACCAATGATTCTGTGAGATGTAAATCATCAGTGAGGAACAGATGGGCATGCATTGTTGTTGTTGCTGCTGCTGTTTGTTGTTGGTGGTGGTGTTGGTTGTTTGCATAGGCTGGTCTAGATTACAGTGCAGCCCTCCAATGTCCGGAATTTCCATCTGGATTGGTGTTGGAAAAAACTCTCACCTTGGTCAGTACGGACAGATAATGGCTTTCCAGGGCTCCAGGCAGGGTCTTTCTCACAGCCCTACCGGGAGATGCTGCCAGGAATGGAACCTGGGACTTCCTGCATGCCAAGCAGAAGCTCGGCCACTAGCTGTGGCCCTTTCCTCTCCTTTCTCTCCCTATTCCTTCAAACCCTCTTGTGAACACAGGCTCCCTTTTCTGCAGTGACAAATATGAGGAACCTCTTCTTACTATGCAATTTTGTTCTGGATGCAAAGCAAGCCCTGATGTTCTTAGGACTTCATCACAAACAGAAGTACCTGCCCTCCCCTCTGGGTGCTTGGTTTCACATAGCTCACAAAAGCAGACTTTTAAATTAAAATCTCTGTGTTCAGTACTCAGCACCATTACTGTTTATTGGGCTTCACACCTTGCAAAAACTTTGGGTTGCTTTTGCTGTATGTAACGAGCATGCCCTTTCTCCTCCTCTGGTCTATTTCATTGCCTCTTTTAAAGGTCGTGTGAGGGCTTCCTAGCCGCTCTTTGGTTACTGTTCTGTTGTGGCTCCAAAGCTGGTTCTTTCCGCACCTATTAAATTAACGGATCTTGCCCTGGGGCCTTGCCTTTCAAAAACAAAGATATTTAGGAGGGCTATGATGCATTTATTGCAAGATTGATGTGCTTCCAGATGAATCTGAGTGGAGTCATCAGATTAAGCACAGATGTTTCTTTCCCAGCATCGTGGCATGCACAGCGTCTGTTGGAGCGGTTTGTACGTGCTTATCAGGAGCAACCCGATAGTTAAAAGTATCGGACCTTCTCTGTGTGTCTCTTGTTTAGCTCTTGCAGCCAAAACTCTGCTTTCTATTTAGATCCACTGGCACACATTCAAGCTCCATTCCATTCGCACTGGATCTCTGGTCCTTGGCGCATTGTTTCCAGCAAGGTTAAGAAACATAAGAACGTAAGAACAGCCCTGCTGGATCAGGCCCAAGAAAGCCCATCTAGTCCAGCATCCTGCTTCACACAGTGGCCCAGCAGATTCCACTGGGAAATATCTCGGTCTAGGTTCTTCTTAGAAAGCTGTCATGGGAGGCTGCTGGGGCTGTGGTGGATTTCTGGGGCTGAGGACTATGGGGGAGGCATGGGTCTGGGAGGAGGAAGCCTTGCTTCTTACTGAGGAAAGGGCGCAGTTGTTGTGACTGCCCCAATGCTTGGAACACCTCGCGGATGCTGCCTGTCTCTTCCCCAAACACCCCCTTTTCCATGAGCCTTTGGGCACAGCCCTTCACTTAGCCCCCTTCTGAGAATGAAAGGAAGTGTGTGTAGCCAAACGGAATGCAGATTCTTTCTCACCTGTTTCTCAGTGTTCAAAATCATGGGGGGAGGGGGAGGAACATAGGCGCATAGGAAGCTGCCCTTGGTCCATCTAGCTCAGTATTGGCCACCCCGACTAGTAGTGGCTTCTCCAAGCCTGAAGGCAGGAGTCTCTCTCAGCCCTTCCTGGAGGTGTCAGGGAGTGAACCTCCTGGGACCTTCTGCATGCAAGCATGCTGTGGCCCAAGAAGGGAGGAGTGGGGTGCTACCAGAGCAAGATCATCCTCCGTGTCTGTTCTGCCTGCCAGCTGGAGAGCTTCCTTCTGCTTTCCCCACTGGCCATGGCTGGAGAAGACAGGCTGTCCCACGGGGGCCCTTCCAGATGTTGGTGGCGCCACTTCAGTCCCAAGTGATTTGCCTTGCAGGCACCCTTTTGACATTGTCACTTTGTGGTGCAGATGTTGCGAAAGCATCGAAGGAGGGAGGCGGAAAGTGCACGGCTGCGCCTTCAGGCAGTGGCTAGACTCACTCACCTCTTGGTGAAAAATCTGCCTGGAAATTCTCCAACTCAAGCCTCCTTGAAACAAAGCATGTGAAGATGCTCCAGGGCAGCTCCCAGTCACTCCAATGGAGCCTGTGCATGAGAGCTTCAGAGATGGGGAGCTCCCCCGCCCCACCCAAATCCACACACAGCTCCCCGTCCATTCCATAGGGCTGTGCAAATTAGGAGAGGAGAGCTGGTCTTGTGGCAGCAAGCAGGAATTGTCCCCTTAGCTAAGCAGGGTCCGCCCTGGTTGCATTTGAATGGGAGACTAGAAGTGTGAGCACTGGAAGATCTTCCCCTCAGAGGATAATGGGGCCGCTCAGGGAAGAGCATCTAGGTCCCAAGTTCCCTCCCTGGCAGCATCTCCAAGAGAGGGCTGAGAGAGACTCCTGCCTGCAACCTTGGAGAAGCCGCTGCCAGTCTGTGAAGGCAATACTGAGCTTGATAGACCAAGGGTCTGGCCAGGGGCGTAGCTGGGGGAGAGGGGGCTCGTGTTCATCCCTCTCTCTGGCAGCCCCCCAGAGTGAGGGAGATAATGAAGGAAATAGGGAGGGATGGAGCTGGAGGGCCTTTGGGAGCTGGGGGCCCGTGTTCTTTGAACCCTTTCGCTCAATTATAGCTATGCCCCTGGGTCTGGCTCAGTATAGGGCAGCTTCCTCTGTACCTTCCTGTCCTGAGGACTCACACGTCCTTGTGCACGCCCCATGCATTTTGATGCTGCTGGCTGAGAGACCTTCCCAGGGACTGTACAGTGTCTGCCCTTTCCAGCCCCTCGACTTCCCCCGGGGCAGATTTGCCCTTTGCCCCACTGTGAGACTGATGTGGGGGCAGCAGCCTCATGGACCACCCAGTCACTCTGCATCATGCTCTTGTGGTGTCTGCATCACGCCGTCTTGTGTTCCTGCTGGCTGGGGGGGCTTATCTCAGAAGCATTGCCCTGACCGCCGCCCCCCCCCCCCCGAGAGAAACAATCCTGGTTTCCAACATGTGTCCCATTCTCACTCCTCTGAGTTGTTGTGGTGGTTGTAGCTGGTTATGAGGTCTCAGAAGGGGATGGTAGTGTACAAGACAGAACTTTGGACTTTGCACAGCACCCTGCTGGTAGCAACCTGTAGCCGCCCCCACCCCCCAAACACACACACACACACACACATTCAAGTTTCATTTTATATTAATTCAAAGGAAATATTTCTCATTTATGTATTTCTATTTAATAATATATGAGGACGGAGGGGACGAGGTAAGGAGGTTTGGCTTTGGCCGGCTCCCCTGACCTTGCCTGGCTGGATTCCCCCTGTCTTTCCTCGGCTCGGCTCCCTGCCTCGGACGAGGGAGACTCGGACCTTGTGAAGAGCAGCCCGTTTGCTGCTTGTTTCCTGCTGGATGTCAGCAGCAGGCCCTGTCATGCCTGTGCCTGCTTCCCCATTGCTAGGCACGCTCCACCTGCCCCTGGGGCCCAGGAGTGGCCCTGGAGCTCTTGGGGGAATAGGAGGAAGAAGGGGGTGGGTGGGACTGAGGTCTGGTGGGCAGGGGAGGTTATCTGAGGGGGTGGCTGGAGAACTGGGTGAGAGATGTGGGTCCTCCTTTTGGTTGGGTTGTGCCAGGCCTTTGGCTGATATGTGTGGTGGGCTCTCTAGGAAGGCTGGGTGTCCCATGACTCCTGTCCGGCAGCTCTGGGGCAGCAGTTACTCTAGTGGTGGGGAATAGAGTTGGCGCTTTCAGAGCAGCTGACCGTTCCAGGGGGAGGGAAAGGAGTCATTCCGTCACTGTCTCCACTTCTGGCTGCCCTGTCGGCTCTTGGACCTCCAGCTACTCACAGAGCCTGGCCTTCCTCCTCTGCAAGGCCAGGTCGGTTCAGACTAAGATCAAAATCAACCACGAATTGATCGTGGGTGAGGGAGCTGAGCTGACCTGCCGTGTAGCACTGAGGCCTGGGCGGGGGAGGCTAGTTTGGCCCAGTTTGGGCTCAGCGTCTCCCACCAGGCTACTCGGTTGTGGAGCAGGTTAGGGGAAGTGGGGTGTGGGTGTGTGGAGTGGCTGTTGTCCCTAAGAATCCCATCTCCCTTACCAGGGCCCCTGTGGGTATTTCTGAGGCTGGGAACTAGGGGTAGATTGGGAATTCTCTTGGTGCACCATCTACCCCACTGCCCAACTGACTCCCCAACTGAGCTGGCCTCAGAGTTGGTGCTGGAGTCTCCCAGCCTTTTGGTGCTGGGGGACTTCAACATCCACTTTGAGGCTGACTTGTTTGGTGCGGCTCAGGAGTTCAGAGCAGCCATGGCAACTATGGGCCTATCCCAGTTAGGTTCAGGACCAACTCATGTTGCTGGTCACACACTGGATTTAGTCTTTTGATCGGATGAAGAGGGTATTCTATGGATGGGGGATCCTGTGGTTTCTCCATTGTCATGGACAGACCACTACCTGTGTAAGGCTCATTTCACAGCCACAATCCAGCCTTCAGGGATGGTGGACCATTTCGGATGGTCCGCCCGAGAAGGCTGCTGGATCCAGGAGGAGTCTAAAAAGCCTTAGAGGGTTTTAATGTCGGTCCTGCCAGTGATTCTGTCGATGCCCTAGGAGTTCTTCGCACTTGGCTTCAGGCTTTGGGGTAAATGTTGAGCAAAGCCACTTCGAAGAACACTCACGGCACTGAGGGAAGCAGCCCCTCCTTTCTGCTCTCGGTTTTCTTTCGAAACAAGTCCACATGGCAGGCGTCAGGGTTTTCCTTCTAGCCAATGGGATGGGGGGAGAGAGCCCCCTACAGAGATAGATCTGCATTTGTAAAGAGAGCATGCCTCTTATCATGCTCATGATTCTATGTCACGGCCTCTACCTATTTGCTCCAGAGCTTTCAGAAAAAGTAGCTTAAAAACAGCATTTTAAAAATCTGGAAATACCTCGAGATAAGCTAGAATTTGCAAGACAAAGCCCGACTTGTGTGTGGAATGGGTCCAAGGATCTCGACAGGACTTTGGGGCAAGTTTGGCTAGTGTGTGAATGTACACACTCCCTCCTGAAGGAGATTCGGGGCAGAAGCCCTGTGTGTAAAGCCGCCTGGTGGGAATTTGGAATAGGCAGGGCAGTAGACACGATCGCTCCTAAGCGTCCCTTCCAACCTGCTATAAAAGTGACCCCTTGGTATACAGTTGCAGGGGTCTGAAGCAGCACGATAGGCACCTGGAATGCAATTGGAGGAGAACTTGGCTCAAAATTGACAGGACATGGCACAGAGACCATTTGAAGGTTTATGCAGCCCTGATGCATGCAGCAAAAAACCAATTTTGGTCTGTGTGCATTGCATCTGCAGGTTCGTGTTCAGCAGAGTTATCGTGGGGTGTGTGAGGAGTTTAATTCAAGCTCCTTCTGTTTCGAATTAGTCCCTGAAGACTATGTTCTGCTGTAACTCTTTTAATGGGTTCTTTGTGGACAAAATCTCTTGCATTTGGGCCAACTTGGATGCCACTATTTCTGCAGAGTCTATTAAGTGGGTGTCAAGCAATCACTCTTACAGTATTAGATTGGATCAGTTTTAATCTGTGATGCCTGATGACATGGGCAAGCTAGCTGGGGTGGGGTGGACCACCATTTTTCCTCTGGATCCTTACCCAGCTTGGCTGCTTCTATTTAGTAGGGAAACTGTTGGAGGTGAATATTGATAGTTAATATCAATAACACATTGCTGAGGGAGGGTAGGATGCCTCCTTGTTTGAAGGAAGCCATGGTTAGACCCCCTTCTCAAGGAGCCCACTCTTCATCCCCTAGTGATGGATAATTATAGGCAAATCTCCAATCTCCCTTGGTTGGGCAAGGTGATTGAGAGGGTGGTGGCCGACCAGCTCCAGGCAGGTTGGGAGGAAACGGATTATCTACACTCATTTCAAACTAGCTTTAGAGCAGGCTATAGGGCTGAGACAGCCTTGGTCGGCCTGATGGATGACCTTTACCAGGGAATTGACAGAAGGAGTGTGACTCTGCTGGTTCTTTGGATCTCTCAGTGGCATTCAATACCATCGACTATAGTATCCTTCTGGATCACCTGGGGGAGTTGGGGATAGGAGGAACTGCTTTGCAGTGGTTCCGCTCCTATCTTTCAGGCATATTCAAGATGGTGGAGCTTGGTGACGGTTGCTCTTTGAAATGGGAGCTATTATATGGAGTCCCTCAGAGCACCATTCTGTCACCAATGCTTTTTAACATCTACATGAAATCGCTGGGTTAGGTCATCAGAGGATTTGGTGCTGGGTGTTATCAGTATGCGGATGGCACCCAAATCTATTTCTCCTTGTCGTCGTCATCGTCGTCATCGTCATTGTCATCAGGAAATGGCACTCATTCCCTAAATGCCTGCCTACAGGCAGTAATGGGCTGGGTGAGGGATGACAAATTAAAGCTGAATTAAAGTAAGACAGAGGTGCTCATTGTGGGGGCTCAGAATTTGAGGGATGAGTTAAAGCTCCCTGTCCTGGATGAGGTTACACTACCCCAGAAGGAACATGTACACAGCTTGGGAGTGCTCTTGGATTTAGGCTTCACCGTGGTATCGCAGGTGAAGGCAATGGCCAGGAGCGCTTTCCACCAGCTCCAGCTGATTCGACAGCTGCATCCATTCCTTGAAGACAACAATCTCAAAACAGTGCTGCGTGAGCTGGTAACCTCCAGGCTTGACTATTGCAATGTGCTCTATGTGGGGCTGCCTTTGTACATAGTTCAGAAGTTTCAGTTAGTTCAAAATGTGGCAACAAGACTGGTCTCTGGGTTAAGCTGGAGAGTCCATATTATGCCTGTTTTAAAACAGTTGCACTGGCTACTGATATGTTTCCAGGCAAAATACAAAATGCTGGTTATTATCTTTAAAGCCCTGAACAGCTTAGGTCAAGTTACTTTAGAGAGCGCCTTCTTCTACATGATCCCCCCCCCACATGTTGAGGTCATCTGGAGAGGTCTGCCTCCAGTTACTACCAGTACATCTGGTGGCGACTCAGATCCAGGCCTTTTCTGTAGCTGCTCCTGGGGTGTGGAATGCACTCCCGGCAGAAATTCATAGTTTGGGCTCATGGTTGGCCTTTAAGAGAGCCTTGAAAACATATTTGTTTGGCCTGGTCTTCCAAGGTTTTTACATTGTTCTTAAATGTTTTAAACTGCTTTTAAACTGTTTTAAAATTTGTTTTTATTTTGTTTAAAGCTGATTATTTTAAATGGTTGTTTGTTTTTGGTTGTTGTACACTGCCCAGAGCCACCTAATGGCATAGCAGGGAAGTAACTTGCCTAGGGAGCAAGAGGATGCTGGTTCGAATCCCCGCTGGTCTGTTACCCAGACTATGGGAAACACCTATATTGGGAAGCAGTGATATAGGAAGATGCTGAAAGGCATCTTCTCATACTGAGTGGGAGAAGGCCACGGTAACCCCCTCCTGTATTCTACCAAAGAAAATCACATGGCTCTGTGGTCGCCGGGAGTTGACACTGACTCGATGGCACAACTTTACTTTACACCACGCAGAGCCTTTGGATGGATAGAGAAGTGTGTGTGTGTGTGTGTGTGTGTGTGTTTATATATAATATATATAAATTAGATCTTAAGTATATATCTTCAGAAACTGTGCCATGAGAAACCAGCAGGACCTGGTCACTGCATTCATAGTGCATTTAGCTAATTTAGGTGGCAGGACTGTCCATGCAAAATGTGGTATGTGCAGGTCAGTGGGAAGTAACTTATTCTTTTAAAAACACCCCCTCCCCCCCCACACACACGTTTGCAGCTTTCCCTGAACATATTGTGGTGTGGGAAATAGTGCATCACAGCTTATTTTGCAGAGGCAGGGAGCAAGGGCAAAAGGCCTTTAGGTCAAGACTACAAAATTACCTAGGCATACCTCTGCTTAGATCAGGGTTTCTCAACGTGTGGGTCCCCAGATGTAATTGGGCTTCAACTCCCATAATTCCTAACCAAAGGCCACTGGGGCTGGGGATTATGGGAGTTGAAGTCCAATAACATCTGGGGACCCACACGTTGAGAAACCCTGGCTTAGATGAAAGGGATTATTAGGCATGAAAGGGATTATTAAGGAGGATAAGGAGATTGCAGAGAAACTGAATGAGTTCTTTGCATCTGTCTTCATGGTGGAGGATACTGACCATATACCCACTCTGGAACTGAGTTTCCCAGATGGGGGCTGAAGAAGAAGAGCTGGAAAGAGCAGGAGCAGCTTCAGGGGGTGAGCAAGCTTTTCTAATCAACAACATCTAGCCTCCCCCCCCCCTTTAAACTAACTAACAGAAGGAGAGGAGATTTTGAAGGGCTACTTTCTACATAAGAGGTGAAGGCCTGAGAGCATAGCGAACAGGGATAGCAAACAGGACATTGGAGTTTTGTGGGAGTTTAGTGGAAGGAGTACGAGGGAGCCTGGAACAAACCCCTGTGAACACAAGGAGCCGGGTAGAGAAGAGAACATGCGTACAAATCCCTCCCTCATATTCCCGAGAAAGGCTGTTTGGACAGTTAAATAGCTAGCCATGACAGCTAAGACCTATCCTTCTAATAAATTATCTCTAAATACTGTAAACAGCCAACAAAACCACTATGAAGCTAGAAAGCCAGCAGGAGAGGGGGCCCTTCCCAGTGTATTGCACAGAGTGCCACATGTATGACTATTCGCTCCATGGGCAGAAGTCATGGGTGTGTGTTCGGGGTAGGGAGCTCCTGGCTCTCCTTTAGAAGGGACCCCTTCTGTGGATGATGAGCCCATATCCTCCCACACAGGGGATACTCCTCTGGGGGGGTGGGGGCATCCCTGTAGTGGGCGATTCGATCATTAGAGGGATAGAGAGATGGGTATGTGACCCGTGTGGTGACCGCACGGTGACTTGCCTGCCTGGTGCGAAGGTTGCGGACATCACGCAGTGTGTAGATAGGCTCTTAGGCAGTGCTGGGGAGGAGACAGCTGTCGTGGTGCACGTCGGCACCAATGATGTGGGGAAATGTAGTCGGGAGGTCCTGGAAGCCAAATTTAGGCTGATAGGTAGCGTATTGAAGTCCAGGACCCCCAAGGTAGCATTCTCAGAAATGCTACCTGTTCCACACGCAGATACAGTGAGACAGGCAGAGCTGAGGGGTTTCAATGCGTGGATCAGACGTTGGTGCCGGGAGGAGGGGTTTAGATTTGTTAGGCACTGGGACACATTTTGGGGCAAGCAAGGCCTGTACAAAAGGGACAGGCTGCACTTGAACCAAGATGGAACCAGACTGCTGATGCTTAAAATCAAAAAGGTTGCAGAGCAGCTTTTAAAATGATGCCTGGGGAACAGCCGATGGGAGCTGGGCAGTATCCCGTTCATCAAAAGCCATCCTTTAAAGTGTGAGGGTGCAAAGGATTCAGATAAAACAGAAGGGGACAGAGCAGAACTGCATAAAGAGCAGACGGGAGCCTGTGCCAGCAGGTCAAAGAGTCAAAAGAATAGCATACATCAGGGGAGAGCTAGGTGCTTGTATGCCAATGCCAGAAGCCTCCGAGCCAAGATGGGTTAGCTGGAGTGCTTGGTTGCTAAAGCAGAAATAGATATAGTGGGCATAACAGAAACATGGTGGAACAGTGAGAACCAGTGGGACACTGTTATCCCTGGGTATAAACTCTATAGGAAGGACAGGGAGGGGCACCTTGGAGGAGGGGTAGCACTGTATGTTAGAGAAGGGATAGAATCTAACAAGCTAGAAAACCTAGGTGGACTGGAGTCCTCCACAGAAACCCTGTGGGTGACTATACAAGGCCGGAAAGGAAATGTGCTACTGGGGACGTGCTATCGCCCTCCGGATCAAAATGCTGACAGTGCCTGGGAGTTGCAGGAGGAAATCAGGGAGGCGTCAAGGAGAGGCAGGGCTGTAGTTATGGGTGATTTCAACTACCCACACATAGACTGGGTAAATTCACATTCAAGTCAGGACAAAGAGGTCAAATTTCTAGATACACTAAATGACTGTGCCATAGAACAGTTGGTCATGGAACCGAGCAGAGAGAAGGCGACCTTGGATCTAATTCTGAGTGACATCCAAGACGTGGTGCATGATGTCAGTGTCATCAACCCTTTAGGGAACAGTGACCACAGTGCCATAAATTTCAGCATACATGCGGGGAGAGAATCACCAAGGATGTCTAACACAGATATTTTGAATTTCAGAAGAGGAAACTTCTGCAAAATGAGGAGTATGATGAAAAGAAAGCTGAGGGGGAAAATCAGGAGAGTCATGAATGTGAATTTACCCAGTCTATGTGTGGGTAGTTGAAATCACCCATAATTACAGCCCTGCCTCTCCTTGACGCCTCCCTGATTTCCTCCTGCAACTCCCAGTCACTGTCGGCATTTTGATCCGGAAGGCGATAGCACGTCCCCAGTAGCACGTTTCCTTTCCGGCCTTGTATAGTCACCCACAGGGTTTCTGTGGAGGACTCCAGTGCATGGAGTTTACTCAAAACCACAATACTAGAAGCCCAGTTAGATTGTATACCCAAAAGGAGGAAAGGTACCACTAAGTCCAGGAGGATGCCAGCATGGCTAACGGGTACCGTCAAGGAAGCCATAAAAGGGAAGAAGACTTCCTTCCAAAATTGGAAGGCCTGTCCAAATGAAGAGAACAGATAGGAACCCAAACTCTGGCAAAAGAAATGCAAGATGACAATAAGGGAGGCAAAAAGAGAGTTTGAGAAACATTTAGCCAAAAGTCTCAAGGGGAATAACAAAAACCTCTTTAAGTACATCAGAAGCAGGAAACCTGCCAGGGAGTCAGTTGGACCATTAGACAATGAGGGAGTGAAAGGGATTATTAAGGAGGATATGGAAGTTGCAGAGAAGCTGAATGAGTTCTTTGCATCTGTCTTCACAGCAGAGGATACTGAGCATATACCTGCTCCTGAACCAGGCTTTTTGGGGATGGAGGCTAGAGAGCTGAGTCGGATAGAAGTGACAAGGGATGATGTTCTAAACTGTCAGGAAAAACTGAAAGTTAACAAATTACCAGGGACAGATGTCATCCATCCAAGAGTCCTCAAAGAACTCAAATGTGAAATTGCCGACCTCCTTGCCAAAATATTTAACTTATCCCTGAAATTGGGCTCTGTACCAGAGGACTGGAGAGTAGCAAATGTAACACCGATTTTCAAAAAGGGATCCAGGGGTGATCCGGGAAATTACAGGCCAGTTAGCCTAACATCCGTTCCAGGCAAATTGATGGAAAGCATCCTCAAGGATAAAATTGTAAAGCACCTAGAAGAACAGGCCCTGCTGGGAGTGAGCCAGCATGGCTTCCGCAAAGGTAAATCTTGCCTCACCAACCTTTTGGACTTCTTTGAGAGTGTCAACAAGTGTGTGGATCAAGATGATGCAGTTGACATAGTCTATCTGGACTTCCAAAAAGCTTTTGACAAAGTTCCTCATCAAAGACTCCTGAGGAAACGTAGCAGTCATGGGATAACGGGACAAGTACATATGTGGATTGCTAACTGGTTGAAAGATAGGAAACAGAGGGTAGGTATAAATGGAGAGTTTTCACAATGGAGGGAAGTAAGAAGTGGGTTCCCCCAGGGATCTGTACTGGGACCGGTGCTTTTTAATTTATTCATAAATGATCTAGAAGCAGGGGTAAACAGCGATGTGGCCAAATTTGCAGATGTTACCAAACTCTTCCAGGTAGTGAAATCCAAAATGGATTGTGAGGAGCTCCAAAAGGATCTCTCCAAACTGGGGAGTGGGCGACAAAATGGCAAATGCGGTTCGATGTTAGCAAGTGTAAAGTGATGCACATTGGGATGAAAACCCCCAACTTCAAGTCTACGCTGATGGTATTGAGCTGTCGGTGACTGATCAAGAGAGGGATCTTGGGGTTGTGGTGAACAGCTGGTTGAAAATGTCAACCCAATGTGTGGCAACTGTGAAAAAGGTCAATTCCATGCTAGGGATCATTAGGAAGGGGATTGAAAATAAAACTGCTAATATTATAATGCCCTTATGCAAAACTATGGTGCGGCCACACTTGGAGTACTGTGTATAATTCTGGTGACCACATCTAAAAAAGGACATTGTAGAACTGGAAAAGGTGCAGAAGAGGGCAACCAAGATGATCAGGGGCCTAGAGCCCCTTTCTTATGAGGCAAGACAACAACTCCTGGGGCTTTTCAGTTTAGGGAAAAAAAATGACTGTGGGGAGACATGATAGAGGTCTATAAAATCATGCATGGAGTGGAGAAAGTGGATAGAGAGAAATTCTTCTCCCTCTCACATAACACCGGAACCAGGGGTCATCCCATGAAATTGATTGCCACAAAATTTAGGACCAGCAAACAGAAGTACTTTTTCACCCAATGCATAATCCACTTGTGGAATTCTCTGCCACAAGATGTGGTGACAGCCAACATCCTGGATGGCTTTAAGAGGGGTTTGGATAACTTCATGGAGGGGAGGTCTATCAATGGCTATTAGTCTGAGGGCTGTAGGCCAGCTCCAGCCTCCAAGGCAGGATGCCTCTGAGTACCAGTTGCAGGGGAGTAACAGCAGGAGAGTGGGCATGCCCTCAACTCCTGCCTGTAGGCTTCCAGCGGCATCTGGGGGGCCACTGTGAGAAACAGGATGCTGGACTAGATGGGCCTTGGGCCTGATCCAGCAGGGCTGTTCTTATATTTTATGTTCTTAAGAACTGGGCCAATTTGAGGCCAATTTAGACGATGTTCTAAACTGTCTGGAAAAACAAAGGATTGAGTAGAACAAAAAAGAATATAAACTTAGGCAAAAGAAATGCAAGGGAAGAATAAGGGGTGCAAAAAGAGAGTTGGAGGACCACATAACTAGAAGTATCAAGGGGGATTAAGAAAAACTTCTTTAAATATATCAGAAGCAGAAAACCTGCCAGGTAGGCAGTTGGACCCTTATGTGTTGAAGGCTTGAAAAGGAATATTAAGGCAGATAAGCAGATTGCAGAGAAGCTGAATGAGTTCTTTGCATCTGACTTCACAGCTGAGAATATAGACCATATACCCTCTCCAGAACTGAGCTTCTCAGGTTCTGAGACTGATGAACTGGACCAATTTGAGGTGATGAGGGAAGATGTTCTAAACTGTTTTGAAAAATTCTAAGTTAAATTGCCAGAACCAGATGGCATTCATACAAGAATTCTGAAGGAACTCAAGTGTGAAAGTGTTGAGCTCCTAGCAAAAATATGTAACTTGTTACTACAATCAGGCTCTGTACCAGAGGACTAGAAAGTAGCTAATGTAACTCCAATTTTCAAGAAGGGATCCAGGAAGCGAGGGTCCCGGAAATTACAGGCCGTTACCTTAACTTCAGTGCCAGTTAAATTAGAACATAATTGTTCTAATGATGGGAAACAGGACGCTGGTCTAGAGAGGCCTCCTTGGGCCTGATCCAGCAGGACTGTTCTGAAAGATAGACCTCTCCTCCCTCTCTTGGAGGAGAGGTCTATCAAGGGCTACTAGTCAGAGGGCTGTGTTCCACCTCCAGCCTCAAAGGCAGGATGCCTCTGAGTACCAGTTGCAGGGGAGTAACAGCAGGAGGGAGGGCATGCCTTCACCCTCACCCCTTGCCTGTGGGCTTCCCAGAGGCAACTGGTGGGCCACTGTGTAGGGTTGCACATTTTGTATTTTTTCTGTTTCAATTTGTACCAAATCTGAATCAACCTCATTTTGTATTTTGTCCGAAATTAAGCCTTCCAAATCATCCCAGTTTTGTTTGTATCCGAATTAATCCAAATCTGAATTAATTCAGATTTTAAAATGGGTCACATGGTCAAAAGAGTGGGTGGGGGGTTATAGTGCCCAATGAGTGGAAGCTACCACAAAGATTTCAAAGGAATTGGGCAAACTGCTGGTTTTTGGTGAATTTTTGAAGTTTGCACGTCTTTCAGATTTCCCCCATAGGGTATGATGGAGGTTTCAGGAAAAGTATAGATTCATGTGGGGGAGGGGTGTCCCAGAGTGGAGTGTGGTTGGTGGTAGTGCCTAGTTGATACAAGGAAGCTACCACACTTTTTTCAGAAGAATTTGGCAAAGGGCTGATTTTTAAAGAATTAATGAAGTTACATGTCTTTCAGATTTTCCTCATAGGGTACAATGGAGGTTCCTGAAGTCCCATAACTCCACCTGAGAGGCACTGGGGTGGCCCAGAGCAAGTGGCGGTGTAATGCACATAGGGTGTCAACCACCCGCATGGGTTGCCAACCCATGAAGTACAGGGTTTTGTTGTTCTAGAGGTATTCTGAGAGTAGATTCTCTAGTAGCATATGAGAATGGATTTATGGTTTTTCATTAAAAATCTCATTTACTACCAGAGAATCTAAACTCAACACCTCAGAAACAAAGCCCAGTACCCCAATGGGTTAGCAATCCAGGGGTGTGGTTGGCATCCTCTGTGCACTACACCACCACTCGCTTCGGGCCATCCCAGTGCCCTCCAAGTGGAGTTATGGGGCTGCTGAAACCTCCATTATTCCCTATGGGGGAAAAATCTTAAAGACACATAAACCTCAAAAATTCCTAAGAAATCAGCCCCTTGCCCTATTTGGAATCTGGGTGCACTACCCTTGGGGCACTGCCACCCAACCCACTTTTTTGCCCCTGAAGCCCCACATAAATAAGTTGAAAGAGTAAAGATAACAATGAACAACAACAACACTTAATTTTTTGGCACAGTTATTTGAGAATTTTGCAGCGGGGTGAGCCTGTCCCTGTGGCACTAGCACAGCAGCACAATCCATTTGTAGATTCAAGCAATCTTTCAATAAAAACACTCCTTCCCCATGGAACAGTGACCACAGGTCATTTGAGATAGCATGATAGACCAATGAACTGCCTTGGTACTATGGAACAGCTTCAAATTTTCATTTAACTGAAGTGGAGTTAGCCGTAGCCCAAACAAATCAGCCTGCTGTTCAGAATTGTTGAGATTTATCATCACTGCATTTAAGAAAGTGCAAAATGATGGATCATGGTTACAAGAAAGAGAGAAGCAACTAAGATTCCTGGGGATGTCAATAGATTTACAGGTGTATTCCCCACCCCCCTCCTTTTGTCTCCTGTAGTCCCATGTGGATGACCTGTCCCTGCAATGGCAAAAGTTGTGAACCACTGGCTTAGACATCATGTCCCACCCAATTAATTGTGGCCTAAATTACATTAGACTGCTCAACTTGGGCAACAAAACTTAGACACCACTATAACTCATAAAAATTGGAAGAAAAACAAATAGCTCTTCAAAAGAGCCCTGAACAAGTCAAGAGATTCTTTCTAAACCTTTGGAAATAAAAACCTATGTAATTTCAGAACTTTCCTAACCAGCTTTTCGAAAAGCTTCTCCACACAATTTATACCATGGCTTTTAGCAAGAGCTTTGGAATTGCATTGAGCTCCCAAAGATATTTGGGTATTTCTTTCTCAAAATGCTGTCTTCCAAATCCCTTTGCAAGGTCAGTTTGCATTTCAATCACACTGAATACAACACATACTTAACTAAACCATTCATGCTCAACAGCTTTTTGCATATCTTATCTTCTGTTAATCACTCAGTGCCTCAGCTGGAGTGGAGAGAGTCAGAGAAGTCAATTTGAATTGCAATGCTTTTCCGAAGAACAAAGCATTCTGTCCGAAACACAGTCATTTCGATTTGGAAACAAAAATCTCTGTTTTTTAATTCTTGATTTTGTTTTGGTTACAAAACCTCCGAAATTGCCATTTCCAGGCACAAAACATTTTGTACCCGTATTGAAATGCACAAGCCTACAAACAGGAGGCTGGCCTAGATGGGCTACCTTGGGCCTGATCCAGCAGGGCTGTTCTTATGTTCTTATGATGGGAGTTGCAGTCCAACAACATCTGGACACCCAAGGTTGGGAGCCCGCAGCTCATGCTAACAAGCCAGGAGAGTGCTGAAGGAGGCAGCTCAGGTTGCACCTCACTCTCTGTGTGTGTGTAACCTTGCAGCTGTGCCTAACGAATGGGCAGCCTGAAGGTAGTGCAACGAATGGGCAGCCTGAAGGGCGGGATGGGACAGAGTGCAGCTGCCAGGAAGCAGAAGCATCTGCACCTCCTCTGGCACCCCCTCGTCCCCCAGCTCATTAGGACCTGCCGCCTCTGCTCCAGCCACCATGGCCATGAAGGCTGGGCCTGGGGATGGCCAGAGTTGCAGTCCCACCACACCCCAGGCTGGCCTCCCCAGCACTAGCGCAGCCAGCAGATGCTGTCCCTCTTTGAGTAATTGCAATTGGAAGCTGCCACTGGACAGCGTTTGTGCTTAGTCTTAGCAATCCAGGCTCCTGCCCTCGGTTGGAGTTTTGTGGCAGCAGAAATACTAATTCAAAAATAAATGCACTTTGAGCAACCCCGTCTGGATCTCATGGCAGCTGAGGCCCCCGGAGCAGCAAGCAAACCTCTGGAGCCAAGGTCTTCCCTCCAAAGCGATTTCAGATTCGCAGAAAACAATTTGCAAAATTCAGGGTGGTTTGGGAGGGAGACCTCACTTTACAAATCATTGCCCTGTTGCTGGAAAACCAACTGTCAGGGGCATGATGAAGGATGTGGAGCAGAAGCAACTTCCCTCCTCTGCCAAGGGGAGGCCTTGAAAGCATCGTCTCCCCTTTCTTCTCTTTAAATGCCGGTCACTCTAGCCTTATGGCTCAGGCACGTAATGAGAACTGACCGCAAATCCATAAACTAGCCTTTATTGGCTAGTGTGGATGCAGACAGAATGGGGAGATTAGGGACAACAAACACCACCAGAGAGCAGGGTGAGCCCAAAGGCCTTGGTGTTTCCCACATTGGGTGGCAGCCAGGAACATCTGGATGCTCACTCCAGCTTGTCCACGGCGTATCTCAGAAGTGTGCTTCCACAGTTCCTGCGTCGTCATGACACTGCAGTCCCTATGCAGACAGCAGGGTGCCGTTCACATTTCCAATGCTTTGTTTCAAATTTAATTGCTGCGATATAGAGCTAAGATGTCATACAGCCAGTGTAAGAAAGTTGCTGGGTTTGGGGGGTTGTTAGTTTCCACGAGACGGCTCCCCCTGCTGTTTACGTTTCGAATGCGACTTGCCTGAATGGAGGCATTTTGCTGCTGTTGAGCAGCTAGTCTGGAAAGCACCCTGGTGTCTTTAAAATGGGCTTAGACCAGTTTGTGGAGGAAGAAGAGAGGTCCATCCATGGCGATTCATCACCCTGGCTAAATGCAACTTGCACACTCAGACCAGAGGGCCAATACCGCTGAGTGCCACGTGCTATAGGGCAGGGGGTTGTCACAAGGTTGGAGTGGACCCTGGGACAAAAAAGTGAAAGTGGGCGCCTCCCCGCCACCATGTTCTTCAGAGAAGCTGAAGGGCGAGAGCAAAGAGCAAGCTGCAGCTCAGCCAGCCAGTAGGACCCCTCTCCCTCAGGGGCCCAGGGACACCCCACCCACCCCTACCCATTGAATTGGAGCTGCACCCATGCTGGAGGGAAAGGATCAGGGAAGACTCTTGCCTTCAGACCCTGCTTGTGGACTTCTTAGAAGTATCTGGCTGGCTGCTGTGTTGGAAGCAGGATGCTGGCCTCAATGGGACCACTTGGGCCTGATTCAGCAGCCGGGCCCAGCCTCTGTTTCCATTCTCATGGCAACTTGCCTGAAGGGTGGCTTCAGGAGTGAGCCAACAGTGCTTAGTCAGGAGCGTCTTTTCCCATTTGGCCCCACTAGCTGATTTGGGGTCTGTTTGGGGCTCTCTTTCGTTTCCTGAGAGACCATCAGAAAGGGATCCTGCCTGCAGCACTGGGGGCTGCATCACTCCATCTGTGCTCCTTGTGGTTGCGCTGCTTCAGGCACTGCACATGGTTTCCAGCTGCCCCCATCAGCCTCTGCCCCCCTCCTCCCTTGACTGTGCCTCTCCTCCTGAGGCCGTGAATGTGGAGAGAGGCACAGGCACCCAGCGGCCTCACTGCCCAGGGAGGGCTCACATCTCCAAGGCAAGCAGGGCCGGAAACCCCAAGGAGGAGCAGAGAGCCCAGCCCGCCGGGGCAGCTTCCTGAGTTTGCTTGCAAACTCTGCCGACAAATGCCTTCTGAGGGCAGCACCAGTTTGGATTGGGGCCCAAGCCTCCCGTAACCAGAACAGATGCCGGGTGATCGGAGGAGCTCCTCTGCGGTGCTGCCTTCTTTGTGTTCCGAGCTCAAGGGCTGCAGGTGAAGCCCGTCCTGGGGCGCACAGCAAGGAGCCCCAAAGGCCACTTCTGTGTCTGGAAAGAGCACAGGGCACTTTCCAGATTACACCCTGCAACGAGCTCATGTTGTATCTCGGAAGTGTGCTCCCACGCTTCCTGGGTTGTGACACTGCAGTCCCTATGCTGACAGACACCTTGTTTTGAATTTAATCACTGCGATGACGTCGTGTATCTGGTATTAAAAAGGTTGCTGTTTTTTTCAGGTTGTTAGTTTCCGTGAGACGGCTCCCCCTGCTGTTTATGGTTTGAATGCGATTTGCCTGAATGGAAGCATCTTGTGGCTGTTGAGCACCTTACTTAGAAAGCGCCCAGGTGGGGCAGTTGAAGCTAAAAGAGGGGGGCCTTTCTTTAGAATGAGGGGGGCACCCTCAAAGGCTCCCTGAGGCATGGGGCTCAGTCATCCCCTCCAGCTCCCACCCTCAGCTGATCATGTGCCATGAAAAGTTCACTGCAGTGTGTCCAGGAGGCACCTGGGCAATGATCCAGGAAGCCCCCTGTCCAGTCTCCCCCTGCCTGAAACGCCGTCACTTTAGCCAAGCCACCCTCGCCTTCAGCCTCAGACCTCCCGTTCCTCCAGCTGCAATATGGGCACATTAAAAGACAGGGGGCCCTTGACTAACATGGGGGTTATGTTCCAGGATGCTACCATGGATGCTGAAACCTAATAGTTGGAATCCTCTGCCTATTGGAATGGCAGGGTTAGGGTCTTCAGTTCATATAAAAGTACTTTTTAAAAAAACCCCAAAAAACCTCAGGAAAAAAACAGAAATGTGTACCACACTGAACCATGACCTTTCCAGCTCTCCAGCTCCTTCAGTAATGACCCCCCCCAAAAAAAACAAAACAGTCCTCCAGATTCCACAAAAACATGTCCCAGCAAGGCTCCACACAGCCTCCAGCAGTACCTCCAAGCTAGAAATACCATCAGAAATGTCACCAGGGCGCTTTCCAGACTAGCTGCTCAACAGCAGCAAAATGCCTCCATTTGGGCAGGTTGCACTGAAAACATAAACAGCAGGGGGAGCAGTCTCGTGGCAACTAACAACTCCCCAAAACAGCAACTGCCTTACACCAGATATACGAAGTCCTAGCTCTATATCCCAGGATTGAATTCGAGACAAGGCATTGGCGATGTGAACGGCACCCTGCTGTCCGCATAGAGACTGTGGTGTCGCAGTGCAGGAAGTGCGAAAGCACACTTCCAAGATACGAGGTGACCCCCTTGCAGGGTCTAATCTGGACAGCTCCCAGAAGTGTGAAATCCATGCACAAGAACTGCAAATGGCCAAAATTCACCCCAGTGATCATTGAAACCAGGTATATATGTAACGGAACCACAAGCAGCTGCAACTGCAAACACAGAGCCCGTGATAATCGCAGGTCTCCTGTATGTCCTTGGCGCATCACCGCGTGTTGCTTTAGCCAGGGGCTGGGCATGACGGGGATGGAAAACAAAAGTGAGCAGCAGAATCTTTTTCCGTTTCCTGCTGGGGTATTTTGTGCAGGGGGCCCTGGGGTGGGGAGACGATTCTAGCCGTGCCCCAGTCCCAGCTCCTTTTCATCCAGCCCTGAAGCTTCGAGAGTTAATGGCTGGCTGGTGAAGGGTCATCAACATTTGCTGAGGTTGTAGGGAAGGAAAGGGATCCGAGAACAGGTTCTATCTAATGGTGAATGGTGTTGGTTTTGTGTGTTTGTTTGTGTATTTGTCTGTATGCGGAACAAGAGGAACAGGCCCTGCCTGTGGGCTTCCTGGAGGCTTGATTGGCTACTGTGGGAAACAGGATACTGGACTAGAGGCACCTTCCTTCATCTGATGCACAGAGTCTTTTTATGTGCTTGTGGCCCCAGCACTCGGGTAGACTGCCTTTGAGCATGGATGCTCTCCATTTAACTGTCCTTCATTTCCCATGCTCCTGTCCTCAGCCCATGATTCGCTGCAGAAAAGCAGAGCGGAATTCCTTCGAATAAAAGGACATGAGAGGTTGATGCTGTCAGGAGCGGCATTGCCTGACTCAGGGAAAATGTTGAGGTCGGCTTAGAGAGTGGCGGGCTTTTGCACACAACCACGTATCTTTCAGTTTGGCAGCTGCGTGCCACAACCTTGCACGCTCCTCCATCCACATGGGCAATTAGTCGGAAGAATAAACGATCTGTTCCGCTGCAAAGGGATGTACTTTCCTGCACTTGGCCGGCCCTCCTCCTCTGGCTTCTTCGGGAGGTTTGGCTGGGCTGGGCTGTGTGAGAGTTTATTTCAGGTAATGAGCTCCATTTGCAGCACAAATGAAGGGCTTGACAAAAGAGCCCGTGTTGGGAAACACGCACACACACACAGAATTTGGTATTGCTCATTCTTTTCCCCATTACCTAAGAAGCCAAACCATGGAGAAGGATCTTGTTTGTGGGTCGTTTTCCTTAAAGAAATATTTTTAGTAAGCAATTGAGTCCAAGGGCCATGACTCAAGGGAGCTGCCATGGCATCTGAGGCCTTTCATCATGGCTTCTCCAGGCCACAACACTTTGGAACAGCCACTGGGAGGGGAGTCTCAGCAGCAGGGTCCCAGCGGGGAAGTTAGACCCAGGGATCCTAAAGGAGGGAGGGTCGATCACTCCTGGCAGAGTGCATGCTGCAGTCACATGGCTCTGGGGTACTAGGGAGGCTGCGAAGATTCCTGCCCAAGATCTTGAAGTGCTGTCGGTCTCCGTGGCCATGACATTTCTCTGCCTTCTCTAGGCCTGCCACCCCACGCAGAGAAGAAGGTGCAGCACCTCCTTTTTGATCCCAACAGCAACCCTAATAGATTGAGAGGTCATTCCCACAATCAAGAACTGTGTTCTACCCGGGTTGGGGAGCTGTGTGTGCTCCCAATTTTCGGTTGTGTGGAGGCAAGGCAGGCCAACCTGGGCAGCCTCTCCCAGCCCTTCCTGTTTTTGAAGTGTGGGCACTTACAGTTGGGGGCAGGGGGTGGAGGCACAATTGAGTGAACGGGTTCGAAGAACCTGGGCCGCCACCCCTCAGGGGCCATGCCTCGTGCCCAGCCATGCCCCCTGCATCTGATAGTAGGGGGCGTAGCTTTGCTTGCAAACAGGGCTGCGCAGCCCCATTTGCGAGCAAAATCCCTGGCCCGCGATGTGTTTGCAGTGCGGCCAGAGCAGAAAAGTCACTCCCTGCTGCATTGCAAATGCAGCACGGGCCAAGGATTTTGCTCGTAAACGGGGCCGCACGGCCCGGTTTGCAAACAAAGCTACGCCCCCTGCATCTGATTTCAGATGCAGGGGGTGGGGCTTAACATCTGCAGTCAGACGCAGGGGGAGCTAGGGGGCTGAAGCAGTGGGCTGGACCCAGGCTGCTGGCCTCCCTCCGGCCCTGGTTGGGAAGCCTTAATTTTTGCCAATCTCCCCTTCCCCCAGAAGCACTCTGTGCAACATAGTCTGGCAGCTTTGAGGGGGTGCAGAGCATCCTCTTGGCAGGAGCGGCTCGTCCCCAAGAGCTGGGGGGGGCACCAAAGGAGGCACAGCTGCCTCTCTTAGGAGCTCCTGCCCCACCCAGCATTAATGAGAGCCACACTGCCTGCAGGCTGGCCATTCATCAGATAGAGCTGTGCAGTTAACCTGATTGAAAGTTTGCAAATGAACAAAACATATCTTAAAGCCCAGGCGGAGTGTCCACAGTTCCCTCCTCCAAAAGAAACCAAACGCAGGTCACGCTGCCCTGGAACTTCCTGCCACTTTGGGCAAGTGCAGAACAGGCAGGCTTTCGGTGGTGGTTCTTCTGCATGCCCATTGGCTGCTTTCCTTTTTCTTTTCTTTGGAAACTTCTGTGATGATGACAGGAGAAATGTGGACCTCCCGACTGAGCAAGAGCTTTTCAAAAGCTTGAGGGTTGCAGCCTCTCAGTCACCCGGTGGAAGTGACCCAACTAACAGGAGGCTGGTTTAACTGCAGAGAGATGGCCATTGTCTGTTTGCTTGATGAAGCCCTGTGCAGGAAGCCATTGGATGTGATCTGCTAGGGACCTTCTTCTGTGCAAGCCCCAGGGAAATGGGTGGGAGGTCCACACCAAGCGTTCCTGCCTGTCCAAGGAGTTCCTCAGAGCTGCAGAGAGGCACACGGGGGTGCTGGAGAAGAAGGTGGCCGGTCCCATTCAGATGGGAGAGGCGCCCTCTGGAGGTTCTGTTATCAGTGATCAGCTATGCATGATCACAGCATGAAGAGAGTCTTAGTGGATCACACCAAAAGGTCTAGGCCAGCATCCTGCTTTCCACAGTGGCCATCCAGATGTCTCCAGATGTGCCACAATACAACATCATCCTAAATTATTTTTTTAAAGGTTTTGTTAATTGTGGACGATGGGAGTCGTTTAATGGTCCTAGAGAAAGACAAGCTGTTCTGGTAGCTCCAGGTCTTAACACTCACATCAATTTCGGAGGATGAATACAACTGAAGGCAGCCCGGGCGGGTGCGCGGCTGGGGGAGTCAGTCCTGTGACTTGCCTCTGGGGGGCCCCCCAGAGCAGTGGGGCCCCCAGACAACCGTCTCCCCTGGCCCTATTATAGTTACGCCCCTGCATGTCGCTGAGCATCAAGGTCCCATTAGGCAGCCGCATGGAGAATAGCCGTTGATCGCCCCACCCTGAAAGTCATCTGAGCAGGTGGCCTTCTGTTGTTTGCGTCTGGTGGCCCTTCACGGCCAGTGCTCCAGCTCAGTGCTTGAAGGTTCAGGCTCGGACTTCTGCAGGCCTCCAGCTCAAGGGAGTTCTGTGGCTGCTGCTCCAGGAACACCTTTCCATGCCTCCTTCTGGCATGGACCTGCACCTTGCTCACGCCTTGTTGATCTCACAGGATCTTGTCAGGGTCAACTGATCTTAAGCTTCTGTCTACACCATACATTGAAAAAGCAAAAAGCAAAGGCTTACGTGGCACAGGGAACCATTTAACAATTTGACTGAACATGAATTAAAATAAATCTTAATAGCCCCAATGCATTGCAAAAGCTTTTCTTTAGGGATAAGACAACGGATTTCATGGGTGCAATCTTGAGATAAAGAAAAAAGAGACTGCTGTCTCCTGCCCGGCTCTTCCTCAGGAACGGTTTCCTGCAAGGGAGCTGCTGCTGTGTTTGGCTCTTTCAGTTCTGAGGGGCTGCCCCCTTGGTCTCTGCTCACCACACCATCCCTATGAGTCCTGCTCCACCCTTTTTAACGGTCAGGGGTCTCAAGAAAGCAGCCCTGAGGAGGGGTCTTTCCAACCACAAATTTGGAGCAAATGTGCAAAGCTGCCTTTCCCAGCACGGGGTGGGGGTGGGGGCTTGTATCGTAGACACACACACACACACAGGTTAAACAGGCTTTACAATAAACAAAGAAAGAAACATTTCCACTCAGTTTAAATAGGAAGTGCAGATATATTTTAATAAATATCACAGTGATACATGATGAGGGGAGGACAGTGTCTCAGAGGTATAATGGAGAAAAATCTTCCCTCAGATGTGAAATAATTAGTGCTTTGAGGTGAGCTTTTCATCCCCTTTCTGGATTTGAGCCTTTGCTACTCTTAAGAATAAGAGGAAGGGAATCTCCATGGATCTCTCTTAGCATCTGCCTGGACCATTGCTGGGAGAAGAATCTTCCATCTAGCGGTCCACCACAGGCAGTTCTGACGTTCGTAGTTCAGGATCAACTAATCACCTTGATCAGAGCGATAAATATAACAAGAGAAGCAAGAATATGCAGAAGGGAGGGAGGGGGGGGATCAGGACAAGGAGCAGTGGAAAACTCTTTAGAAGTGATGTCAGAGAGAGGAGAGAGCAGAGACCGGGATTGGAGTGCAGAGGCTTCATCTGGGACTATAAAAACTCTGAGGAGGAGAAGTGAACATCAGAGATAAGTTGGAGAGGAGTCCACCCAGAAGGATCAGCATCTCCGAGGACTGGTCTGGCAGGCAGCACATCTGTAACTCCAGGCAAGGTGAGTGAGGAGAGGGCAGCTATGGGTAGTTGTTCTCCGACAGTCTGACTTTGCACAAAACAATTGGCTTCCTTTGTCTTGGCCATTTCAAGCTTTGGTCATTTGGGAAACAAGAGTTTTGCAAAGTTTGTGTGGAGGACAATGCCATTCCCTTTGACCTCTGACTGAAGGATGTTAGCTGAATGTCTTGTTGTGCTTCTCTCTAATAAGTGATTGAAATGATCTCCACATATCAAAACGCTTCACTTGATATTTGGCTTGAGCTGTCTGAATGCAAAGAAAGGAGAATCCTTCCTCCTCCTCCTCCTCCTCCTCCTTCTTTTACTTGTACATTCCTCATTTAGCTGATTTTGAAAATAATCCCATGACATGTCATCTTTGAGAAAGAGATTCAGGAAAAGTCACTGGGCTGGTTGCTGGGCTATTGAGAAAATAAAAGATGTCCTGCTTTTCCAGTAAGATGCTTGCAAAGAAAAACGGGACCTGGGAGAATTTCCGTCTGAGTGTGTTTCACAGTCAACAAACTGTCCAGCCCCCCACTTTTTATTCTTCTTGAATTTCTGCAGGTGGGATTTTAAAGGAGACAAGTGGCATTCAAGGAGCTAATTCAGATTCCTCACAGCCTTATAAATATAGAACAAGTACCTTGATTCAGATCTTTCAAGCATGCTTTTGGCCCACACCCCAACTATAATTACATGTAACACAATGAAGCTTCAGTCTGAGTGATTGCCTTTGCTTACACTCAGTGCTCTCCCCCTGGCTGGTTGCTTCAGCCCAGCCCTTCCTGCCCTCGGTTGCCCCCTACTCTTTAAATGAAAATTGTAAAGTCCTTGGGGCAGGGACACCTTTTTTTGCTGAGGGACCAAAGTAGGATCTATTTCCATTTCTGATTTAGGTACATTGTTATATTTTTGTTTTCTTGTCTATTATTCTGGTGTTGTTGTTGTTTATTTATTATTAATAATAATAATAATAATAATAATTCTGTTGACTGCTTTGAGCTTTCTTTAGGAAGTAAAAGCAGGCTACAAATAATAAATGAAATGGATAAATGAAATGTTGCTCTGCAGTAAAGTGCCAAATAGAGTGAGTGAATTATATAAATACATTTATACTGTATTTACCTAAATCCAAGACTAGGTTTCCCCCAAGTTATCTGATGTTAGAATTTGGGGGTGGGGGTCATCTTAAATTCAGTGTCCTCTTCCATTTGCGTAAATAGTATAACCTCTATTTAACCCATATTTTTAAGGGGGTCATCTTAAACCCAGGGTCGTCTTCTGTTCAGATAAATATGGGTAATATGGTTATAATCATGCCAAAGTAGCTCAGCTGGGTGACTGAGCGTGGTTTGTGTGGATCCTTTCTGTGCTTTAATTGATTTGTAAAGTAAATTTAACACTTGGTGAGCATATATGTCAGACAGGAACTTCGGAAGCTGCCTTGTACCAAGTCAGAGCCTTGATCCCTCTAGCTCAGTATTGTCTACACTGACTGGCAGCGGCTTCTGCACATATTCAGACAGGAGCCTCTTGCAGCCTTCCCTGGAAATACTGCCAGGGACTGAACCTGGGATCAAAAGCAGATGCTCGGCCAGAGAGAGCTGCAGCCCCCTCCAGAATGTTTCTGGATTTTGTCTTTTGCATTCTGCACACTCAAGTGTACTTTAGTGCTCACTTATCTATGAGCAATTCCTCCTCCTCCATAGAATCACATAATGGACCCATTTGCATGTAACACCAAACCAGAGTTGAATGGGGCAGAGGTTAGAATTCGTGCACGTCCAAAAGCATGAAAACGTGGTTACATGGCAAAAGAAACCTGCAGCTTCCCTTGTCAAACTCCAGTTTGAACCTTTGGTTTGTAATGAGTTTTTGTTGCTTGAGGCTTGAAGGGGGCCGTGTTAAGCTGCCGAATACTGAGTCAGACCATTGGTCTATCTAGCTCCTATCTAGTTCTGCTCTTCCCAGAGTGGCTCCATCCCCTGAGGGGAATATCTTCCAGCGCTGCTCACATTTCTAGTCTCCCTTTCATATGCAACCAGGGTGGACCCTGCTTAGCTAAGGAGACAAGTCATGCTTGCTACCACAAGACCAGCTCTCCATCCTCTCCAGCCACGGTGGCCCAAGGCCCTCTGGGAGTTGTAGTCCACTGCCCACCCACCCGGGGACCCAATGCTGAGAACCCTTGAAGTGCAGCATGACCACCACCGTGCTATTGTTTGACATATACCATGTTTAGGAAAACGGAACACAAGTTTTTTTATTTGATCCTTAAAACGTTGGGATCTCTATCAAGCCTCTCTTGCTTAGGCACTGAATAGCACTTTTTAAAGCAGACAATGCCATAGCAGCTGCCATCCTGTGTCAACAGAACTGAAAGTGGAGTGGGTGAAGGAGGAGCCAGAAGGCCTCCACAGCTCAGGACCCTCCTAGCCAAACACAGCCTGGCCAGCTGTAAACTGCAGCTGGCTGCGATGTAAACAGCAGGTGGGGGGGGGGAGAGCAAAAACAGCAACTTCATTTCACTGGATATAGGATGTCCTAGCTCTCTATCGCAGCGATTAAATTCAAAACAAGGCATTGGAAATGTGAATGGCACCCTGCTGTCCATGTAGGGACTGCGGTGTCTCAACACAGGGAGTGCAAAAGCCCACTTCCGAGATACGATGTGACCCCATTGCAGGGTCTGGAAAGTGCCCTGGGTTGAGAGACTCCTGCCTGTAACCTTGGAGAAGTTTCAAGAGGCATCTGGATTGGAAAGTGGGCTACTGACATTTCTGATCAATGCAATAGGTAACAATGAAAGCAGGCCTCTTCTCTTTTCAGCTCTGGAAGTGACTTCCCTTGCATAGTTTGCAGGCACCCCGTGTGTCCCAGCTGGTGGCCCCGCCCGCCCCGCCTCCCACGTCTGACGTCAGATGTGGGGCTAGCCATGCTCCCCTGCGTCTGACGTCAGATGTGGGGTGTGTGGTCTGGCTCTGAACGGAACCAGCTCTCCTCTGGCAGAAAGGAGAGCTGGTCTTGTGGTAGCAAGCATGACGTGTCCCCCTTAGCTAAGCAGGGTCCACCCTGGTTGCATATGAAAGGGAGACTAGAAGTTCGAGCACTGTCAGATCTTCCCCTCAGAGGATGGGCCCACTGCTCTGGGAAGAGCATCTAGGTTCCAAGATCCCTCCCTGGCAGCATCTCCAAGAAAGGGCTGGGAAAGAATCCTGCCTGCAATCTTGGAGAAGCTGCTGCCAGTCTGAGAAGACGATACTGAGCTAGATGGACCAAGAGTCTCACTCAGTATATGGCAGCCTCCTATGTTCCTATGATGGGAAATATAACCCTGAGATCCCCTATACTTGGTTCTGCAACATCCTTGCTCCATGTCCAAGCTCTACTAGGCATCAAGGCTGGATCCAGGCCGCAAAGTTTAGGCTCAGTAGCACAGCCAGGGAGGACAGGTGCATCAGCAGCGGGTAGCGGAGGATGAGATGCTCATGTGGGAACCAGGAGGTCTCCTCCACCCAACTCCTTTACTCTGTCTCATCCCCCGCAGCTGAGCCAGGCCCTGTCTCCTCCACACGAGGTGACCCTTCCTCTTCAGGAGACCTTTCCAAGCTTAGTCTGCTCCATCGGGACTACTGTCGCTCCACCCAGGCTCTACAGCGGTGATGTCGAAGGGCTGGCGGTGATGCTGCTGGTGTTCTTGTACCGAGGATTGGATCTCAGGATTGGGAGGACAGTCCCCCAGGTCTTGGGGTGGCAGATGGGTCTCTGTTGTGGATCAGGGAGTGGGTCCATCCTGGACTCCAGATCTGCCAGCTGGCTGGCCACAGGCTCACCCTCAGAGGACTCACCGAGGGGTGTGGGGACCGTGGAGCAAAGGGGGACAAGCATCCCTGGGCCACAGGGCCCGGGGGGGCACCAAGGCACCCCCTTGCCCTTCCCTCAGGGCATCACCTTGCCCCCTCCCACACCAGCTGGCCAATGAAGTGCTCACCAGCTGTGAGCATGAGATGCGCCCCTCTCCTACCCAGCCAGTGCTTCATTCCAGCACTGCCTGCCAGGGTGGGGGTTCTATCCAAGCCTCGATCCCAGTGAGAGAGAGAAAGAAAAAAACCCACCAGTCAGCACTGGGAACTGGAAGTGCTGACTGCAGAAGGATTGGGAGGGGGTCATAAGAACAGAAGAACAGGCCCATCTAGTCCAGCATCCTGTTCTACACCATGGCTCACCAGATGCCCCTGGGGAGCCCACAGGCAGGAGCTGAGGCCGTGCCTTCTCTCCTGCTGCTGTGGCTCGCCTGCAACGGGCATCGGAGGCATCTTACCTCTGAGGTGCCCGGAGCTCACAGCAGCCACCAGACTAGTCGCCATGGATAGCCCTGTCCTCCATGAACTTGTCTGAGCCCCTTTTAAAGCCACCCAAGCTAGGGGCCATCACCACATCCCGTGGCAGAGAATTCCATAGATTAATTATGTGCCGTGTGTGAAAAAGGACTTCCTCTTGTCGGTCCTGAATTTCCCAACCTTCATTTTCATGGGACGACCGAACAGACCCACTTCCAGTAGTGGCCACACCCCACACATTGACATCAAATGCAGGGCACACGGCTAGTCTTGGGAACGGGGCGCTCAGCCCCATTTCTCCCCGTCAGCGCTGCATTCCAGTTTGCCCACCAGGCAAAGGCAACACATCACTGACTGGGGAGAAACAGGACTGAGAGCCCCATTCCTAATCCTGGCCATGCTCCTGCATCTGACATCAACACAGGGGGAGTGCTTGAGGCACGCACATGCTCCCAGTGGGCAAGGGGGTAGAAGCTTGCCCCCCAGCTGCTGGTGAGCTTCCCACCCCCCTGGCACTCATCCTGGGGGGCTCTGCAGCCTCGCAGTCAAGTGGGCATCTCTGAAGCTCTGACATCATTAGATCTGCATTTTAGGAATATGGTTATTCTGAAACACACAGTGAGAGAAAACGAGGTCAGCCATTGAGGAAATCTGATTGATGGATTTAGAAACAGTGAGATCCCCCCCCCCCGCCCCAAAAAAGAAACCCCAAACCAGTGGCAGCACCAGGGGGGAAATTGAAGGGTGAAGGGCATCTCTGGGTCCCATACATTTGATTTTTGAAACAGAAACAATGTTATATTTCACATTAACATTCTCATTCTGAACATATTTTCACTGAAATAACTCCGGCTGAGTCTATAAATGGGGGAGCAAGTGGAGACAAACTACTTGTCGGGGGAGTTGCTTGCCCACCCATGCCCCACCCCTCCAGAGCCAACCCTAATCCCAGCACAAGAAACAAAACAATGCAGTGTGCTTTTTTCATTGAATATGTCCATGTGCTTTGAACCCAGGACCAACGCAGCAGGCAGCCACAGCCCTTGGGTCAGCTGCCTTGCTGCTTTCCCTCTGGCCTTGCTGCACGGCACCAGTGAGGAAGTGCTGCAGACAGAGCTCTGTGCTGCCCGGAGCCAAGGAACTGGGCTCTCTCTGAACTTCCCTAGCAACCAGGGGGCACCCAAGAAGGAAGCTCTTAGGGCTCCTCTTTCTCTTCCCACGTGTAGGTTAACTGCACAACTCTACCTGATGAATGGCCAGCCTGCAGGTAGCGCAGGAGCAACCCAGCTGCCTCCTTTCCTGCCCCCCTGGCTTGTTGGGATCAGCCTCTACAGTCCAACACAAAACATTGCTGGCACTGTGGCAACTAGAGTACAAACTGTGGAACCCCCTGCCACTTTTGACTTTTTTCATCTAACATGGCAGTCAATCCCCACTACTTACTTTCCCAGCTCCCAGCACCCCAGTCCACATGTTTGTGTTTGTGCTCAGCCACTGCTTCCCCAAATCTGCTGCTGCAGCATCAGTACCACCCTTTTGTAAGAGCACTTCATCTTCTCCTTCACTACACAAATTCACATGTTATGTTCAGCACTTGCATTTGCTGGTCAAATGACCATAACAATAAAGATTTTATTTCAGCACTTGCACAAGTGTACAGTGTACACAGGTCCAGATCTGTACACAGGTACAATCATTCACAGATTATGTTGATCACAGGTACAGCAGCACACTTCCTCTCTGGACCATGCATTTGAGGGGCCTATACCCAGGTTCACTTTTAAACTGAACGCAGGTACAGTCATTCACACAAACACAGGTACGAGTGTCCCTCAAAAAGCTGACAGCATAATGTCTGAATCGGGCTAAACAGCCCATCAGGGAGCATGGTGAAGACATCATGGCACCATGGTGACATCAGGGCGGGCAAGCAAAGCTTCATTGCCCTCACTCTGAACTCCTCTTGAACAGCTCTTGTGCCAGAACTGAAATGTACGTCATACTGAGAACAAGAAAATACCTCAAGACAGCAGCCACGGCCAGATGTGCTGCAACCCCATGCACATCTGGAGTGATACTCCCTGTGTTGCCCTCTTAGGCTCTCGTGATGTTGTTTCTGCAGCCAGCAGTGCAAGGAAACTGAGGGCCCACCTGGTGTCTTCCTTCTTCCCACCCGGAACAACCGCTGAAAATGGGGGGAGGCCATTTTGAGGGACAAAACCCTGCTCATGGAACCTCCCCGCAGTTCAGCTCAGCTCGGATTATGATAATTTGAAAGCGGCACCTGCATCCCAGCAATGCAATCTGTGAAAGAGCTATGCCAGGTGTCAGAGGTGGGATATCCCCTGTTGCTTTTAGCATGAGCTCTTATTGGCTGCACAAGGTTGCCTGACACAACAATTATTTATGCCAGCCATGGAGAGCCTAGAGAGAGCTCCAAGGCATGGCCGGTCAGGTTGATTTATGGCACACCCTGAGTGACTTGAAAGGGGGAGCAAAGGCAGCAGCCATCCTTTGTTTATTTTTAAGAGTATATCCACAGAGATTATTATCTCACCAGCATGAGAAGCCACAGTGACACCAGTGAGCCTGAAGCACTCTGAGAAATATGGCACCCCAAAGAGCACCAGCCATGGACATTGCAGCCAGTGACAAGGCAGCCGGTTGTGACACGAAAACCAAATTTCCGAAAGAGCCAAAAAGTCCGCTCCTTTCAAAGGATCAGAACCTGGAAGAGTCCTAAACTAGAATTATCAAGAAGAGTCCAGATCTATCGAAAGACATTGACTTGAACTCGACCAAACGGTCTAATTTCAATTTTGTTGATAAAGCCTCCTCCTTCTCCTCCTCTTCCTACTACAAATAATGTAATTCGTAGTAATGTAATTCCTAGTAATGTTGATAAGACAGGCATTCCCCACCACCAAAAGAAATGATTGATTAATTAAGTGCCATCAAGTTGTCAACTCTTAGCGACCACATAGAGAGATTCTCTCCAGGCTGATCTGTCTTCCACTTGGCCTTGAAGATCTCTCAGTGGTGCATTCACTGCTGTTGTAACTGAGTCCATCCACCTTGCTGCTGGTCATCCTCTTCTTCTCTTTCCTCCCGCTTTCCCCAGCATTATGGGCTTCTCAAGGGAGCTGGGCCTTCACATAATGTGTCTGAAGTATGAGTTTGAGCCCGGTCATTTGTGCTTCGAGTGAAAATTCTGGATTTATCTGTTCTATAATCCATTGGTTTGTTTTCCTGGCTGTCCATGGTATTCTCAAAAGTCTTCTCCAGCACCCAAGTTCAAAAGTATCAATGCTTTTTCTATCTTGCTTCTTCAAAGTCCAGCTTTCGCATCCATAGAGTGTCACGGTGAAAACCGTTGTCCGAACTATTCTAATCTTTGTAGGTGTAGACACGTCACTGCATCTCAATATCCTTTCCAAGGCCTTCATTGCAACCCTACCAAGTGGTAGTCTGCGGTGTATTTCTTGACTGCTGGATCCTTTACTGTTGACGGTCAATCCTAAAAGGCAGAAGCTATCCACCACTTCCATGTCTTCATTATCAATTCTGAGGCTGGTTGCTGTACCCGTTGTCATTAGTTTAGTCTTCTTTACATTTAATAGTAGTCCCATTTTTTTCACTGTGCTCCTTGACTTTCATTACTGGAGCTAGCAAAATAACAACAACAACAACTTCTTAAGTGGAAAATCAGACATCACCAAGACCTGGCAATGGCTTAAGAATGGCAACTTGAAGAAAGAAACAGAGGGTTTAATACTGGCTGCACAAGAACAGGCACTAAGAACAAATGCAATAAGAGCAAAAGTAGAAAAATCCACAACAAACAGCAAGTGCCGCCTTTGTAAAGAAGCAGATGAAACAGTGGACCACCTAATCAGCTGTTGTAAAAAGACCACACAGACTGACTGCAAACAAAGGAATGACAAGGTAGCAGGGATGATACACTGGAACATCTGCAAAAAATACAAGCTACCTGTAGCCAAAACTTGGTGGGACTATAAAATTGAAAAAGGTTGTAGAAAATGAAGATGCAAAAATATTATGGGACTTCTGGCTACAAACAGACAAACATCTGTCACACAATACACCAGGTATAACTGTAGTCGAAAAGAAAGAAAAACAAGTTAAAATAATCGACATAGCAATACCAGGGGATAGCAGAATAGAAGAAAAGGAAATAGAAAAAATACCAAAATATAAAGATCTACAAACTGAATAGAAAGGCTGTGACAGAAAAAGACCAAGGTAATCCCAGTAGTAACTGGCGCCCTAGGTGAAATTCCAAAAGACCCTGAAGAGCACCTCAACACCATAGGGGCCACCAAAATCACCATCAGCCAATTACAAAAAGCAACTTTACTGGGAACAGCCTATATTCTGCAACGATATCTATAATAATAACAGCAACAACACTGATAATAAAATTCAGCCATCCTAGGTCCTTCGGAAAGACTCGATGTCTGGATAAAACTAACTGTCACTGACTGTGTAAACAAGAAATAATACTAATAGTGCAAATATTCTCCTCTTCTGATCCTGTTGGATACCCTTATTTCTCCTGGGGCATTTTCAGATGGCGACTTTACTACGACTTTACTTTGGGAGGGTGGGTGTGCATTCACATATTGGCCAGATTTACCCTGAAATCCACATGATATTTCAGAGAGCGCTTCACACACAATTTAGGTTATTTCCTCTGGATTGGAATCCAGCCCGATTTATGTCCGGGGTAAAAAAAAACCCCTCTTTTTGAGTATCCTTTATGCTCCTAACCAGCAGTAAAGCCTTGCAGTAAAACCTGCTGTCTGAATAAGCTCCTGGCTAATGCTTTTGTGCAATACCTTTTTTCCTGGCTTGCTCCTTCCTAGTTCCATCACAGGGGCAATTTCGCCCAATCAGGAATCATATGTGCACAGAATAGCACCACAATGCTGCATAGCCAATCAGAACTGACTAAACGATGACATCACTAAAGGCAAGTGAGGGGGATTTAAATGAAAAGGTGAATGTATGCCAGGGGTACTGAAAAAGTTGCCGTAAAAGGTTTTTTGGTTTTTGGCACGGCCAAAATTTTTCAAAGGAAAGAAAAAAAGCACCTGTGTTGCTTCAGCTCCATTCTGGAAGTGTGTTTTCTCAAGACTTGGGCATCATGGCATAGGATTTAAATAAATGATTGATGGTGTGCATTCTCTGGCATCAACTGCATGCATTCTCTGTGATGCCTTTTTCCGTAAGTTGCCTGGTTCAAAGTATTTATTTTTTTTAACTTACTTGTGGGTCACCTTCCTCCTGAGAAATGAGAACTGAAATTTCCCTTTCATGTTGTTGCTACAGGCTCAGTTGAACTGTGCTATTTTTCCTTCTCTGCTGGTTTTGCTGCATTAACTAGTAATCTCCTTTTTGAGATAAACAAGATCCCAGGAACATCCAAAGTTACCAAGATGCCTGTGACCTTAGAGCAATTGCCATATCAGCCCAACCCAGAAACCCATTAAACTAATATTTTGACTTCAAGTGGATTTATTCCTGCATAGGAATTCAGTGATGCCTAACAGTTCCATGCTGAAGGCATGACATGCAAGCATTTTCGCTTTGATCGCTAAGTGAAACCTCCATGTTCAGAGGCAGTATGCCTGTGGACTTATTAATCTGACAGATTTATGGCTTGCCACTCCATCGGGATGCTCACGCCAAAATCGCCATCACACAGAACTTCTATGAAGATTCAATACAACATCACAGCAAACATCATCGTATGGGGCCAATTTGGATGATCCTTTACCAGGCCATGTGGTTAAAAGGGGGGTGCACTGAGAGTGTGCCTGTTGTGACGTCTTTCATGGATGTCCTGATGCCTTCCTGGCACGTCCCTTTATCACTGGGGGGGGGCGGCTTTTCATCCATGTAGCTGTTCTACCATCAACCCAAATTTCCGTAGGTTGCATCTTGAATGGCAATTCAAATGATGATGATGATGATGATGATGATGATGATGATGATGATTTTAAAAATGGCTCAGGGCAGTTTACACAGAGAAATAATAAATAAATAAGATGGATCCCTGTCCCCCAAAGGGCTCAGAATCTAAAAGAAACATGACACCAGTAACAGGACCCCTCTTGATAATCTTAATGAGCACTGGGGATCTTTCAGGGAAAGGTGCTCGCTCAGGTAACCCAGGCCGAAGCCATTCAGGGCTTTAAAGGTGATAACCAGCACTTTGTATTTTGCCCGGAAACATCTGGCAGCCTGTGCAACTGTTTAAGAACGGGCATGATGTGGTCTCTCTGAGTTACCCTGGAGACCAATCTGGCTGCCACATTTTGGACTAATTGAAATATCTGGACTACGTACAAAGGCAGCCCTACATAGAGCACATTGCAGTTGTCTGGCCTTGAAGTTACCGGCGGGTCCCCTGCTAACTGGGCACCTCTTAATGCAGTGAATCTCTTTATTGAGCAGGGGGAGAGTAACTGGCCCTCTCCACCCCCAGCACAGCATCCCTCCAGTGGCTCTTGCTGGCATCTGCCTTATGTTTCTTTTTAGATTGTGAACCCTTTGGGGACAGGGAACCATCTTATTTATTATTTCTCCATGTAAACTGCTTTGGAAACTTTTGTTGAAAAGCAGTATATAAATATTTGGTGGTGGTGCACCACTGTTCTGAGGTCATGCTCTTCAAGGAATAGGCGGAGTTGTTCTATCAAGCAGAGTGGATTTATTTTTAAAACAAACGCATCTCAAAACAGAGCATGTATCCAGGCACCTGTATGCATGTCCAATATAATGTCTGATTAGAGCTCAGGATTACAATTTATCACAAGAGGCCATCTATCGTAAGTGGAGGCAGGAGAGGTGTACGTGCAGCCAGCTCCTGACGCCAGCCCTTCAGCTCAACTTGCTTAAAGAATTCTCCGCAGAGAAGATAAAGAACTTTGACTCATCCTGGCCAAACAGTCTTTCCGGTAATGTGAAATATGATTATCTGACGGGGAGGTTGAAAACAAATCTGGGAATGTTTGGCTGATAGCCGGATGTGGATTTCTTGGTGAATGACTTTGCATGTGCCTGTTCTCAGCTCTCTCATGGAGAAGTCATTACACACACACACACACACACACACACACACACACACACTCTGTGAGGTAAGCACAGGGCTCCTGTAGGGTCCACCAACCCGCCCCTGGAGCATTCCGCATCAGGCCATCTTCCCAAGGTCTTATGCACGTGTGGTCTGCTGTCCACCCTCTCCACGGATGCTGTGCCCCACGTGTCTGTGAAGATGTGGTGTGGCCTTTCAGCACATGGCTGGCTCTGAAACACAAAACTCTTTCCTTCCTTCATTCCATTTCTTCTCAGCTCTTTCTCCAGAGAGTTCTGAATGGCTTAAACTTCTCATCTCATCTCCCCTCCAGACACCTAACAGGATCAGGCCCACGTAGCTGCAACAATAGACCTGCATTGTGGCTTTTGTAACATTTGCCTTGAGCCAGTGTTGTAGCCACCACTGGACAAGGATGGCAGAGATTGGTGCTGAGGAACCACCAGCAAGTTCTTTCAGTACCCTGGGATGCACACACTACATCCAGCCCTGGACTCCTGTTAGGTAGAGAGGTGTTTCCTGACCGACTCCTCATCAGTCTTAGCTTTAAGACACACACACACACACACACACACACGCCCTGTTGTTGCTGCTTTCATGAAATGATACATAGTTGGTTCCCCATTAGGAGAACACGGAGGGAAAAGTGGAGTTGAGTAGTTCTTCCTTCTCTTTGTCAGCCCTTAATAGTCCACCCTATTTCACAATTTTCCACCAATAATTATATTTATCATTATTTCATGGAGTACGAGGCCCTTGATTTCCTCCCTCTTCATTCAAACCTACCTGAAAAAGCCCTTTTCAATGCTCTTATCTTGGAGCTCATTCTGAGCTTTCCTGACAGCGTATGAAGCAGCTGACAAACATTTAAAGCATAAAATATATAACTAAATTGATTGCATTGAAATTAAGAACACAGCCACTGCCAGTTCAACCCTGGTTCTGGATAACTGGCCAGGGTTCTCACCATCAGCTCCACAAGGTGCACTAATCCTGATTAACTTGATAACCAGGAGGACCCTTGTGGTGGTGTGAATGCAGCCCTCCCAAGAGAGCAGGGCAGAGATGATGCCCTTGTGATTCAAGACATCCACCCAGTTCTTGGAACAAGGAAGCAGATGGTGAAAAGCAGATATAAATGTTTGCCCTAGTTGCAGAAGATCTCAGTGGGAAGGAGCCCTTATTTATTGAACACATTTGTATACTGCCCAAAACGCAAGTCTCTGGGAGGTTTACAACAAAACAATAAAACCAGATAAAAAGATTAAAACATTACAACAATTAAAATTTAAACTGTTAAAACTATTAAAAACACATTTAAAACAATATCCATTTAAAAGCCTGGGTCAACAAATGCATCTTGACTGCCCATTTAAAAGTTGTCAGAGATGGGGAGGCTCTTATTTCAGCAAGGAGCATGTTCCAAAGCCTCGGGGCAGCAACAGAGAAGGCCCGTCCCTGAGTAGCCACCAGACGAGCCGGTGGCAAGTGCAGACGGACCTCTCCAGATGCTCTCAATGGTCGGTGTGGTTCATAGCGAAGGCGGCGTTCTCTTAAACACCCAGGGCTGTTAGCCTTGCACAGCCGGACTAACGTGAGAAGCCAGCTTGGCTTTCTGACAGCTGGGCCTTCCTGAACTGTGCCCGTTTCTGGCATATGGACATTGGGAATACAACCCAGGAACCTCGGAAGCTGCCTTATCCCAAGTCAGGCCCTCGGTCCATCCACAGCAGCTCAGCAGGGTCGACAACAGGGGTGCCCAACCGGTGGTCCTCCAGATATTGCTGAACTACACCTCCTGTCATCCTCAGTGGCAATGTATTGTGGCTGGGGATGATGGGAGTTGTAGTTCAGCAGCATCTGGAGGGCCACCGGTTGGTCTACACTGGCTGGCAGCAGCTCTGCCGGGTTCTCGTCAGGAGACTCCCCCAGCCCTACCAGGCAGCAGTGCTGCCAGCAGTGGAACCTGAGACCTTCTGCACGCAAAGCAGGTGCTCTGCCACTGAGCTACGGCCCCATCCCTGATCCTGTGGGGATGATCTCCCTATGGGGCATGGGTGGGGCTAGATGGCCTCTTGGTCCCCCCAACTGCCTGCTTCCCTGTCCTTCTGGAAGTATGTATGCCCCCTGCTGGTGAGTGTCAGCATGCTGGGCCCTCCCACCAGACCGGTTGTGGCAAGGGGACTGGGGGGGGGAGGCAAGCTGACACTGGCCTCCCCTCTCCCCTGGGGGTGGGAAGTGCCCTGCCCGCACCACTCTCAGAGCTCCGGTGTGCATAGGCCTGGGTGCAGCTGCACCGACTCCGGAGGGGGGCCTCCTCCCTGGCTCTGCACTTGGCCCCTCGACGATTCCTTTCTCCCCAGCAGCTGCTTGTGGGGTGAGGCCGTGAAACAGCCGGTCGCCTTGCGTGTCTCCTCCTCGGCTGCTACTCCTGCCCCGGCCGCCTTCCTCCAGCTGCCGTTTCTATTCCAGCTCCCCTCGTGTTTATTTTGATTAGCGTACAGGCAGGGACTTATTTTTAGCTCCCGGGGATGAATGGGCAGCAGCCGCGCAGATGTTTCGCCATGAGGCCTGTGTGTGTTTCACCGGGCCGTTTATTTTTACATTCCCCCCACACTTCCGTATCCAGAAAATCAGGATGTGGCGGCTGGAGCAGTGACCGGCTGCAGCTCCTCCTCGCTCTGGGGCAGAGCCCTGCAGGAAAACCCAAAGGGCTTCCGAGGGGGACGAGCGGGGTTGGGGGAGGCGGCCGCTGGGCCTCGGCTCCTGAGAGTGGCCAAACGCCGCCCGTGCTCGGGGCTGTGGCTCTTTCCTGCCCTCCGTCCAGGCCTCTTTCCCCTTCGCAGGGCCAAGGAGAGGCTCTCTGTCCCAGGCAGCTGTGCCCAGTCAGAGGCCTGTGGGCACCCTGCCGCAGCAGCTGGCAGCTCCCCTCATTTCTGGGGGAGCACCAGGTGCCTGCTGGGTGCTGGGATCATTGCCAAAAAGGACCTCGGTCTGAGCCTGCAGCAGGGCGCGTTGGGTGTTCTCAAGCAAGGGCTCTCTCGGAGCTGGCTGCCGAGAGCTCCTTCAGCCCTTGTCGCAGGGGCTGAGGACGGAGGGAGCTGCAGCCCAACAACATCGGGGGACCCAACGCTGGCAACCCCTTTTCTCGAGAAGGAGGGCGGAGGATCCTGGGACCCAGACGAGCTCTTGCACAATGGTGACGACGCCATCCTGAGCATGCACCCTTGCCTGCCAATGCTGCCTGGGCACATGCTCCGGGCTCTAGGGAAGAAAGTAAAGAGGTCTGCTCGCTCCTGCTCCACAACAGGAGTTTTCTTCCAACTGGGTACTGGCAGAGAACCCTGCACCCATTGCCTCGTCTGCTGAGGAACCCCTGCATCAGGGATTGCAGGGCATATGGGAATCACAGCATGCTGGAGCTCGAAGGGCCTCCTTGGGTCTTCTAGTCCACCCCCTGCTCACTGCAGAAAACTGCTGCAGCGTCCGTCCTTGAGAAATGGCTGCCCAGCCTCCAGCGATGGAGAGCCCACCGCTTCTCCATGAGGCAGACTGCAAGGCTGTCAAATGGCTCTTAGAGTCTGGACATCCCTAACAGGCAGCCGAAATATTCTGAGCCCTTTTTGCCATTTCAAGCCCTTGATTCTAGGCCTGCCCTCAGGACAGAGCAGCAGAGGACCAGGCTGCTCCCTCTTCTGTGTGAAAGCCCTTCAGACAGTTAAGGGAGGTTATTATCATCTCCCCTCAGTTGTCTCTTAGTTGAGCTCCCTCAGCCTTACAGAACTGGAGAAGGTGCAGAGGAGGGCAACCAAGATGATCAGGGGCCTAGAGCACCTTTCTTACGAGGCAAGGCTACAACACTTCAGGCTTTTTAGTTTAGAAAAAAGACGACTGTGAGGAGACATGATAGAGCTCTATAAAATCATGCATGGTATGGAGAAAGTGGATAGAGAGAAATGCTTCTCCCTCTCCCATCACACCAGATCCAGGGGTCATCCCATGAAATTGATTGTCAGGAAATTTAGGACCAGCAAACATAAGTATTTTTTCACACAGCACATAATTAATGTGTTGAATTATCATCATTGGGATATGCTGATGGCTACTAGCTTGGATAGCTTTCAAAGTGGCTTGAACACATTCATGGAGGACAGGTCTGTCCGTGGCTACTAATCTGGTGGCTCTAGGCCACCTCCAGCCTCCGAGGCAAGATGCCTCTCAATCCCAGTTGCAGGGGGGGCAGCAGTGAGGACATAGACTCACCTCTTGTCTGTGGGCTTCTCAGAGGCATCTGGTGGGCCACTCTGTGAAACAGGAGACTGGACTAGATGGGCCTCCTTGGGCCTGATCCAGCAGGGTTGTTCTGATGTTCTAATGATGTGCTTTCCAGTCCCCGCCATCTTGGTTCCGCTCCTCTGAAGCCGGTGGCCTGACAGCCTGAATTGGAGTGGAAACTGGGATGGATCTGAGTGATAAAGTCTTGAGGAGGGGGATGAGTCCATCAGCCTCCTAAGAATGAAAGGATGCCCGTCTGATCTGCCCTTTGGGCACCCTCCAGGTCTGACAATCACTTGAGAGACCATCGTCTTTGTCATGAACCTTGCCCCCTATCAAGATCATCTGGAGAGATCTGGTTAAAGTGGCCACTGGCTTGTTTGGTGGCTACTCAGGACCAAGCCTTCTCCAGGGCTGCTCCGGGGCTCTGGAATGCACTCCCTGTGTCAAAATAATGAGCTTCTCCATCTCTGTGCTTTTTAAAAAAACCCTCAAGATGCACCTGTTTTCTCAGGCTTTTAGTGAAAATCAGTTTTGAACTGCTTAATTGTTTTTATTCTGTAAAATTGTTTACATTTGTTCTATTTTTAATTACGTGCACCTCGTAGGGACACACATATCAGGCAGTATATAAATGAGAGATAGATAGACCGACCTCTCAGAAGCAAAAGTCCACGGTGGAGACATTTGGAAGCAAGCAAAGAGGTCTGTGTCTGACCTTCCAATCCCCATCACGGGCTAAACGTTTGCTGCATCTTCATTCTCCCATATCGAAGATGAACAGATACATCACCAGTTTCCAGTGGGCCCGGCCAAGCCAGTCTCCAGTCTGTTCACACAGCGTTTCTTTGCTCTGGTTGAGTGCAGCCCGTGCGGCCTCTGTGGAATCACCTGGAGTGGAACTCAGCTGGGGCCAAAGCTCTCCGTGGCCTGGTTCCCATTTGGCTCAGCGTGCTTAATTTCTGCAAAGGGAGATTGGCAGGGCAACAGGGTGGGGTGAAGGGAAGCGTCCCTTCCTGACCTGGGAACCCCTCTTGCGCGAAACTTTGCCCCCTCCCCACTGTTTTTGGACTACAACTCCCATAATCCCCAGCCTCAGTGGCCAATAGCGAGGGATTATGGGAGCTGTAGGCCGACAGCTGCAGGAGGGCCAAAGTGGAGCAGCCCTACCCTAAAGCGCCAGCTCTGTAGGGCCAAGGAAGGCTCCCTCCGGCTCTCCAAATGCTGTGACTGCTGCTGGGAACCCTGCCGACTGGGTCGCTGCAAATGGCCCCCTCTGGCCATTTGCGGTGGGTGGCGCTGCAGCCCAGCAGAGAGCAGACCTCCGTGGGCAGTGCCTGGTGGGCTGCGATGTGCAGTAACGGACTGCTGTGCTTTGCAGATGCTGTCCTTCATCCTGGCCATCGCCACCCTGCTCCAGTGGCCGTTGGGCTCAGCTGTCCAGGCGGAAGCACTGCAAGAGGTGAGTCGTGAACCCAGAACGCCACCAGCAGCACTGCAGGCTGGTCCGGCTCCTGGCCCCCAAACACCCTCCAAGGGCCGCCCCTCGGTCTCCAGAGGTTCCCAAGACTTCCGTGCACAGAGGTTGGCTCCTCCGTGCCCTCCCAGCCTGCCCCTCCCCTCCAGTCCTCAGGCCAGGGCAGGAGGGTCAATCCAACAACAAAGACTCATGAAAGTGAAGCTCCATCCCAGCAGGGTCTGGTTAACAAGCTCCCCGGACGGGACGGCCTTTCTTTGGTCTCAGCTGGTCTCTGAGGGGTGTGGGGAGAACCAGAGACAGGAAGGGGTGTTTTTCTGCTAAGTCGTGTGCCTTCCCCACCAAGGGTCCTCCAGCCTGGAGCTAGTTCGGCTTCCCCATAAGCCCTTGTTCCTCACTGACACCTCACCGCCCACCCCACCCCACTTCCCAGATCCTTTGAAGCGAGTCTCTGCAACCCACCCCTCTTCTTTCCATGAATTTACGCTGGGCCTCCTTTTGAAAGCACGGCTTCACAGTCTGCAGAGCAAAGGAGGTGGAGGGGAAAGGAGGAAGCCACGGGAAATCTATCTGGGTCCCTCTGTGGCATGACAGGCTTGCTGAGGCTGCTTCACTTCACTATATATTCAAAATAGGAAGACAGAAATCCTAGAAAGAATTTTAAACTGTAACATCCGTATCGGAAGAAGAAACGTGGTGCGGAATAAGACAAAACAAAGAAGGGGGGCTGTCACTGTGGAAGACCACTGCGGCAGGGGGTGATGGGAGCTGTAGTACAGCATCTGGGGGCCCAAGGCTGAGAACCCTGGTTATAACATGACCACCACTAACTGAGCAAAGAGGCATCTTTTTAAAGTGGGGGTTCTCTTGATTGAGCAGGGGGAGAGCAACCGGCCCTCTCCGTCCCCAGCACAGCATCCCTCCAGTGGCTGTTGCTGGGGTTGCTCTTCTGTTTCTTTTCAGATGGTGAGCCCTTTGAGGACAGGGAGGAACCATCTTATTTATGTATTATTTATTTTTCTATGTAAACCACTCTGAGAACTTTGGTGGGAAAGCAGCATATAAATATCCATAGTAGTAGAAGTACTAGTGTTCCCTCCCAGAGGGATTTCCAGCTGTTGTTGACTACAACTCCCAGAATCCCCAGCTGCAGTTACTTTTGCTAGGGGATTATGGGAGTTGTGGTCAACAACATCTGGGAATCCCTGTCTGAGGGAGCACTGAGCATGGCGCTGCTTCTTAACCCTCCATTGCGGCTTCTCAGAGCAGAATCGATTGGCCTTCAGCCCTCCACATTTCTGCGCGGGCCCCACCCGTTCCGTCAGAGCCCTGATGCTGCCACGCACCAAGCCCCTCGCTGTCCACCAGGCCGGGGGGCCTGATGAGCAGGGCAGGCCTCGGCAGACCTCTTTCTTCTTCTTCTTCCTTGGCAGCCGCAGCCGCCGCAGCCCATGGGCCCTTCCCTCCTCCTGGGCCCTCCTTCCCCCTCCAGCGAAGAGAAGTCGGCCGTGGACCTGGCCACCAAGCTGCTGCTCTTGGAGGAGCTGGTCTCCCTCGAGAACGACGTCATTGAGACCAAGAAGAAGCGGAGGTTCCCCGGGTTTGGCTCGCCCCTCGACAGGCTTTCAGCTGGCTCTGTGGACTTGAAAGCCAAACAGAAGTGAGCTCTGAGCAATGGCCTCTTGTTTCAAAGCATGTGCCCCCCCCTCCTACCCCGCACACACACACACTTGGTGATTGGTGCTGGCGGTGGTGGTGAGAGTGGAGCTGAGCTGGCTAGCAGAGTATGATGGCTGCTGCTGCTGCTGCTGGAGAGGGCAGATCCACACTCTGCCATGACTCCCACTGTGGGGTGGGGGGCTGTCTCTTCCCTCAACTACCTCATAGAGTCACGTGAACCTCACATGGTGCTTCTTGGACACAAGGTGGGACATGGGAGTTGCCATAGTGCCCGCCCAGAACAAAGGAGTTGCCCAGTGTGTGGCCATGCTGCCAGTCCCTGTGTCATGAAGTAGCTGGCTTGGATTCCTGGCTATTATTTGGAAGGGGAAGTAAGTCCCTAGTCCTCATTGTTTTAGAGAGTTTTTAAAAAGTGCAGGCAGGGCTGACCCGGGGATACAGAGAGAGCGCCCTGAGTGAAGAGTGCCTTTGGCATGTACCCTCGCGGGCAGTTCACTGGTGTTGCCAGATAGTAGGGCTTGTGCCATCTCAGCTGAGTTCCCCCTTCAGGTGGGTGCTCTGTGTGACCACCCAACACACCCACCTCTAAGGCCAACCCTGCAGGCAGGCAGTCGTCTGCTCAAGCCAGCCTGCTTCCACCTTCCAGTGTTATGGCCAATGAGTGGACATCCTTGATGTGATCGGCATGTCAGGGGGCAAGGATATCCCTCCCCTTTTCACTGCATGTACTGAGAAAGACAGAGTTTATTCGAATGTAGACTCCCTGTGTGAGCACTGGAAGAGATTCCCCTCAGGGGATGGAGCCACTCTGGTTCCAAGTTCCCTCCTTGGCAGCATCTCCAGATAGGGATGAGAGAGATCCCTGCCTGCCACCTTGGAGAAGCCATCACCAGTGTGTGTAGACATTACTGAGCTGGATGGACCAAGGGTCTGACTCGGTATATGGCAGCTTCCTATGTCCCTATAGCTGGATACATTTTGTGCAGTGGGGGGAAACTGTGTGTTGGGAATGAGGTCTCTGTGCCATTGGGAATATGGAGGTTCAATAAAGAACAGAGCTGTAAAGAAATGGTGGGGGAGGGAGTCTCAGTCCTCAAGATAATCTCATCCTCCCTTTGCAAGGCAACTTCTTTTTCCTTCCTTCTCTTATTTTCCTGTCTATCTATCTATCTATCTATCTATCTATCTATCTATCTATCTAATAAATTTGAATACCACCAACTACCACAGTCTCCAGGGAGTGATCGAGACATGGCTTCATGCCGTGGGGTATCTGAAGAGCGAATCTGCTTCACAGCAGATTCGCAGCTGTTTAATTCGGGGGATTAAATGGACTATTCACAAAGGGTCGGCTGCTCTCCACAATCCCTGCAAATCTTTTTCCTGTGTGCATTCCCATAGCTTGATCCGGGTTTTTTCTCCAACCGATCACATCCCAGAGGAGGAGGCGGTGAGCAACTTCTTTTTGGGGCGGGGTGGGGCTTAGTTTGACAGCTAGTTGTGGAAGACCAGCGAGACAAGTTGCCAAGCAGCCGATCAAACAACAGAATGCTTAACCCGAACCTGCCAAATCTGACCCAAATCTCTGCTGGTTTTTATAATGAACTTGCCTTTGTGGCTGCCTTGATCACCTCATGTTCCCCCACCAGGTATGTGCACATGTGTGGTGGAGACCCTGCATTCTGTTAATTTTTTGGTTTTTTAAATTGATGTTGGTCTTGCACAAGACTGCCATCTATCACTATAGTCAGCTACAGGTTGTTTTTGTTTTTAATACAGAGGCCAATGGAAAATTCATCAGTTGGGAAGGACTGGCCATGGAGCTCTGAAACCAGGCACAACGTTAGCACAGGACAGCAGGACCCTTTGTATTAAATTTGAAGCCAATCTGCCATTTAGATGAATTTTAATAAAATATTTAGTCAAGGAGGGTGTTTCACTTTTTAAAATTTCCCCATTTATTCTGCACAAGACCGCAATCAGCCACCAGATGGCAGCCTTGTGCAAAATAGATGTGGGAAATTAAATAAGTGAAACACCTTCCTTGTCTTAAAATGTTATTAAAGATCTCTTGAGTGACAGAGTGGTTTTAAATTTAATACATAGAGTCCCACTATCCTATGCTACGATCGCGCCTGGTTTCAGAGCTCCGCGGCTAGCCCTTCCCAAATTATGGATGTTTTCTGATGTTCTATTGGCCTCTGGGTTAAACACACACACACACAAAACCCTGTAGCTGGCTATAGAGACACATGGCAGCCTTGCTCATGGCAAATTAAATTTTTTTTATATAAATTGTCAGGCATCTCAGGAAGGAAGAATTTTTTAAAAATTAAAGAAAAATAAATAGAAATAGAAACAAATGAACGGAAATTGACTCCAGGGCACAGGAAACCATTTGGTCCACACTGTGCTGTCATGTCAGCAGACACTCGGCAAAGCCACACCTCCATCTCATCTTGATCCCCTTTCTCCGTGGGGCCTCTCCACACATCAGAATCCGACTCCTCAGAATGAATCCGGAGTATCTCAGGAAAACACTTCTAAAAGTGCAACCATTTCTGGACGCAGAAGCGGGTCTCCTCCTGTACCAATCGTGAGGATCGCTTACTTACCTTTCTATGTGGAAAGGGTTTTGTTTGGTAGAGAGGAGCATCCAGTCCTGTGAGCCCCACCTGCCGTCAGAAACAGTACAGCCAAGGCACGTGCCAATATCACTCCCACTCCCACCACCACCCCGCCAGCCGGCCATTCCACTCCCTTCTAGCCTGGGCTCCTCAAGTGTACAAGCAAAAGGAGACGATTTGGCTTCTAGTGCACAGCTGTCCAGGCGTCTAGGCTTGGGAACAAAAAAGGGTACAAGAACGCCTTATATTCAGCACTTCCACATTAAGCCAGGAGTGGATCCAGTGGCACAGCAGGGAAATAACCTACCTAGTGAGCAAGAGGTTGCTGGTTCGAATCCCCGCTGGTATGTTTCCCAGACTGTAGGAAGCACCAGTATCGGGCAGCAGTGAGATAGGAAGGTGCTGAAAGGCACCATCTCAGACTGTGTGCGGGAGGAGATGGCCATGGTCAACCCCTCCTGGATTCTACCCAAGACAACCACAGGCTCCCTCTGTGGTTGCAAGGAGTCCACACCCACTGGACTGTGCAACTTTACCTTTAGATCCCAACCAGGTCCAGAGTGGCAGGAACAGGGGAACAGACGGACAGGGCTGCCTGACTGATTTCTTGCCAAGATGGTTTCAGGAGAGGGCAGACCGTCAGGGCAGGTGATAGGGAGCCCTCTTCCTCAGCAAGGTCCTGGCTCCTGGCCTGTCTGTCTGTCTTGTGGTCGCTGGCACAGAGCAGCTGCTAGAAAATGCTTAGAAAAAGAGCTTTTATTTGCATCATAAATTTGCACATCATGAAGAATTTCATTTGCAGAATATGCAGAAGGAGGAACTACCCAAATCTGGGGAACTGGGGGCATTACAGTGGTGCCCTAATCCAAAATAGGACACTCATGTAGGAAATAAATGGATTCCGAGTTCCGACTCTAACGGAGTGGAGGCTCAAATGAATCGTGCTTTGCTGTAGCCGGAGATGGCCACAAGAGGGCGGCCTTCTCCCGCAAAAGCGCCCTACACGGCTGATTCTGTCCCTGTTAGCTACGGGGCTTCGCTTCGCATTGCCGCTGTTTCTTATGAGCACTGACTCTTTGCCAGCCTCGCAAGCTGTTTCCAGTATCTATTCTTTAAGCTCTTGTTATTTCTAGAGCCCTTCAAAAGAAACTGCGGGGCCAAAGCACCTGAGTATGCCATCGCACCACCAGCTCCACCCCTGTCGCTCGCCTACGTGCGAATGCTAACAATCACTTCTATTGCACTCATGAGTCAATTGGCCCAACATTTATCTAGATGTTGAGCCTGCCCTTTTCTTTTCTTTCTTTCTTTTTTTGGTGGGGGTGGGATGAGGTCAGGTCCAGATAAGTAAAAATTCTTGGCAACATACACAACATGTTTATTTTATGTATTTGTTTTAGCCAATGTGTGTTGTCACCACCACAACCCACAGGATGAAATGGCAGTGAGGGCAGATGAAGCCAAGGGTTGTGGTGCTGCCTTCCTTCCTTCCTACCGCCAGGGCAGAGGCCGCTTCTGAGGCAGGAGAGCTTTCGTCTTCTTGTGCCCTGCTTATACACCCAGGCCTGCTCCGAGGATATATTTTTCCACTGAGTTACTTCTCTTGATTCTTTGCACCCTCCAGGAAAGTTGTGGAACTTCCAAAAAGACGGTTTGGACTTCCTCTCGACCGGATTGGAACGGACCGCCTGAGCAACTCTAGGGGTTAGCAGGCCCAGGTGAGGTCAAGTTGCCCAAAATCTGCTGCCTGGATGCACAGAATGCCAGGCCAGCCTGTCCTGCATGCTCAGAGAGAGGGACACTTTTCCACCCTTGAGAATGCACTGATGTCCAGCCGTGTGGGTTTTCCCATGGGAAGCCATCACTTTCCTGTCCAGAAAACTGATTCAGACTGAAAGAATGCTGCCTTTGTTTTTCTTCCCCTTCTCCTAACAGCAGGAAATTCAGGGCCAAGTTCCTTTAAAGGGAAAAGAAAGCGCTAGAGACTTCAGGGTGTCTTTGGAACAATCCGCTGGTTTGCTTGGGAAGGAAGAGAGGCAGCAAGACTGAGAGTCCCAGGGCAAATCACCCACACTGGTGTCTGCACTGCCAATGTGAACCAGTTGGAACCTGGTTGAACTATGACGGCTTTCTGCAAAACACACTGGAGAGGGTAGTTTGGTGTGTGCAAGGGCAAGTTAAGGAGGGGGCAGGCAGGGGAACAGGCACCCCCACAGGAAAGTAGCTGCACCCCATTTTTGTTTCATGCACTTTTCCCCTTCTGTGTCCCCCTTGATTTTTTTCTCCTGGTGCCGTCACTGTTTGTGTGCAGTGCTAAGAATGTCTTCTCAGAGATTCCTCTAAGCGCCTTCACAGAAGTACAATTCCCAGAGTTCCTAGTCTAGGTGCTAGTTCTGTTAAACAGGTTTCAAACTGATTTCAGTTCTTGCTCATATAAATGGCATCTGGGCTCTGGAGTGTCTTGATGTGGTATCTTTCCTCTCAGACCTCTTTAGAACATTGGCCATATTCTTGGCCAGGAAATCCAGTTCCATGTTACCTGTTCATGGTTTGTCATTCTACAGATTTGCCTGCCTTGCCCGGGATGTTCCCGGTTGCAGAAGATGCTTCTGTGCTTCTGCCTCCTTAAGTCCATCCCGAATGGCTTCGCAGTGAAGGAACCAAACTCCAGGAAAGTGTCTCCCTCCCGTCTCACCCTGGTACAAACAAGAGCAGGTTCAGTCCACTGGGTCGGACTTGCCTTCACTGACGCTCTGTCCTGCTGACCAAAGGGACCAGAAAGTGTGTCTGTTTGTATGTGTGTATATCCAACCTATATATGTGCATGTATCGCTTCATTGCATGCCAGTTTTAAGAAACTTGCAGAGGTTTGCTAGCCTAGCTTGGGCTATTATAGTGCTGTGGTCGCATTTAGCAAGCTGGTGCTCTTGACTCCAGACCTGTTCAGGTCTTCCTATGTATGCAGCCTTTTGGAAAACATCCCTCCATCCTGCCTGGCAAAGAGCTTCCTGCTGGCTGGAAGGGCCTATTTGGTTCTCAGCTCAGCACTTCTGCTAAGATCAACCAACCTACAGTCCTTTCTCACCAATACGGATGTGATCCGAGTGGAATTCTCTAGTGCTGGCACCAACTTCATAGAGGCTGTGGTGGGCTGAGTCTCTTTGCAGGGCCCCTTAGCAGTGGGGCCTGAGGGCCTCCCCGATGGGAGGGCCTCAGGAGTCAGCCATGGGCCCTTGGTCAGTGCCTTCCCTAACTCCCGGTTTGCAGCCCAAGTTCTGTGCTGGTCTTCATGCCACAGTCCCCCAGTGGAAGAAGACTCCAGATCTGCTTCTGTGGGGAGTCCAGGTTGGGAATGGGGGAAGAAGCCACTTGCCACACAGATCAGCCTGATTCTTTGGGGAACTGCTTGGGCCAGGGCTGGTGGCAACCTGGAACATGCACCTTCTGTAGGGCTGCTGGGGTTTACTTTGGGCAAAGAGGATTTCCCTGCCTGGATCTGTTCCTCGACTTTCCTGGACCCTCCTGGTTTTACCTTCCTAGCCCAAGTTCAGTGGGTCTGGCAGGTTGTGCCCTGCAGTGGCCTCCCAGATCCCTCTAGAAATTCTCAAGTAGGGGAGGAAATGGAGGGCCTTCCCCCATGGCATCTGGCATTGGCTGTGGCTGTCCATGGAGGCTCCATTTAGCTGTCATTGAGCTTTTTGTTGCAATGAATGATGTGCCAAATAACGGGAGCAGACATCGAGCAGACATGGATTGCTCGTGTGGAATGCCGGGAACAGACCCGATCCCAGCGCTCTCTGCTGGGTAGCCCATGTTTTTTACTCGGGCTTTTACTGAGGTAGAAGGACACGAGTGCAACCTTCCACCCAAGTCCCCGGTTGTGTGCCTTAGAGCCAGGCAGCTAGAGTGCCTGGTGGCGGGGGAACCCTCCAATGCCCCACACTCCTTGTGCAGTGCATTGTGGGATGTGGGAGGTCACAGCCTGCTCCCCTCCCCCTGCCCCCTCGCCACTCCTGGAGCCATTGTGGACTAGTTATGTGGGCATGTGGCCATGGGAAGCCCAAGAGCGGCACACATCACGGGGGTGGGAGGCAGGATGGCTTCTGCCTCACCTCCCCCCCACCCCCCGCAGCCCTCTCCAGGCACCCATAATTAGAAATGCCATAAAAATGACAAGTTTTATGGGATGATGAATTCTGGGTTTGGGGGAGCAAGTGGAAGTAGGACATTCTTGCATTTCCCCACTGATCTATCCCAGCTCTCGGGCATCTGGCTCTGCAGGTGGAGGATGCGGGGGGGGGGGGGTTGCCCAGCCTCCGAAGGGCATCTCCCCACTCAGCACCATACTGGTCCTGACCCCTGACCCCCTCCCCCCTCCCCTGCACTGCTTCCCACAAGGACCCTGGGAACTGCCCTTTGGTGACCGGACTCAGCATCCTCTGCTGGAGATCCCTCCCTCCCTCCCTCCCAGAGGTGCAGTTCCCAGGACTGCACGGGCGGAGGGAGTGGCCCTCTCAGTCAAGCATGCAGACCCCCTCCACACCACCACCGCCCGACTCTTGGCTCCACCCTGCAGGCCCTGCAGCTTCCTGATGCTGGAAGAAATGTTTATTCCGCAATGTTGACTTTCCTCTTGATCTGCATTAATACTTTTAACCATTAGTGGAGGAATGGCTATCCTGAGGCTCGGCAGTTGTTGTCGGACTACAGCTCCCATCGTCCCCAGCTGCAGCTGGGGGTGATGGGCACTGTAGTCCAATCACAGCTGGAGCGTCTCAGGTTGGCCACTGGCCCCGCATTAGTATCTCACTGTACAGCACAGAGCACTGGTGAACATCACTATGGGAGGCTGTGATACATGTTGCCAAAGAGAAATGCTCCACAACATTACAATAAAGCTGGATGTGGGGTGGAATCCGCAGGCCTGCTGTCTTTCTTTCTCCTCCTCATTCCTTTTCAGAGCACACTGGCAATGTGGGGGAGGATTTATGCTCTTCATCCTTGCAGCCATCCCATGCAGGAGGCGAGCAATGATGCCACCCTGCAGAGAGCACAGAGGTCCTTGTCCAGCTGCACAACCAGGTACCAGCTCCTTTACATATAAGAACATAAGAAGAGCCCTGCTGGATCAGTTCCAAGGCCTATTTCACCCAATATCCTGTTTCACACAGTGACCCATTAGTAGTAGTAGTAGTAGTAGATGCCTCTGAGAAGCCCACAGGCAAGAGCTGAGGGCATGCCCCCTCTCCTGCTCTTGCTCCCCTGCAACTGGGATTTAGAGGCATCTTGCCTCTGAGGCTGGAGGTGGCCTGTAGCCACCAGACTAGTAGTAGCCATTGATAGAGCTGTCCTCCATGAATTTGTCTAAGCCCCTTTTAAAGCCATCCAAGCTGGTGGTCACTCATCACCACATCCTGTGGCAGAGAATTCCATAAGCTGATCATGTGCTGTGTGAAAAAGCAATTCCGATGGTCCTAAATTTCCCGGCCATCAGTTTCATGGGATGACCCCTGGTTCTAGGGTTATGCGGGAGGGAGGAACAATTTTCTCTGCCCCCTCTCTCTACTCCATGCATGATTTTACACACCTTGATCATGTCTCCCCTTACTTGCCTCTTTTCCAAGGGAAAGAGCCCCAGGTGTTGGAGCCTTGCCTCCTAAGAAAGGTGCTCCAGGCCCCTGATCATCTGGGTTGCCCTCTTCTGCACCTTCTCCAGTTCTATAATGTCTCCCACCCCCTGCCTCCTGCTTGCTTTGAGCCCAGGGATGGAAGTGGGTAGGAATCCAACAGGTGCAGAAACGGCACCACAGCAAAACATGCCGTTGACGTCACTGAGCTCAGACTTCTGTAGCACGGTGAGGAATAAAACTAGTCCACCAACCCAACGTGCCACTGGCTTCCTCTCTTGCCAGATGACCACAGAATGGTGCAGGACCCCTTCATACATCCTTTTTCCAGGGGTACAGCTGTAATTGGATGGGTGGGGGACAAATATCCCTGGCCCCCTGAAGGGGGGGCACCAGCTGGGTGACAGCTCGCTCTTCGTTCTTTACAGTTCTTCTGCAGCAAAGATACCAGGGGAGGCAAAGAAGGAGTGTGTGTGTGGGGGGGGGGGCTCATATCACACACACACACACACACACACACACACACACACACACACACAACCAGGTCGGTTCTATTTGCCCAGGCCTTTGCATTCAGGCTATTGGTGGATTTCATTTTAAAGTGAAGATGCACAGTCTGCTCTTGGCAAAGCCCCCAGCAGGGCAGAGAACCACGGTGAAGACGAGAAACCCACACACCCCAAGGGGCGGCTTACAGGATGGCAGGCCAGCCAGGAAAGAGCCACCGTCATGCAGGGAGCACAGAATGAGCCCAGACTGAAGCCCACCCCCACCCCACCCCCGTCATGCTGCTTTGCTGGCTTACATAGGAAGCTGCCGTATACTGAGTCGGACCCTTGGTCTATCTAGCTCAGGATTGTCTATTCTACACAGACTGGCAGCAGCTTCTCCAAGGCTGCAGGCAGGAGTCTCAGCCCTACCTTAGAGAGGCCAGGGAGGGAACTTGGAACCTAGAGGCTCTTCCCAGAGTGGCTCCATCCCCTGAGGGCAGAGGTGCTCTTACCCCCGGACTTCGGGGCCGAAGTCCAGGGCCTCCACAGCCCCCGGGGGCCCCCAAATCCTCTTTTGCCTGTTCCAGGTGGTGTGGTTGCCCGGCCAAAAATGATGATGCTTAATTTTCAGGGAAGTGGGGCCCCCAAAGATCTTTAGGTCCAGGCTACAAAAATACCTAGGTGCACCTCTGCCTGAGGGGAAGATCTGTTGGCGCTGCCCCGTTGTAGCAGAGTTAGTTGCTAGCCCCCAACTTGTATTGCAGCAAGAACACGCAGACACATGAGTAAAAGCCAAACGTTGATTGTATTGAAGTACAGGACACTCACATGATATGTAGTCTCAGCAGGTCCAGATACACATAGGTACAGGTACGGCAGGCGCATAGATAACAGCAGCCGGGTGGGCCACAGTGGAGCAGTGTGGACCACTGTGGACAAGCGACTCATGCTTGAGCTCTATTGTTATACTAGCTCTAGCCAATCACATCTGGTCAGCACTCATGACCTTTTTACATATCCTAATTAGCTACACCTGTTGCCAGTCTCTCTACTTGCTGCAAACAGTGACTTGCACTTTGTTTTAGTCTCCTTAAAGCAACTTGCAGGAAATATATCCTGACAAGATCTTCCAGTGCTCACACTTCTCATCTCCCATTCAAATGCAACCAGGGTGGACCCTGCTTAGCTAAGGGGACCAGTCATGCTGGCTACCACACGACCGGCTCTCCTCATCCGCTTGGCAGATGATCATTGCTCTTCTGCTTCCGATCCTTCACACATTTCCCAAGGAGCCCTTCTGCTGCTTCTCTTGAGCCTCCTTTGCGTTCCTGGCCAGGACAGCGGATTCGATCCCCCACAGGCAGCCTGGCCTGGCTCAGGAGAGGCCTTCTGCCACGGCCTGGCCGCCATCAACAGGCAGGGCTACCTCCCAGCCTGCACAGCTCCACCTGACAAATGGCCAGCCTGCGGGCAGTGCCACTCTCATTCATTCTGGAGAGCGGGATAGGAGAGAGAGGAGCCAGCATAGCTGCGGCTGCTGCTACTGCACAAAGCACTGGGGCAGGAATGGTGATGGCCACTGGTTTAAGATGGCGCTAAGAGAGTAATTAAGTAAGTTGGAGGAGGAGGACAAGGGCAACGACAACAATCTCAGCTATCATCAATGGCTATTAGTCAATCTAGCTCAATGGAACTCCCAGTCATGACTGTTGGAGGAGGGAAGGGGCACTTCTGCTCCTGCTCTTCTTGGAAACATATGGACTCCCACTCTCAGGGCCGCAGTGCTGACCGAACGGGCCTTTGGCCTGATCCAGCAGGGCTCTTCACATGTTCCCAATAATAAGCCGCTTCTTTCTGGAATCATGCCATTAAACAGAAACAGCAGCTGGATGTTTCAGGTTCATTTTGCACATGGCGTATTTTCCAGGACGAGCACAGCTAGCATCATATCATCGCACCAGGAGCTGAAGAGTCGGGGTGGGGCGGATGGACGGATAGAGAGACAGACACACCCCACAGCAGCACAGAGCAGCGTGCAAACCTGGTTCTGGGTCTGCTGTCTGTTCAAGGGGCAGGCTTGCTTTCTTGCAGATCTCAGGTGAAGTTTGCTGTTCAGAGATTAAAAGGCATTGTGGTTTACTGTGAAACTGAGGGCATCTGATCTGACTGGGAGCCACTGAAGGGGAAACCAGACTGCAGAGCCCCAACTGCTCCCCTCCGCCAACCACAAGAAGCAGGAAAAGGATGGCAAAAGGCTAAACTTTCCCCTCAAAGAGGAAGCCTGCCCTTCCCCCACTTGGGTGGCATCCATGAGAGGCATCTGTTTGTTCCTCACGGGCTGAATGTGGGTCCCATGCAATGCTCCAAGGATGATTTCCAAATCAAAGAGCCAATTGTGGAGCCTCGACGTTCTCTGGTAGTGAGGATTCTTCTCCTGACCAAAGAGAGATGGTCTGTTCAAGCAGAGGGCCAGGGGTGTAGCAAGGTTGTTGTGGGCCCAGAGACAAGATTTTAAAATGGGCCCCCACCTCACTGAAGGTTTTGTAAATTGTGGACAATGCAAGTCATTTAATCACATCAATTTCAGAGGATGAAGGCAACTGAAGGAAGCCTGGGTGGTGCACAGCTGGGGGAGTCAGTCATGTGACCTGCCTCGGGGGGGGGGGGGCCAAGGCAGTGGGCCCCCAGACAACTGTCTCCTCTTGCCCTATTATAGTTACGCCCCTGATCAGAGGGCCCTGGACAGGGAACGGGGAGAACTGTGGCCATGGTCAAGCTAGAACCAATAGGTGAGTCCCCAAAAGGGACTGAAAAGGTGGTGTAGTTGTTCAGATGTTATGTTCAGCACACATACAGCAGTACATATCCTATCGGGATCTTGCATTTGAAAGGGCCTCTGCTGAGGTAAACTTTTTTAAAATGAAGGAAGGTGCAGCCATTCATACGAAAACATGTACGCAAGCATTCAAATCTAGGTTGAATGTGGGTTACCGACATTAGCATAAGAACATAAGAACAGCCCGGCTGGATCAGGGCCAAGGAGGCCCATCTAGTCCAGCATCCTGTTTCACACAGTGGCCCCCCCAGATGCCACTGGGGAGCCCACAGGCAAGAACTGAGGGCATGCTCTTTCTCCTGCTGTTACTCCCCTGCAACTGGTATTGAGAAGCATCTTGCCTTTGAGGCTGGAGGTGGCCTATAGCCCTCCGACTAATATCCACTGATAAAACCTCTCCTCCATGAAGTGATCCAAACCTCTCTTAAAGCCATCCAGGTTGTTGGCTGTCACCACATCTTGTGGCAGAGAATTCCACAAGTGGATTATGCATTGTGTCAAAAAGTACTTCCGTTTGTTGGTCCTAGATTTCCTGGCAATCAGTTTCATGGGATGACCCCTGGTTCTAGTGTGATGTGAGAGGGAGAAGAATTTCTCTCTCTCCACTTTCTCCACACCATGCATGATTTTATACACCTCTATCCTGTCTCCCCTCAGTCAGCTACATTATGAAGCTATTCCCAGGATCAGTAGAAAGCGGGCTAAGGGAGCCGAGCCCCCTTTCTACTGATCGTGGGAACTACCGGGCCGGTGGGCTCTTAAATGCAGTTAACGGAGCAAGCACTCCACTAACCTCATTTTTGTTGCTCGTGTGCCACCGCAGCATGCGGCAACACATAGGTAGACCCCTGATCAGGAGGCTGCAGCCAACCTCCCAGCCTGGTGGGTCTCTCCAGCATGCCTTACACAATCATGCGGCCCCTGATCCCTGCAGCCCCCACTGGCTCCGTGACAGAGCTGGTAGTCGTGTGGATGGCCAGTCCAGCTGCCCAGGACTGCAGGCATGTTCGTCTGCGGGGAGAGCCTGGTAAGGCACTTCACATGAATCGCATGAAATGCCTCAATGAATAGGGAAGGAGAGAGAGAGATGTTTCCACCTTCTCTCTAGGAGGAAAGGAAGAGGATTGATTCACTACAGGAAATACCGGAGGAATCAAGGCAGGGGTCATAGAGCAGAGGCAAGCAGGGACAGGTCAGGAGACCCTCACTAGCTACCTCTGCTCCTAATGCCCCAGTGGTCATTATAGTGCAAAAGGTCAATGCACTGGAACTCCATCTCCAACAGCTGCTGCTGCCACCACTGCTGCTGCCACCACCATTTTAATGTTTGTTCCAGGCAAATTGATGAATAGCATTCTTAAGGATAAAATTGTTAAGCATATAAGAGAACAGGATTTGCTGAAGGAGAACCTGCATGGCTTCTACAAGGGTAAATCTTGCCTCACAAACCTTTTGGAGTTCTTTGAGAGTGTCAGCAGGTGTGTGGATAAAGGTGATCCAGTTGATATAGTATACCTGGACTTCCAAAAAGCTTTCGACAAAATTTCTCATCAAAGACTCCTGAGGAAACTTAGCAGTCATGGGATAAGGCGTCAGCTTTATGTGTAGATTGGTAACTGGTTGAAGGACAGCAAACAGAGGGTAGGTATAAATGGAGAGTTTTCGCAATGGAGGGAAGTAAGAAGTGGGGTCCCCCAGGGATCTGTACCTGGACAGGTGCTTTTTAATTGATTCATAAATGATCTAGAAGCAGGGGTAAGCAGCGAGGTGGCCAAATTTGCAGAGGATACCAAACTCTTTCGAGTAGTGAATTCCAGAACTGATTGTGAGGAGCTCCAAAAGGGTCTCTCCAAACTGGGTGAGTGGGCGACAAAATGGCACATGCAGTTCAATGTAAGCAGGTGTCAAGTGTTGCACATTGGGACAAAAACCTCCAACTTCAAAGTATACACTGATGGGATCTGAGCTGTCGGTGACTGGCCAGGAGAGGGATCTTGGGGTCGTGGTGGACAGCTTGTTGAAAGTGTCAACTCAATGTGCAGCAGCTGTGAAAAAGGCCAATTCCATGCTTGGAATCATTAGGAAAGGGGGTTGAAAATAAAATTGCTAAAATTACAATGCCCCTATACAAAATTATAGTGTGGCCACATTTGGAGTACTGTCTGTACAGTTCTGGTCACCATATCTCATAAAGGACATTGTAGAACTAGAAAAGGTGCAGAAGAGGGCAACCAAGATGATCAGAGGCCTAGAGCTCCTTCTTTACAAGGCAAGGCTACAACACTTGGGGCTTTTTAGTTTAGAAAAAAGACAACTGCGGGGAGACATGACAGAGGTCTATAAAATCATAAATGGCATGGAGAAAGTTGACAGAGAGAATTTATTCTCTCCCACTCATAATACTAGTCATCCCATGAAACTGATTGCCAAGAATTTTAGGACAAACAAAAGGAAATAATTTTTCACACAACACAAAATTAATCTATGGATTTCTCTGCCAGAAGATGTGACAGCCAACAGCCTGGATTGCTTTAAGAAGGGCTTAGATAAATTCATGGAGGAAAAGTCTATCAATGGCTACTAGTCTGAGGCCACCTCCAGCCTCAGAGGAAAGATGCTTCTGAATCCCAGTTGCAGGAGAGCAACAGCAGGAGAGAGGACATGCCCTCAGCGCTTGCCTGTGGGCTTCTCAGAGGCATCTGGTGGGCCACTGTGTGAAACGGGATGCTAGACTGGATGGGCCACCTTGGGCCAGATCCAGCAGGGCTGTTCTTATATTCTTATGTTCTTACGTGATCCATTGAATTGCCATCCAAACTACATGTGAGAAAATATAGGTGTGGAGGAATAGCTTGTCTGTCCCACTGCATTGCCACCACATGTGGAGAATCCGCCCCGCTGTGCTACCACAAGACACGGATCTCCCTGACAATTACAAGTTTAACTGCTGCCACCAAGTAGACTTTTGTGCTTTAGGCTGAGTCTACCACAACAGCCTTTCAAACTTCTGCTGCAAAACAAAACAACAACAACAACAACTTTGATAGAGTGGTAAGGCCTAGGTATGCAGTGGAGTAAACAAAACATACAATTGTTATTTGAACAAATTGTTATTTGATAAACAAGTAATTTTACTTTGCAAATAGTTCCATTTTAAACTTGCTTCATAAGTTAAAACTACCATTAACCAAAAGAGCATAAGGAAGAAACAAAATGTGGTCAAACACACATTCACCAACCTGACGCTTACTGAGCCCTCACTGAGAGAGTCCTTTAGCAACTCTGGCTTGTACCTTCTCTTGTCCTGGCCACAGTTCAGGCCTGGGCCCTGGGGTTCAGTCCAGCCTGGTGCTTCTGCAATTTCAGCCCCAGCACGGATTCTCTCAGCCGGGGCTAGCAGTTCTTCCGCTTTGACTGGCCTCAGCGCCTCCACTCTTCAGCCGGACTCGGTTCCTTCAGTCTCCAAACTTTACTTCTTGTCCTCTTGACTTTGACTGACTCTGATTCACCAGCTTCAGCTGTGACTTCTTCAGCTCTGATTCTCCAGGACTCCAACTGTGCCTAACTTCTTCCAGGACTCTGCAACTCTGACTTCCAAAACTCAGCTCTCACTGCTGACTGACTCTCTGCTAAAGCAGCCTCCTATATATACACAAATTGTTCCAGCACTTCTTTCCAGCACACCAATCCACACAACACAAAGTTCCCTCCGTTTTCCAAAAGATTTCTTCCCTTCAAAACCAAACTGACAGTCTAAATGTGAAACTTAAAATACAGAAGGTATAAACTCTTGACACTGCCAGTTTTTGCATGAATAGGGATTTGCAAGCATATTAACACAGAAATTCTGTTTACAGTAATGAAGAGGTTTGTGCATATTAATACAGTTTTACAAGGGCTTATTTACAACAAGAAGTTAATTTAGTATCATAATCAGGATAGCTATTTTCTCCCAAGGTTAAGAAATATATAATGACCTGTTGTCTGAAACAAGCAAAGGAATCAGAGCAGCACCCACTTGAAGCAGGCTGAGCTCCACTTCACAGCTCTGAATTGCCTGCGCATGAAATTGAAGCCAATAACTATCCCTTTTCCTTCACAATGCTAAAAATGGACCTCCATATTATTCAGGCATTTTATGGCAGGCTTCAGAATTCAGAGCAGAAATTAAATGAAATACTTGGGCTGAGATACATTTTGGAGTTGATGTGGTAACTGAGAGCACTACCCCAAGTACCAGATGCTGGGGAAGGCAACAGGGGAAAGAGATCCCTATCACTTCCCTGCCTTGTCCACTCACAGGACTGTGGGCATCATCTACAGTCCTGACGTCCACTTGGAACACAGAGCTCAGGTATCAGATCTGAAATTCAGATTGAGATTCTTCAGTCGCCACACAAACTTTCAAAATCTGAGAGAAATTCTTCTCCCTCTCCCATAACACCAGAACCAGGGTTCATCCCAGGAAATTGGTTGCCAGGAAATCTAGGACCAACAAACAGAAGCATTTTTTCACACAACGCATAATCAACTTGTGGAATTCTCTGCCATGAGATGGGGTGACAGCCAACAACCTGGATGGCTTTAAGAGGGGTTTGGATAACTTCTTGCAGGAGAGGTCTATCAACGGCTACCAGTCGGAGGGCTATAGGCCACCTCCAGCCTCAGAGGCAGGATTCCTCTGAGTACCAGTTGCAGGGGAGTAAGAGCAGGAGGGAGGGCATGCCCTCAACTCCTGCCTGTGGGCTTCCTCCAGTGGCATCTGGGGGGCCACTGTGCGAAACAGGATGCTGGGCTTAGATGGGCTGGATCAGGCCATATTCCGTTCGTCTTCTTGTGTTCTTATAAGACCCAACCAAAGATGTCCCGGGACAAAGGCTGCAAGGTTCCCCCTCCTCTCTGCAGTCAGCGAGACAGCATAGAGGGAGCTCTCTGTTTTGTCCGAATGCAGATGGGAGAGTGTGTGGGTTGGGGGGACAGAACCGTTAGGACTGAAGGCGGCCAGTGAGGCTATTCACATGATGGGATAAAAGCGGGCTAGCGGAGGCTAGCCCAATTTTGTCCCATTGTGTGAACCACCAAGCTTGGCTGCGAGCCCGGTGGTTCCTAAGCGGGTAACCCGCCTAACTACCCCTGCCCTTAAACCAGGTTTGCGGAGTGAGCACTCTGCAACTGGTTTTAAAAATCATGAGTAGCCACTGCATGACTCCGCACCACAGCTACTCATGAGGAATCCCCGGGAGGGGAGGCAAAAAGCCGCCTCCCGGCTCTGGGGGTCTCGCCAGCATGCCCTGTGCGCTCACGCAGGGCATGCTGGAGCTTCCAGGGGCTGATCGGCCTCTACTCCCCCCCAGCCCCCGCCGGCTCCATCACGGAGCCGGCCATCGTGTGGGCAGCCGATCCGGCCGCCCAGGGCTCCTGCCCTGCTCATGTGTGGAGAGAGCGGGCTTAGTCCACTCTCCCCGCTTAGGTCCCCAAACTAGGTCTTACTAATTATGAGACCCGGCTCATTGTCTTACATGGGAGGTGCCTTCAGGTAATCAATCAGTCACCTGAAGGCAAAACCTGCCTTTTGCTTATGTTACTCAATCCATGGCCAGCTACGTCTACTCTGAGGGGACCCACCATCACAGGGCCATGCTGCCGCTGGCTGTCCCACTTCCCTGAGCAGTGAGAAGTTCTAAGGCTTTGCAACACGCCTTGGGATTTGGTTTCCTTTGGAATGAGAGCTGAGGCAGATGTGTGGTGCCTTTGGAATGCTTGGCTTATTGGTACAAAGAGGCAGGTTGAGCACTGGGTGGAGATGGAAGATAACAGAGCCTTCCTTCTGAGAAGTCAGCAGCCAGTGACAACAAAGAGGGCAACGCCTGTGTCCCAAGATGCTGCAGCCGCTCTCTGCTCTGGCTGCTCCATTCCAGACTGCCTCTGAAACCCTTCCCTGAGTCTCTCTCATCTACTGGCTTAATACACACACAGTTCCTGGGGAGAGGGAGAGGGAGGGGGGGGATCAGTCACCGGAGTCCCTTCCCCGGAGTCCTTCCCAGGAGTGGGCAGGTCTGTTCCTCTGTCACCATTCTCAGTGGCAGTCTTCTTGTCCTGCTGACTTCCACCCAGGAGCCATCCAGGAGCGCTTCGAGAGAGTCATAAGCAAAACACCCTCCAGACCCCTTCACCCATTGCCCAGTGAGGAACTGACATCAGCCAGCCAGTTAGATGTTAATTGTTAACTTGTTTTAATTGTCTTTATTGTGCTGTAAGCCGCCCTGAGCCATTTTGGAAGGGCGGTATTAAAATCTAATAAACAAACAAACAAACAAACAAACAATGGCCCCTGAAACAGGACGACACTATAATTCTCTCCAAAAGTCTCTAGAACTGAATTGATGGCGGGGAAGAAGAAGGTTCAGAACATAAGAAGAAGCAGCCTTGCGTTGGGTCCGACCAATGGTCCATGGCTGCCTGCTCTGACCGGCTGCAGCTCTCCCAGGCCTCAGGTTCTGGGGTCCCTGTTGGGGTTCTGTTGGGAATTCTCTTTGGTGAGAGAATCCCTTTCTCAATATAGCAGAGTGCACAGAGGCACAACACAGCGGAAATATAATTAGGCATGCGTATATGCTGAGAGTAAAGTAACCTTGAGCCAGTTCATAGTTTCAAGTCAATATATAAGGCATTTATTAAGGAACTCCATTCTAGATAGGAAAGTGAGGAGTTAGGATCTCTAATCTATCTATCTAGCTGGATGCAGATGGATTCTGCATCTTCTCTGCACACATGGTGCAGGGAGAGAGGCTTGCCATGTTGCAAGGTAGAAGGGCAGGTAGGGAAGAGAGAGAGAGGAAGGAAGTTAGTCCCTGAGATTAGCAATCTACATATTCAAAGGGATAGTGTCAGAGCAGTAGATAAGGGATGACCAATGTCTTGACCCTCTAGCCCTCTGACTCACTAGTCTGTCCTCCTATGTTGCTGAGACAAGAGACAGCGCAACGTCCTTCACTTCCAACAGTTCTCATCACTGAAGACACCAGTGGAGTAGACCTCTGGCCTTCTGTATCCAGAGCATGTTTCCTGCCTCTGAGGCAGCAGGGGCCCATTCCGGGGTGAGGCCAAGAGCGAGGCGTTTCCTCATGCCAACTGCGACTGGCTTTTGGAATTCATTGCCACATCACAAAGCAGCATTCTTAGAGCCCAAAGGGCTTCGGGAAAGTCAGAGGCCAGGTCTCTCTTTCTCTCCCAGCCAAGACAGCCCAAAGCGCTACCCCTTGGATTCCCACCTCTGATTCCTAAATGCTGAGAAAAGCAATTTCCTGCTTGTTAGACCCCAAGCTGGCCACTCACGGCCCTAGACAAAGTGCTGAGCTAGATGGACCTTTCGTTGGCTCCAGCATCTCAGTTCTAAATGTCCACACACAGGACGCCATGCAAATCCCTTTGCAGCGGGAGAGAGAAGCTTCTTCACTTCACTCACTCACGTCCCCCCTTCTATATATATCTGGTGCTCACTTTATCCCACTCAGGATTATAGAGAATTTTTAGTTGCTTGATGGAAATTATATCATCCATGTCTGCTTCTACTGCAAATGGGTGTCCTGTAAGAGGATTTGGGATGAATGCAGATCTGGGTCGCTGTTTGACCGAGAGGGGAGTCTCTAGGCATAAGAACAAGCTGCCTTCTACTGAGTCAGACCCTTGGTCCATCTAGCTCGGCATTGTCTACAGTACACACAGACTGGCAGAAGCTTCTCCCAGGTTGTAGGCAGGAGTCTCTCTCAGCGCTATCTGGAGATGCTGCCAGGGAAGGAACTTAGAACCTAATAAATAATTGACTCAATAAATTAAATAATAAATTAACTTAATAAACAAGCCCTGTTTATTATTTATGTATTCAATTTCTATATGGCTTTTCATTAAAATAATCCCAAAGTGGCTTACAATTACGGATGTGCACGGAACCACAGAGGCGTGGTCCGCATACGTATGCGTGTGCGCCGGCGGCTGTGATGGGCACGCACGCACCATGATGGGCGCATGCATGGCGCCAGCTTTTACTGCTTGTAAACTTGGAAGACAACGATGGGGGCAGGGGCAGCAGGGAGGAACTCTGGTGCCCCAAAAACATTTTAGAAAAGTCCAGGGCCAGAGGGGGAAGAGTGGCGGGGGGGGTAAGTACTACCCCCCACCCTTAAAGCCACACTCCTCCCCCGCAAACTGCCGGACCGGCTGAATTCCAGACTGGTCCGGAGGCCTTTTGCATGGCCACGGACCAGTCCATCCACACTCCTACTTACAATATAATTAAAACAATGCACACTTAAAACACAAAAAGTACAGATATTAAATATAAATATATCTCTATGTAAAATTTTTAAAACTTATATAAATCAGTAAGTAACACACAAAACACAATGCAACAGCAGTAAATACTGTACTATCATATAAAAGCCTGGGTGAAGAGCCACATTTTAACTTGTTTTCGAAAAACTGTGATGGAAGCTGAGGGGCAGAGTCCAAAGCCTAGGGGCAATGACTGGGAAGGCCCCATTGACTGATGTGATGAGGAAAATTACTCAAAGTAGTCCCACTGAATTTTCTCATCATCATCTCAACCACAATTTTCAGTGGATGACTGTGCCTCTGGAAAGACAAGCAGGGAGTTTCATGTTGCCACCTGATTTCCTTTTCACAATGCTCAGGCCAGCCAGTGACCTCTGCTGGCTGTCTAAGGAACTCCAGTAGTAATGCTGCAAACCAGTTAAAATTACAGCTGACCACCATGGGATGAGGAGGGGAATATAACACATCACACCAACATCTGTCACCAACAGGCAAAGGGAATGTTGGAAGGAAGAAGTAGGCAATATGACATGAAAGGAAAGAAAGAAGAAAGCTGAGCTGAAGGTCCAGAAAAATAAATGTGGTGGCAGCAGCGGTGGAGGAGGAGAAAGAGGAGGAGGAGGAGGAGGAGGAGGGTAGGACTCCTCCAGGTACACAGGAAAAAAACAGAAATAAATGAAGGACAGAGGGAGTAAGCAAAAGGAGCCTAAGATAACCAGAAAGGCAGAAAAGTGATACATGAAATCAACAACTGTTCCCCACCTTTCCACCTGTTAAGAAAGACTGGAGGAGGAGAACAGCAGGACTTCTTTAGGTACAAAGAAAGAAAGGGAAACAAAGGAGGGAGGAGACTAACATAAGTGGAGAGGGAGAAAGGTGGCACAACATCAAAAACTGTTACTTATCATTCTGCCCATCACTGTTCATGGACCTTCATCTCATAGTTATATAATTAATTTTATACCATTCAAAAATCTAATGTGTTAGAATATAATGAAGGTACTACGAGCAGTTAATAGCTTTCAGGGTCCCTTCAGTTTGCACTAAAACTTTGAACTTTAGCTGGGGTGGGTAATTACTTCTACTTGTTTGTTGCGATACAATTTACTCCATCTGCTGTTCATGGTACATTTCTACGCTGGAGTGCATTTTTATTCACAGAGAATAAGTGGGGAAAGATGCCCAGCTACCCTTTGGATATGTTGTGTAACAAAAGTCTGAAGAGCAAAGATCCAGAGACACTCATTTGCTAGTATTTGCAAGAAATATGTCTCTGAGAAACAGATCTCTCCCCATTCAGTAGAAGAGGGTTTCAGTTATGACTAACTCGGTACCCACCGCTGAGTGAGCAAAGAGGCACCTTTTAAAGTGATTCATCTGGTGGGCCACCCACTATAGGAAACAGGATGCTGGACTAGATCAAGCCTTGGGCCTGATCCTGCAGGGCTCTTCTTATGTTCTTATGACAATTCTCTCATGTTTCGTAGGGGAAAAGCAGGTGGCCCTATCCAGCCCCGGCACAGCATCCCTCCACTGGCTGTAGTTAGTGCCCACCTTACGTTTCTTTTAGACTGTGAGCCCTTTTCAGAACAGAGAAGCATCTTTTCTATGAAGCCACTTTGAGAACCTTTTAACAAAGTGGTGTGTAAATATCTGCAGTAGTAAAGTAATGGACTGTGACCACTCATAAGAACATAAGAACAGCCCTGCTGGATCAGGCCCAAGGCCCATCTAGTCCAGCATCCTGTTTCACGCAGGGGCCCAGCAGATGCCGCTGGAAGCCAAATATTAAGACTCTCCAAATATTAAGATTTAAGTTTCTTTTTTTCAGGTCCCAGGTGGGCAACACACAGGAACAGAGAAAGCTGATTTATACCCAGTCAGACCACTGGTCCCTCTAGCTCAGAATTGTCTGCCCAGACTGGCAGCGGCTTCTCCAAGGTTGCAGGCAGGAGTCTCTCTCAGCCTTGTCTTGGAGATGCTGCCAGGGAGGGAACTTGGAGCCTTCTACATACGGGTGCTCTTCCCTGAGCGGAAGATCTCACAGTGCTCCGGCATATAGAGGCTATATTCACACATGCAGCAGAAACTGGGCTAAACGAGCCCAGCCCAGTTTCTGTTGCGTGTGTGAACCACCGGGTGTCACGCAGCTCCTGGTGGTGGCTGTCATGGCTCAGACCTCTGAGTCAGAAGAGTCAGAGGAGGAATGGGAGGACTCGCTTGGGAGTGCAGGCTCAGAGGCACAGCAGCAGGATTTGGCTGGGGAAACAGACTCTGGACCTGGGCTGGAATGGCAGCATACAGAGGAATCTCGACAGCTGGCAGACATGAGTGCTGAAGAGGCTGATCAGGAGGAAGCTGGAATTTCACCTGTGTTAAGAAGGCGTCTCAAGAGAAAGGCTCAGTGGGAGACACGCAGGTGCAAAATATCACAGGAGAGGAAATAGAAGTGCTGAGTCAGGAAAGCCTGGTTGGCTGCCGGTTATCTTGAGTCCTATATTAATCAAACTGTTATTGACACATATTGCTGTTAGCAACTTTTGCTTATCGCAGACTGTGTTCATACTTAGCATTCTTCAACCTTTCGTGTTCCAGTCTGCCCTTGTTCTGTTCATTCCCTGCTCCTTTTGCTGTTCATTCTTTGCTCTGTTGTTTTTCCAGTTATTACTCAGTTATCATCAGTTATCAGTTACTCAGTTAACCGCCTTGGGGTTATCTTTTTAACGAAAGGCGGTATATAAATGCAAAAATAAATAAATAAAAATAAATCATAGAGGGGGGTACCTAGTTTAGTTCAGGGGACTTTATTTTGTTTGCTACTATTTTTCTTTGTGAGTCTTTTTTGCTTTCATTCGTGCAGCTTCGCTGCTACTCTTATTTCCAGACTTTCTGTTTAACTCACAGAAGTACAGCTGAAGGGGTTGTAAATCCTGTCAGGTTAGTTGAGCCAACAGATTTACAACAGTGGCAGAGTGGTGGTGAGCCCGCTTAAGTAGCCTGCTGCTTAACCCAGGTTTGGGATGTGAGTGTGCCCAAACACCAGGTCAATTGATTGTGTGTCTGCTGCAGCTGCTTGCAGTCATGGTGGACACACTGGGAGGGAGGGAGGGAGGGAGGGGTCTCCCAGTGTGGTGCATTATTGGGCCCCCGGGGGGTTGCTGCGCGGCAGTGCTTCCCTTACCCCAACCCAGGAGCTGCTGGGAAAGCCGCGGGTGGGCGTGGGAGTGACGGAGACAAACCACCACTCATATGCGTGGGTGATCAGTACAACCAGCAATGGGTCAGACCTGCTCCCCCTGCAAACCATCTCTCGGCACTTTACACTGCTTGTGTGAAGCACCTCATAGTGTCCCATTCAAATGTAAACCAGGGTGGACCCTGGTTAGCAAAGAGGACAATTCATGTTTGCTACTGCAAGACCAGCTCTGCTGCAAGGCAGTAGGAGAGGCAGTAGGTAGGTTTCTTTGCTTGCTTGATAGAGCGCCTTGTCCAAAGTCAACCAGTGAGCTTCATGAGGGTCCCATCCCATCAACTGCACCAGTGCAGGCTGGAGATCTGTGAAAGTGCTGGGTATCTGCAAAAGAAAGGGAAATGAAATATAACCCATTGGTTCAGGGGCAGACACTGACCCCAGACAACAAAAAGCATCACTCAAAACAACAACACCTTATCAGTAGCATCTGCACGGCCATATCACACTTTAGGGCTGCTGCAGCAGACGTGTGTTTCTGTGGGAATGTTTTCTAAAAAAAGAAACTTTTGCATCTTTTCAGAATCACTGATTATTCGGGAGTGCAATTGCCAACTGGCCACAAAAACTATCTAGCCTATTCCTATGCTTCTAACAGCAGCTTGGTCTGCCGAAATCAGCAAGTGAGTCCTTTTATGGCATGGCATTGCCATGGCGATAAAACATTTTCAATATCTGGATATCAATCTGCTGTTAAAAACACAGCAGCAGCAACTACTAAAAATGTTGGCAATGTTGGAGATGAACTTCCAGGGCATCGACCTTTTGCACCAACTGTCCTAATGACCACGAGGGGCATTGGGAGTAGAGACAGTGAGTCGGGGTCTCCCTATCTGTCCCTGCTCTATGACCCCTGAACTGACTCTGCAGCACTTCCTGGGCTGAGTCACAATCCTTCCTTTCCTCCTAGAGAGCAGATGGAAACATCTCTCTCTCTCTCCTTACCTATCCACTATGTAGTCCTTTAGATTAGAGACAGGTCTTTCCTATCTAAGTGTATTTAACCAATAAATATTTAGTGTTTGGTCACACAAGGATCTCCATGTGTTTTCTCTAAATAGCTGCAATATCCAAACCATCCTCTGCTACCTACTCTGTAACTGGAGTGTGTGCTCATTCCTTAGTGCTCTGCTGTTTTACCTATTGTGGGTAAAAACCAACAACCTCTAACAGGCAACCCTATGGGAGTTTCAGCTTTAGTTGGCGAGAAAGGCTTGAACTGACTATTCACACACACACTTACACTTCAATCAAAGCCTCAGCCCTATAAGCACCTCCCACCCCCCCTACAGGCTCTTCCTCCTTTCTGCATTGCTTTTTTACTTTTTTGGACTCAGTTGAAGCAGCAGAAAAACAAGCTGTTGTGGCAGCTGAGATGCAAATTGGACTTGGGCAGGGAAAGTGCAGTGCTGAGCAAATTTCTTCCACCTGCTTTTTAGCCATTTGACTAGCCCCATCCAAGACAGAGAGACCAGCCCGACGCAAAACCTGGAATGGAACTTTGGGCACCTGGATATCTTCTAAATATTTATTTGCTGCTAGTATGGAACTTGCCCCCCCCCTTTATTGCTGAGAACCTTTTCTGGTTACATACTTTAAGATATCAGTCTAACGAGCTTTGGAAATAATGTACACTAGGAGTTTCGTTCACATTTCATTTTACATGATCTGTGGGCATATTAGATACAATTAACAACGACTGTTAGCTATTGCAGCTGGCCAGATCCACAGTATGGAGTCATTCACACTCATAGGAACATAGGAAGCTGCCTTTTACTGAGTCAGACCCTCGGTCCACCTAGTTCAGTAGTGTCTACACAGACTGGCAGCGGCTTCTTCAAGGTTACAGGCAGGAGTCTCCCCCAGCCCTATCTGGAGATACTGCCAGGGAGGGAACCTGGGGCCTTCTGCATGCATGCCTGCAGGTGTTCTTCCCAGCGACCCCATCCCCTAAGGGGAATATCTGACAGTGTTCACACTGGTAGCCTCCCATTCGAATGCAAACCAGGGTAGGCCCTGCTTAGCAAAGGGGTACAATTCATGCTTGCTGCCACAAGACCAGCTCTCCTCCCTGCAGTTATATCAGGTCCATCCTCCAAGGCCAAGCCCCCTTACTTATCTCTTGGACTTCTTGCCTTTGGCAACCATGTGAACCCCTTTGCCACACTCTGCTCAGAGACTCCTAGAAGGTGAGAGTGAGAAGGGTCCTTGGAGGTCTTCTAGTCCACCCCCATCCTCAGTGCAGGAAACTGCGACGGCATCTTGGACAGACAGCCGTCCCGCAGAGGAGAGCCCACAACTGCATGAGGCGGACTCTTCCACAGCTGCCACACAGCTCTTCTTCCTAATATCTGGCCCAAATCTGCTCCTTTGTCATTCCAGGTCATTGGTGCTAGTTCTGCCCTCAGGAGCACCTGAGAGCAAGCCCACTCCTCCTGCTATGGGGCAGCCCTTCTGAGATTTGAAGATGGCTCTCCTAGCCCCCCTCCATCTTCTCCTTTCTTCACTCAACACCCCAGCTCCTTCAACAGTTCCCCACAGGACGACATGTCCAGACCCCCTCGCCCTCCTTGCTGCCTTTCTCTGAACCCCTTCCATTTTATCAACCTCCTTCTTAAAATGGGCAGCTCCATGAGTGGGCCTCTTGGCAGGATTTCCAGCCCCTAAAAGAGCCCCTGGTGGCGCAGTGGTAAAACTGCCGCCCTGTAACCAGAAGGTTGCCAGTTCGATCCTGACCAGGGGCTCAAGGTTGACTCAGCCTTCCATCCTTCCGAGGTCGGTCAAATGAGTACCCAGAATGTTGGGGGCAATATGCTAAATCATTGTAAACCGCTTAGAGAGCTCCGGCTATAGAGCGGTATATAAATGTAAGTGCTGCTGCTATTGCTATTGCTATTGCTAAAAGCCCTGCAGCAGTGGGTGGTGTCTAGGCTTTGGACTGGGGCTGCTGCTGGCTGGGGAAGGGAGGCCCAACCCTCCCTCTGCCCTGCCACGGCCCTGTTCTTAGGCTCTCCCCGCAGCTGCTCATTAGTGAAAAATGTACTGGCACACAATTGTGCTGGACCATTTCCCGCTTCACAGCTAATAGCAGCTTGCACAGGGGTGGGGGCTCCTTGAAGCAATCCGTGTGGTGACCCCCACCCTGAGCAATAGCACAGAGTCTGACCCTGAAGAGGGTGAAGCATCTGCAAGCCCAGTGGAGCATCCCCAGGCCCCGTCCAAGGCTGGGCACAGGCTGGAGTCTGAGCCTGCCCGCTGGGAGACCCTGGAGCCTGAGACCCCCACATCAGCCCCCCACATGGAGCCTGCGCCCCAATGTACTGGCCCCTTCCACACCCCTCACACTCCCTGAAATCTGCACTCCGGTGCCCGCGGTGGGCCAGGAGGGACTGGATGGAGCAGGAGATGAGTGCTAGACGCCAGGCTAAGGGGCTTCCCCTTGAAATCTCTCTGCGGGGCATGTTTGGTTCTGTGCTTGGATTATTTATATCACTTCTATTTTCTATGTTAGGGCTGGATTGGTTCTCTCCTCTTTAGACTGCTTGATTGTATGATGACCAATTAGGTTGGGGAGCATTTTTCCTTGAGGGGTTCAAAATTCTTTATTGATGATGCCTAGTCTTAGATTTTTTAGATACAATTAATATTATTGTATTCTTATGGTTTTTTTGGATGGACAAGATCGTGTATGCAAACATGTATGGTTTTGTTTTGAGTAACTCTCAGAGATCTTGTAACCTATTCTGTTTTTACTTATAATACTAATAAAAGCATATAAATTTTTTAAATAAAAAATAATTAAATCTCTCTGCTGTCCAGGCAGGGAGGTGGAGCCTGAGAGGGCTGGCCTGAGCTTAGAGGTATTTAAGGCCTCAGTGCCACCTCAGCCCTCCTCAGAGCAAACCGCTCACTGTGAGCTCTCCAGGGTGCTGTAACCCTGACAATCAGGGTTGTCAAGAACCCCTGTGAGTTCCTGATTTCTGGACCAAGCAATCTTTGCAGGAAGAAAGGCTTAATGCTCTTTGCCTTGTACCACAACCAACCCAGAGGTTTTTGTGACTGGTTTCTACAAGAGGAACATTCTGTTGGGAATTCCAATTGCAAAACTCACACCTAGTGCAGATCGTTTGGTCTTCAGTGGCTGAGTCCTTGCTTCACATCCAGAAGAGTCCAGGTTTCCGCTGCATTTCCAGTTAAAGGGTCTGAGATAGCAAGGCTGGGAAAGAGCCTCTATTGCTTGGGACCCTGGACTGGTGTTGCCAGGCAGAACAGACAAGATCAGACTAGAAGGAGCAATCTTGACTCCAGGTCACATGTTCATAACTCTAATCAGGGTGGAAGTGCCTCATGGACTTTCTGGTATGGTGATCCATGCCCTGTCCTGCTTTCTACCTTGTGAAGGAGCTGGTTGGCAGAATCCTTTTTGGTTTGTGTATGTATGTATGTATTTAAAAGCCTTGAATCCTGCTTTTCCATTTCACATAACATTAAAATTAAATAGAAATTATATAAGGAACAACAACCATTTGTCAAAATAGCAGCAAGCTATGAACAGCAGCCATTAAAAGAAGTCCATGCCAGATGTCACACCAGTAGAGCCTTGGCCAGCTGCCTAAGAGAAAGGAGAAGAGGATGTGGGGGTGGGGGTGGAGGGAAACCAACATAAGAGGAAACTTCAGTGGCACACGGAAATGTGGCTTCCTGGGGCCCAGTGTGTGCTGAGGAGACATTCCTGGTGGCAGAGGGGGTCCTTGATGAAGCAAAGCAGCCTACTGTGTGATCTCAAAGTAATTACTGTGTCTGCTTGAAATGTCTTGCAAATGCATAACAATACACTGCACAATACTTGCAATGCATAATAAGCCACATTTTAATGTACTATGGAGGTTTCCTCATCGGTTGTTTCAACTCCCTAAAAACCAACAAGGAAAAGGCAAGGTACACATCCCCCAGGAAGGAGTTCCACCATGTAGGGACCACCACTGAAAAGCCCACCCACCCACCCCCGCTCTGTGTGGCCACCCACCGTATTTTGGAAGGAGTGGGTGGCATATGCAGAGTAGAGGCTTTGAAAAATATCTTCACTTGTATGGAAGGAGGTGGTTGTGGTGAACTCCCTTGGGCTTCCCCCAAGTTCACAATGAAATCCATAGGAACTGCCACCAGTCTCCTATGAGACAAATACCCTCAAACCTTCCCTGTTCTCTCCAGGGTGAACTCAAAACATAGCAAAATACCTCAAAACCTCCTAAAGAGCATGTAAGCCAGAGTGGACAACCTGGAGAGACAGAGCAGAGCAAGTTTCCAGATCAAGTTTAAAATGATCAAAGTCTAGTTTATTTAAGTAAACTAAATAAATAAATATTTTAAAAAACAGGCCAGTTTACAGGCAAACAAGGAAAAATGGTCAAAATGCAGCAGTGAGGTATCTTTCTCCCTGTCTGGTGTTTAGACAGGAGGCTCGGTAGATCTTAGTTCTTAAGCTGCAGGTGACAAAACAAAAGGTTGCATCATGGTGAACTTGGCAGGCTCCTAGGAGCCATGCAGAAGGGACTCAGCTAACAAAGCCTAACTAAAACAGTACAGAAGGTAACATTCTGGAATCAGCAACACCCAAGTGTCCCTCTCTCCTACTAACTCCTCACAAACTCAAGCTTTTTAGCCTTTATAGTTAAAAGATGTGGTTTCCCTGTCTGACAAGTGGGACTCCAGAAAGTATGTGTAAATTGGATCCCCCCCACTCACCCACCCACCAGGATAGACTTAATTGCTCAGGATGCAGTGGGGAAATGCTTGACTAACAAGCAGAAGGTGGTCGGTTCAAATCCCCACTGGCACTATATCAGGCAGTAGTGATAAAGGAAGATGCTGAGAGGCATCATCTCATCCTGCGTGGGAGGAGGCAATGGGAAACCCCTCCTGTATTCTACCAAAGACAACCACGGGGCTCTGTGGACGCCAGCAGTCGAAATTGACTAGATGGCACACTTTACCTTTACCTTTTACCTGAATTCAAAAGCACAATGTTTCTGCCTGATCGTGATATGTCCCTAGACAATAGAAGCATCCCTTTGCATGGGCCCTGATTCAGCTAAAGTCAGTTGTGCCATGTAAATCAAGTTTCAACTAACTTACTGGCCCCATTGGTTTCAATAGGATGAAGGGCAAAACTACACGTTAGAAGAGAGGGCTGGTTTGGACTATGTTTCTGGATGGGGTGGGAAAGGGGCCAGGCTCACAGTCTGGAGACTGGGGGTGCTCCTTGGTCCAGCCTTTGGACGAGAGGCTCAAGGGGCCTCTGTGACCTGGACTCAGAGCACCTTCTGTCAGCTTCGGCTGCTGCACTGGCTCCACCACCCACACCTGGATGGAGACAGCTTGGCCTCAGTTCCCCACAGCACCTTGTCCGTGCTTCAGGGGCGGGCAGAGACGTAGCCCCAGTACGGCCCCCACCCTCCAGGGTCTCAGCAGCAACACAAAGCCCTGGAAAGAATGTGCTTCCCAGAGCACGAGTGCTGGTTGCCCTTCTCCCTGTCTTAGGAACCCAGGGAGCCGCCTTCTGCTTCATCAGAGCAGTGCTCCCTCTCGCTTGGTGCAGCGTCTTCTGTCTACGCTGACTGGCAGTGCGGCTCTCTGTGGTTCCAGGCAGGAGTCTTTCCCGGCCATTCCTGGAAGTGCTGCCAGGGACTGAACCTGGGACCGTCAGCATGCAAGGCCAACAGTGGGCTAGTGTCAGGAGGACATCCTGAAATGAGTGACAGGATGCCCGCTGGCCGTTTAGAGACCCCACGCATTCCTATGGCCATTTGGAAGGGGCCAGTGCGTTTCAGTGGGCATGCCTGCCTGTCATTCACCCGAGTCCATGCCCTAGAGTCTACATGATCCTTGACTTCTGGACAGGTTCGGAACCCCACGTTCAAACTGGTTCTAACACGGGGGTGGGGGTGGCTTTAAGGATGGGGGAGGGTGCACTTACCACCCCCACCCCCATCCGCCACTGCACTCCCCCCTTGGCACTCTGTGGATAAATAGTCCAGCAGGGCTGCAGCAAACCTCCATGCCGCCCAGTTGTTTTACTGACCGGAAGTGACCAGAAGTGTGGTGTCCATGTGTGTGCATTGTGGGCACACCCACGCAATGCACACACCCAATCATGAAAACTATGGGGTGGCAAGGCGGTAGGCTCCCACCTCGCCAGACTATTTATCCACAGAGCACCAGAGGGGGAAGTGTGGTGGTGGTGGGGGGGATAAGTGCACCCTCCCCCATCCTTAAAGCCACCCCGCCCACCACCCCATCATCGGCTCGAAGAGAGCCGACTCCATGCCCATCCTGAATCACTGGTTGCCCATGCGCTGGTCACCTCCCCTTTAGATTACTGCAGCACATTGTATTGTGGGTCTGCTTTTGAAGATGGCTCAGAAAGTGCAGTGGTTGGTCCCCAACAGGGACACAAGTTGAGCAACTGGGGCCTGGGGGCGCTTTGGTCCCATCCCAGCAGCGCTTCGTCAGCTGCAATGGCTCCCATCTGTTTCTGGGCCCAGTTCAAAGCGCTGGTTTTAACCTTTACAGCAGGCTCAGACTGGCCCACAGGGCAACCGGGCATATTCCCGGTGGTGCGCCCCACCTGCAGGGCGCCCCCCTGTGCCCCACCGCACTCGGCAGCAGTGAATACTCCCACCCTTCAGCACCCGTTATTCTGCTCAAGACCCGCGCCCTCCCCACAGACATTCCACCACCCTCTCAGTGCCCCCAGACCGGCCCTGCTTTACCGCCCCCAACACAGCTGCTGAAAGAGCACCTGGCCAGAAGAACAGAAAGACCAAAGAAGAAGAGCCCTGCTGCTGGGTCAGGCCCAAGGAAGCCGGCATCTAGTCCAGCATCCTGTTTCACACAGTGGCCCACCAGATGCCGCTGGAAGCCCCCCCCCCAGGCAGGAGCTGAGGGCATGTCCTCCCTCCTGGTCTTGTTCCCTTGCAACTGCTTTTCAGAGGCATCGTGCCTCAGAGGCTGGAGGTGGCCTATAGCCATCAGGACTAGTAGCCACTGATGGACCTGTCCCAAATGTCCCTACCTGGTCCTTGAGATCTTCTTCAGAGGCCCTGCTCTGTCCCCCTGCCAAATGGGGTGAGGCAGGTGGCTACCAGGGTATTTGGGGTGGTGGCACCCCATCTGTGGAATAGCCTCCCCAGTGACACTTGTTCTTTTAGGTGCCAGGTCTTTCTGTTCTGTTCTTCTTCTGTTCACGCAGACCCTTCTGTTTTTGTATTTTGTTTTGTTTTAATGTACTTTTGACTGTAAGGTAAAGTGTGCCGTCGGGTCGATTTCAACTGCTGGCGCTCACAGAGCCCTGTGGTTTTCTGTGGTAGAATACAGGAGGGGTTGACCATGGCCTCCTCCCAGACAGTATGAGATGATGCCTTTCAGCATCTTCCTGTATCACTACCGCCCGATACAGTAGAAGCAGATTCAAACGAGCAACCTTCTGCTTGTTAGTCAAGCATTTCCCTGCTGCGCCACTTAAGGTGACTACTTTTAACTGTACATTTTATTCAATTGTTGGTTTATTGGTTTATTTTGTGAGCTGTCCAGAGAACAATTGTTATGGGGTGACCAGCAAATTATATTATATTGTAATCAATTAATTATTATTATTACTTTGTTCTTGCCTGCATGATTAGGAAGGGGGTGTGCTGAGATAGTATCCACTGCAGATGTCCCATCTCCCATAGGTGCAGTTTGCAAGAACTTTCAGGAAGCAAAGATACAGGAATGCATACGGACTTGTCGCTCTGAGCTGCAGCTCACTTTAACTGGACTTCAGAGGGCTTGATCTGAGCCCCAGATCTTGTTTTGAGAGCCAGGACTCTGCTATGAGACATGTGAAAAAAACCCACAAGGACGGGAGTATCTCTGACCATGTACAGAATGGAACTCTCTTACCACTGAGTAATCATGGCCCAGCTTCCAACACTTTGTGGGGTTGGGAGGTAAGGCCTTTTCCAAGTTGGTCTGTGTGGCCCTCAGGCAGGTTTTGGGTTCTGACTTGAGCCTGATCCAGACATTATGCTGTACACTCATCTGGGCACTCGTACATCTGTTGGTGTGAATGACTCTATCTGTGTTCATTTTAAAAGTGGGCCTGGATACAGGCCCTTCAGATGCCTGGTACAGACAGGAAGAGGACTTCTGGACCTGCATTCAGCATAACATGTGAATGACTGTATCTGTGTGGAGATCTGTACCCGTGTGAATATTGAACATAACGTGTGAATGGGCCTATATTGTCTCCTTGAAATGGTAACAACTGAGATGGGGGGGGCGGGGACTGATCAGTCCCAGCATCCACTCACAGCCCAAGGCAAGCACAGAGGAGCCCCTCAGCCCAGGCCATGGCATCATCATTAATGACCGCAAAGAGGCAACAGAATGCAGAGCCCATCGGCAGTCGGTTTGCTTCCGATACTGCCCTTCCAAAAGTGGCTCCGGGCGGTTTACATTAAAATTGCTAAACCAGTTGCTCGGAGCTGATGGACAAGCTCCTGACACTCATTAGGAGTAGGAAGAAACATTGCCTAGAAAGGCCCGGCGGGCGTGTAAGAGCAGCAGCAGGCCAGGGAGCGGCCCCGGCTGGGAAGGTGTCACTTCTGCGCGGCGGCGGCCCCGTCCCGCCTGGTGGCTCTGACCACCGGCCTGTGAGTGTTGGCAACGGGCACCACGCAGGACAGCGAAGCTGCCATCCTCCCTCGGTGGCGCCCTCAGAGCAGCCCGAGAGAGACCACAGAGATGATTCCCCAGCCATTCCGCAAACCACCCAACCACCCCCTTGGCTTGGCTGGCTCCGCGGCGGAGGCAGAGAGCGAGGGAGGCGCCTCCGCTCTCTCCCGGCTTCTCCCTGCGTGCACACAGCTCAGGACCGGTCGGGCAGTTGGGGAGCCAGGCCTGGGCGGCAGCAAGCCCCTCCGGAGGGGCCGGGCGCGAGCCCAGCACGACCTGCTGCTGCTGCTGCTCCCCGCGCGGCCGGGCTCTCAGGAGGCACGCTTCCGCGGGCAGGGAGGGAGGGAGGGAGGGAAGGGCAGGAGGCGCCCGGGTGGCCGGCGAAACACCCCTGCAGCAGCAGCAGCAAGGGGGGAGCGGAGTATGGCAGGGCCCAGAAGCCAGTCTCGGAGCTCCTGCTTTGCCGGCAGGCCGCCGCCGCCGCCGCAGCCCGTGGCACCTCCGGCCACAAGCCCGGGAAAGGCCTCTCTGCTGAGGGCTTCGGGCCGCCTGCTTCGAGGCGAGCTGGATGCTCCTGCCCATGACAGCAGCGGGCTGATCGGTGGCGGCGGCTGGCTGCGTACCTGAAGGGAGGCTGGGCACTGGCGGCAGCAGCAGCAGCCCTCCGGCAAGCCCCAGCAGAGCACGTCCCCCCGAGGGGAGCCCCGGGCGTACTGCGGCTGATGGCTGCAGGCGGTGCCCGGGGGAGCAGCAGCGGCCCGCTGCCCGAGACGGCGACCCCCAAGCCAGCGGGCGGGGCAGGCTCAGCCAAGCAGCAGGGTGGCTGCAGCTTCTGCACACGTGCGGCTTCCCGGCCGGCCGCCCCTCCGTGGTGGGAGGGAAGGGCTGCGAGGAGAGCCTCCGCCGGCAGCAGGGTGGACGGCGGCGACACTACACTTCCCAGCATGCCCAGAGAGGGGCGGGGGAGGAGCAGAAAGGTGAAAGTGAAGCCGCTGCCCGCGCTCAGGCGCTGCTCGCTTCACCTTTGCGGCCGGCGGGGAGCCCGAGGGGAGGGGGCGAGGAGCAGCCCCCTCGCGAGGAAGGCCCCGATCCCGCGCGCGCCCGCTCCCTCCCTCGGAGACGGCGCGGCCGGCGGGCACCAGGCAGGCTTGTTGCCCCTGAGCTGAGCGGGGCTTGTGCGCCGCGAATCGGGACCGCGCCCCCCACCTCCGACCTCCGCCACGCCCCCCGCCAGCTCCCCCCTCCCGGGGGGGACAAGCAAGCCCCGCCGCCGCCGCCGCCAGACGGAGAGCAAGGCAGGCGCGCCAGCTGGGAGAGGGGCCGCGGCTGCCGCTGCCGCCGCCCCCTCTGCGCTTCCTGCCGGCGCAACCTTGTAGCCGCGCGCCGCCGGGCACGGGCAAGTCGGTCCGGAGCGGCTCCTGCGCCTGGATCGGGGGCCCTCGGTACTGCCAGCCCAGCCCCTGGAAGCGGCAGCAGCAGGAGGAGGAGGAGGAGGAAGGCTGGGCAGCGGGGGTCCGGCGGCCGGGCCCCTTCCTCCCGCGAGCCGCCGCGCCTGCGAGGGAGAGCGAGCCCCGCTCGGAGAGGCGCCCTGCCCGCCTGCCAACATGGCCGAGCTCGGCATCGACCAGTCCAAGCTACCTGGCGTCAAGGAAGGTAAGCGCGCCGCGCTGGGCGACGGCCGAGTAGTGGGCCCCGGCCCCGAGCGTGGCGCTCTTCCCCGCCGCCCTCCGCGCCACCCCTTCGATGCGCCCAGGCCGAGCGGCTGGCAGGAGCTGCAGGAGCCCCCTTGCGCCCTCTCGGCCGCCTGCCTGGCTTGGCGTGGGCTGGCCCTGCTCCTGCTGCTGCTGCTGCTGCTGCTGCGGACGAACTCCACCGCAGGCAGCAGGCTGGCGCTTCCCGGGGCCCGGGGCAGACGGAGGCCGGCCTGGGCGAGCCCCAGCCCTTGCTGCCTGCTTTGCTAGCTTTCTGCTTGCGGGGAGGTGGCCAGCGGAGGGACGGGACGGGGCCGGCGGGTAAGAGGCGGACTCCCAGGCGCGACTGCCTGGACGACCTGGCCGGGGGCCTCGAGCTGCGTGCCGCCGGCTTGTCGCTTCTTCGGCGGGGCGGGCGGGCGGGCCGGCGAATGCAGCAGCAGCCCCCGACCGTGCAGTGCCGCAAGCCAGCCTGTGCCTGCCTGCCTGCCTGCCTCTCTGTGGGCAGCCGCAGCGGGCCTCCCTCCGGGGACCAGTGCGTGGCTTGCAGCCTGGAGGGGCCCCGGCTGGGCTTCGGATTCGGCAGGGCAGCACAGAAGAGAGCGCGCGCCCTGCCTGCCGAGCCGGGAAGAAGCCTGCGCGGCGCGCTTTGTTTGCCGAGGAGGACGAGGCGCCCTCTCGGGAGAGGCGTCGTCGCCCTCCCCGCCTCCGGTGGGGAATGGAAAGGGGCACCTGCCCGCCCGCCCTTTCTTCTTCCCCAGACCCCTCAGGCCCTCCGAGTCCAGACACTGAATTCCAAGGGCGCCCGAAAGTACCGGGCAGGTCTGGTGGCGGCGGGGTCCCGGGGGTGGGGGGCAGGCGCTGCATCTGCTCCTGCAGAGCTCCTCTTTCCATCCCCACTTTTCCCGATTTTGCCATGTCCTGTGGAAGATAATGGGTTAGGGACACAGGAAGCTGCCATATACTGAGTCAGACCCTTGGTCTGTCTAGCTCAGAGCCAGTATTGTCTTCACAGACTGGCAGCGGCTTCTCCAAGGTTGCAGGCAGGAATCTCTCTCAGTCCTCTCTTGGAGATGGTGCCAGGGAGGGAACTTGGATCCGTCTTTCGCTTCCCAGAGCGGCTCCATCCCCTGAAGGGAATATCTTGCAGCACTCAGACTTCTAGTCTCCTATTCATATACAACCAGGGCGGACCCTGCTTAGCTATGGGGACAAGTCATGCTTGCTACCACAAGACCAGCTCTCCTTTGATGCACATGTTCTGATGCACCTCTGACCCAACCATAATTTGAAATGGAAGCTGCTATAAAAAAATCTCGACCCCAAGTTTTGGTACACTGCTGGAAAATAATTCTTTATTATTGCCAGGGTGTCAGAAGGGAGTTAAGGTAACATGTCCTGTATGTCTATTTCACCTAAGGATTTTCTACATGTGCTATGCAATGTATTTCTATTTGTACTTGTATATTTTAACCATATTTTAAATTGTTGCTGTTTATACACAATGATATAAAACACGATAAATGGGGCACTTTTTCAGGTGATCAAAATTTTCAACAACAGCATCTGGCAGCTCCATCTTCTGGTTCCAGTTTTATTTTTCTGTTATTTTGTTTGTATTTGGTCCTATTTTATTGCAAAGTGTCTTTTTTGGCTAGGAAGTGTATATAAGCACAAGTGAGAAATAAAAAACAACTTTGCATCCAGACTGAAGTGACACGGTCCAGGTAAAGCTTTACCACTTGCTTCTGTTGAATGGATCAACTGGGCCACCGTTCCTGCCTTTTGGCAGGCTTTCACCAGCCCTGTGAAAGGGGTCTTGTGATCTGAGTGTGGATTTGCACTCGTTATCCAGGTGGCTCAAGGGTGGCAAAGAACATCCTTTCCTGCTCTTCCAAAGTTAAGGTAAAGTTGTGCCGTTGAGTCAGTGTCGACTCCTGGCGCCCACAGAGCCCTGTGGTTGTCTTGGGTAGAATACAGGAGGGGTTGACCATTGCCATCTCCTGCGCAGTGTGAGATGATGCCTTTCAGCACCTTCCTCTATCTCTGCTGCCCAATAGAGGTGTTCCCCATAGTCTAGGGAACATACCAGCGGGGATTCGAACCGGCAACCTCTGACTTGCTAGTCAAGTCATTTCCCTGCTGCGCCAAAGTTGGATTGCCATATTCAAGTTTCCCAAACCGGCGGCGGGGGGGGGGATTTGCATATTATGCAAATCATGCGGCAACTAGTTTGCATTTTATTTATTTATTTATTTATTTGACAGATCTGTATACTCTCCCTTCTCTGCCCTCCCATGTGATCAGATCCCGAGTAAAATCTGGGCAGTGCATTTGAAATCCGTGTAAATCCAGGTGGGATTTAGCAGCCAGGTGGAGAAGCCACAATCCAGGGGCTACCCTAAATTCCAGGGGACCTGGCAACCCTATTCCAAAGACACTTGTGGATGGAGTGCTTGTTGTGGGAGTGTGTAGACTCAGTATCCTGGAGCTCAGGCTGGTTCTCCTGCAGTGCCTCCTAACCCCGGTGCCCTGCTCAGATTCAGGCTGGCAAAAGAGTAGCTGGTGTGCCCCTCCGGGTTCTGTAAGGAGGAGGGGGCTGCAGTTTAGTGGTGGAAGAGCCCCTGCTAGGCATGCAGAAGGTCTCAGGTTCAAACCCTGGCAGCATCTCCAGGTAGGGCTGGGAGAGACGCCTGCCTGAAGCCACTGCCAGCCAACTAGATGGACCAAGGGCCTGACCCAGTATAAGGCAGATTCCGCTGTCCCTAGTCCGCTGGGCTGATGCTAGGCATCTGAACATGAACACTCCAGGGGATGTACTAAAACGAATGTCAGGGAATGCCCTCTGAAATGTACTGGCTTCTTCCAAATGGCCGTAGGAAAGTATGGTACTCCATGCTTTCCTGTGGCCATTTGGAAGGAACCAGTGCATCTGAGTGGGCATTCCCTGTCATTTCTTTCAAAATGTCCTGACACTAGTCCATGTAGGACTTGCAGGCAGAAGGCACCAGGTTCACTCCCCCGGTAGCATCTCCAGGTAGGGCTGTAAAATACTCCTGCCCTGCCCCGGGGAGCCGCTGTCAGTCCCTGGAGACAATATGGAGCTCGATGGACTTGGTCTAAGGCGGCGTCCTAGGTTTCGTGTCTATTAGTAACGTTGAGGACAGGATTGGGTGTGCACGGATGAGTTTAGGTTAACTATGAATTGAGGAGAATGGGAGTGGGGTTGTGCGTGTGTCAGTCTACTGGGACAGGGCAGATTCATTCAGCCCCTTTAGGGTGGTGAGGAGAGGGTTTCTGGGCCAATATGACGAGAACTGAACTTGCTGTGAAGCACAGGAACATAGACCCTTGGTCCATCTCGCTCAGGATTGTCTACACAGACTGACAGCGGCAGCTTCTCTAAGGCTGCAGGCCGGAGTCTCTCTCTCAGCCTTATCTGGAGGTACTGCCAGGGAGGGCATTTATAACCTGCAGGCAAGCATGCAGATGCTTTTCCCAGAGCGGCCCCATTCCCTGAGGGGAATATCTTGCAGTGCTTACATGTCATCTCCCATTCAAATGCAAACCAGGGTATACCCTGCTTAGCAAAGGGGGTCAATTTATGCTTGCTACCACAAGCAGTTGGAGAGCTTCCCCAAGCAAAAGGACCATCCCACATCTTGCACAGATGTGGCCGCTGAAAGTACACGCAACGGCAGCCCCATCCGGACGTTCTAAATTTATTTATTTATTTATTTATTTTATTTTATTTATATACCGCCCTTCTGAAATGGCTCAGGGCGGTTTACAATTAAAACAGAAAACATTAAAAACAATTAAAACAGAGATACAAATATAAATACCAATTTAAAACAACTTAAAAAACAATTAAACTATCAAAACAATTTAAACCCTGAAAACCAGGTATTAAAACTGATTAAAAACCCTGAAAGGCCAGGCCAAACAGATAGGTTTTAAGAGCTCTCTTGAAGGACAGTAAAGAGTCAAGATTACAAATTTCCGCCGGGAGTGCATTCTACAGTCCAGGAGCAGCTACAGAGAAGGCCCGCCTCCGAGTCATCACCAAACGAACTGGTGACAACCGGAGACGGACCTCCCCAGATGACCTTAACGTGCGGTGGGGATCATGTAAAAGAAGGCGCTCTCTAAGATATCTCAGACCCAAGCCGTCCAGGGCTTTAAAGGTAATAACCAGCACTTTGTATTTTGCCCGGAAACATATTGGCAGCCAGTGTAACTGTTTTAAAACAGGCACCATATGGTCTCTCCGGGTTGCCCCAGAGACCAATCTGGCTGCCGCATTCTGAACTAACTGAAGTTTCCGGACTACGTACAAAGGCAGCCCCACGTAGAGCGCATTGCAATAGTCAAGCCGGGAGGTTACCAGCTGATGCACCACGGTTTTGAGGTCATCCTCTTCAAGGAATGGGCGCAGCTGACGAATCAGCCGGAGCTGATAGAAAGCACTCCTGGCCATGGCCTCCACCTGAGATACCAGGGTGAGCCTGGGTCCAGGAGTACTCCCAAGCTACGCACCTGCTCCTAAATAAGGTGGCTATGCTCAAGGACAGCCAAAAATGCGCTGGAAGTCCCACCCAGTATGTCACTCACTCGCCCTCCACCGGTGGGTCAGTCACACATGACATCACACCACAGCCTTGGCATGACTGACCCACTGGCAGAGGTGGGGAAGTGATTTAACACACCAGGTGAGAGGCCTTCCAGTGCATTTTTGTAGACTGCACGTGAGTACAGCCTCTATTTAGAACGTCTGGTTGCATGTCCTTTCTGTGAACAACGTAGGATGGCCCTCTTGCTTGTAGAAGCTCTCCAGTGGCTTCATGGCCAGTTCAGCTTCTTGCTCTCTGAAGAGGACAGGGGAGTTGCAGCTGATTGCAATTCCTTGATTAAGGAGCCTTCACAGTAGAGTGTGTGCATGTGTCCTCTTAAGTATACAGTACATCTTTAAAATGTGTGATTGTTTATGTGCCACTGCATAGAGGAGCAGAAGATGCCCTAAGTTTCATTCCCCTTTTGCAGAATTATGTTGGGGGAAAGTATTTAGGCCAAGACCAAAATAGGTTAAATCTTGGAGATTCAGAAAAGTTAGATTATTGAAGAAAACATACTGTTTTGTGTTTTGATACTTGAATATCTCTTGTTCCTAACATCAGTTACAATACTTTCCCCCCTGGAAGTGGTATTTTCTATGTTGTCGCATGTCCTCTTCAGCCAGCAATCTGCATAAAGGTGTTGTTTGGATGTACAAGAGAGTGCTCTCTTAATCCTTAAGAACATAGAACCTAAGAAGAGCCCTGCTGGATCAGGCCCAAGGAGGCCCATCTAGGCCAGCATCCTGTTTCGCACAGTGGCCCACCAGATGCCGCTGGAAGCCACAGGCAGGAGTTGAAACGGGCATGCCCTCTCTCCTGCTCTTACTCCCCCGCAACTGGTACTCAGAGGCATCCTGCCTTGTGGTTATCAGAAGTGTAGGCATGTTTTAGGTAATGCAACCGAGTAATAATATATCGGGGATAACGGATGGCAGTTTGGGGGTCAGGATGGTCCTGTCATTCACCATCACATCTGTAGGTAGTTAGCATCTTCTGCACTTGGAGTACTGATCTGAAAGACAGTTTCATTAGTAGGGATTTGCAGGATGTTTTGAGCTTGAAACATTCTGACTCGAAACGGGCCATTTCAAGCTCAAAACAGAAGCCCTTCAAATGAAAGGCCTGTTTCAAACAGGGAACGGAACGACCCCATTTCGAGTTGAAACATTTCGAGTGTTCCGAGCACCATTTGGGGGGCGTGTTTTTCCTTTGCTGACTGGTTTTTTGGCCTAGGCTTGTGGTTGGCTTGCGATCTCATTGCTTCTTGGTTGGCTTGTTACCATACTATTCAACTTGATATGATTGTTCTGAACTAGATCTGTCAGAACAACTGGCTTGACTGGTTGTTCCAACAGGCTTGGAACGGAACGCAAATCATGTACCGTGCACATCCCTGTTCATTAGCCCAGCCCTGTTCACACGTTATGTTCAACACTTGTACGAGTCTACACAAGTACAAATCTGTATGCAGGTACAGTTATTCACGTGTTGTATTGAACACAGGAACAGTGGTATGCTTCCTGTAGCCCTAGTATTCAGACGTTTGTACAAGGTTTCAGCTCCAGAAGTGAGTCTGGAAGTCCCACCCTGGCACATGGCTCAGCCCCTCCATGATGCCACTCATGGTTACTGTGCTCTCTGCAGAGGCAAATGCCATTAACAGTCTTCTAGGCACTTGTGTGATGGGCACTTCTGGGGTGGTCCAGCCTGCCAATCACAGAAGCAGCTGTCATTACGAAGTTACGGTGCTTGCCTCTGCAGACACACACCACAATAACCATGAGTGGCACAGTGGAACAGGACTTCTGGACCCCCTTTCAGTACTGAAACCGTGTACGTCTGTTTCATAGCAAACCTCCAAATAGGGCTACTCTGTTTTATACATTTGAAAGCCTGTACCCAGGTCAGTGTTCCCTCTAATGGGGATTCCCAGATGTTGTTGACTACAACTCCCAGAATCCCCAAGCAAAAGCCACTGTAGCTGGGGATTCTGGGAGTTGTAGTCAACAACTTCTGGGGATTCCTGTTAGAGGGAACACTGACCCAGGTTCACTTTTAAAAATAAATGCAGGTACAGCCATTCACACAAAAACATATGAGTGTGCAGACCTTTGTACCATATAACAACTGGATAGGGCTAAGGTGGGCCATGCTTCCAAATGAATGGCCAATACATCTTCTGGCATTCCAAGATCTTTCTCCTCTTTTAGATTGATCTCCTCCCCACCCCCGCCAACTGGACAACGAAGTCTGTGTTCAGGATTGTCTGTGAGGATAATTTCATGTGTGATAAGTGACAGGAAGCACGAGTGACCTCGCACATCCTGTTTTGTGCTTCCTGTGTGATGTTTGTGTCTCTCTTTCTCAGGCTTTAGCTGCATTGCTTGAGTTTACCCTCTGGCCATGATGCAGGAAGCCCAAGGAAAGGACATGCTGGTCCGTCATGTGTGGAATGGCACACAGTATCTTTCCTTAGTCCTCACGCTGGTGTGGCGTAGGAACCAAGCTGAGGCCCAGGAAGCCGCAGTTCCTCCTGAGCTCATGCAGTGCCCCAAGGCGAGCCTCAGGCCCACAGCTGTAAAATGGGGATATACCCACTGACCCACATTGCAAAGCTTTTCTAAAGGTTATTGAGATAGCATCCATGAAATGCTTTGGATGTTCCATCGTTTCCCCATCTGTTGTATGTCTTGATGGGTTTTAAAAAAATGTATTAAAAGATTTATATGCCATCCTTTGGCAAGAAAGCTCTGTTTATTAGAATTGTATTAAATGCCTGTCAAGCCACCTTGAAAAAGCAGTTTATAGGTTAAAAGTTGGAGTACCTTTTATAGAGAGAGAGAGAGAGCATTGTTGTGCTGATCCTACTTTCCAGCATATTTGAATATGGATCACACAGTGTGTAGCAGAAGGGGGCAGAGCAGGAAGAGAACCTTTGTTTTTATGGAAACTTCGAATTTTTATGGAAAGTTAGAATGATCCATTGGATGCCCAGTTCCTGTGAAAAGGTGACCCTAAAGATTATCAGGTTTCAGTTGCTAGTTTTGTTAGGGAGAAATGCACTCTCTCCTTTTCAGTCTGTGTGCATGTCTCACACTGCTCCAAGCAGTGTGCTGGAAGGACTTTTAAAAAAACAAATATTGCTTTGTTTTCAAATAAAGACAAAAGTAATTTAAAATAAAACAGGTAGAGAGAGAAATGTTAGCTGAATTTTGCATTGCCTGCCGTTCTGCTTTTTCCAGCCAGGTTCTCAAAAGCTGGCCAACGTGAAGCATCTGCCCCCTCCTCCCCTCTCCATGGAAGTCGAAGAGGAGACTGAACAGGGAAGGATCTGGGCTCTTGTCTTGTGTGCATCTAACTCGAAAGGCAGCTGTTGCCTGCCATGAAAGAGGGGCCTGCACAGACCCCTGAGACTGCCACAAAGCATTGCCTGCACCTTGATCTTTGCCTCCAGACGTCGCAGTCCAGACTGGCTATGAAAAGGCCAGGAACTCCTTTTCTGGCTATGAGGCCCGGATGCCATCTCACGCAGCTTTTCCCACAGCCCAGCAGCAACTGCTGAGAACATGGAATGGAGCAGGGGGAGCGGGAAGGATGGCCTTTCCCACTGCTGCTGTGGGAACTCGCAGCTGGAGAGAAAACCGTGAAGTGCAGCTCTGGAACCTCCGGGCGGAATCAATGGTTGTCTCTGGCTGGCAGCTGCTTCTCGAGGTCTTCCCAGCTTCCCTCTCTTCCCTGCAGACATCGAGGCCTGAAGTGGGGGTCTTCTGCACACCAAGCAGGTGCTCTGCCCTGAGCTATGGCCTCTCTCGCTGTTTGTAAAGGCACTTTGCACACTCAGTCTCCCACCACATGGTTGGTCCTGCGCATTTCCCACTTAAGTGGCTTCCTCATGCATTTGGAATGCAGCGTTCCTGGGTCTTTCGCCGTGCTGCAGAAGATGCTTTGGCTGGAGAGCTTGGGCCATGCCTAGCCTCTTCCACATTGCGAGAGGCCCTAGAGCACACCTGAGAGTGTTGTCTCCCTAAGTGACTGCTTGGGTTGTTGGTTGTGCCTTCGGGCCAACCCCAAATCGAAGGATCAGCTGCCAGGCAGGCTTGAGCTCTGCCTACTCTCTGTTTAAGATTTGAGCCTCTCTCTTTCTCAAAGGCACAGGGTGTGTTTCAGTGGAAAACCAGAGTGGACAATACAGTGTTACTGTACTAAGCAATTGGGCAGCAGAGCCTTTTAAAGCACATGAGAGTGGAAAGTCAGAAATGGGGAAACCCATTTCCAAATGTGCATATTAGGGGTTCCACTCCCATGCCCTGCTTCTCGGATCAGTTCCTGTCCCAAATCAACGATCTTTGTGATCCCAGCCCAAGGATCAACCCTCTCACTCCAATGACGCCTTCTCCGAATCACATCCCTTTCCCCTTGTACGTGCCTCTCTCACCAAGAGACTTTCGAAACTCCCTGCCCCCTTCCTTCCCCAGGGATCCTGACGACAGTATTTACCCAGCCACTCCCAGCAGCAATTCACTCTGTTTGTAAAATTCCCTTCCCCACACTTCAGAAATGTGCAAGAAGAAGCACTCCAGGAATGGGGACTCTGCGTTTTCAGCAGTCCTGCAGATCGGCCCTGCTCATGTGGTTTCGGCACACGCGTGACCAGGAGAGCTGGTCTTGTGGTAGCAAGCAAAGCAGGGCCCACCCTGGATTGCATTTGAATGGGAGACTCCCTGACTGAGCATTGTAAGAGATTCCCCTGAGGGGATGGGGCTGCTCTGGGAAGAAAGATCCCCTGCCTGCTTGCATGCAGAAGGTGCCCAGTTCCCTCCCTGGCAGCATCTCCAAGACCGGGCTGAGAGGGACTCCTGCCTGCAGCCTTGGAGAAGCTGGAACTGCTACCAATCTGAGTAGCCAAGTTGGAGCTAGATGGACCAAGGGTCTGACTCGGGAGAAGGCAGCGTCCGATGTTCCTATGCACCTCAGACCATTGCTGCACCGTGATGTGGTCTCCAGCTGGCCTCACGGGAGCAACCCCTCGCCACCGATGGTGGGGCTCCAGCTAATCTTGCATTTCTGCTCAGTGTGAAGCTGCTGGGCCAGCAACCTTGTGCAAAGAGCTACCACTGCCATTTTGCCGGAAGCGAAGTAAATGGGGAGGATTCCTTCTTGGGCAAACCAGCCAAGGCAGAAGAGGATGGCCTTGAACATCCTGGACTTCTGGACCAGGGTCTGGGTTTCCCTCGTGCTCCATCCTGGCATTCAACTCTGTTGCCTTCTGAGCCAGTGGAAACGCCCTCCTGGGAAGGTGGCGTCCCCTCGTCTCTATCGACAGTGGTCTACAACCTTTTAATTGGCTTTAACATGGAAAGGGAGAAACAGTTTGGGTGTTTCCGTGGGTTTAAGCCTCAGCTTTGCATTAAAGCTGCACAAATCTGCAAGGAGCCCAGCCTGTGCAGAGGCCTGGTGAAGACGGAGCAGCTGCATCTGTTGCCTGACAAAGGGCCAAGAAGCCCGAGAGCCGGTGGAATGATGTCCGTCACCAGGGCAACCCGCTGGTGCCAGCTGCAGCCAATCCTTGAGCGGGGAACCGCCTCCCTCCCGCCCCGACTTTGGGTAAAGGTCACTTGAGTCATTCTTAATGGGGCTGAAAGGCCAGGCAGCCGCCGCTGCTGCTCCTTTCAGCTCAGCTCTTTTATTCATTTTCCACCCGTCCCTTTTTGCTGTGGCATGTTTTGCGGAGGACTGAGGCTGCCTTTGCAGTGCAGATTTTGGAGGCTCTGACGGGGGGCTCTCTCTAGAGTGAGGGTCAGCAGCAGGAAGGAGAGGGTCTGGCCGTTTGCAAGCCCCCCACCCCACCCCGGGTCGCTTCCTTGAATCGGTACTGAAATGAAGATGCCTCACCTCAGTCATCTCCAGGAAAGTTGAGTTCAGGCCCATTTACACGTTGTGCTCAACACTCGTATAATGAGTGTACGGTGTACAGCTCAGGTACAGCTCTGTACACAGGTTCAGTCATTCACACATTATGCTGAACGCAGGCACAGAAGTACACTCCCTGTCTGTACCATGCCTCTGAAGGGAATGTATCCAGGTTCACTTTTGTAAGGCACACAGGTACAGCCATTCACACAGGCATGTGTGTGAGTGCACAGGGATCTGTACACTCGTACAGCATAATGTCTGAATCGGGCTTTCCTTTGGGGGTTATCTGCAGCCCCAGGTTGTAGATCCAGCATCTTGGAAAGGCTGCTTGGGTGAGTGCTAACTGCGCAATCCACAACTGTCTGAGGACAAATAGCCGTGGGGGTATATTTGCTGTGCCGGGGAGCGTCCGAGCCAGTGATAGAGGAGCCCAGTGAGGCCTCGGGGAGAGCCCAGAGCCTGCGGCCTGTGCTCTGCAGACAGGAAGTCCCCAGTCCAGCCCTGGGCGGGGAGAGGCGTTCTGGGCCTGGGGGGCGGTTGCTGCTGCCGCCGCCACCACGACCAGTGGCCCCTGCGAAGGGCAGCCGAGTCGTCTGTCCATGTGTTCTGTGGGCTGGGCTAGGTTGCAACCCTGCTTCGCCCAAGGAACCTACTTCGAACTCCGGCTGTGTTTTTGAAAAGTGGGATTGAAACTGGCTGGCGATCTCCTGTGCAGATAGCCCTTCAATGAACTTTCAGGCATGAACTTGGAGAAGACCTGTGAGCTGTGTGGTGTTAAGCTCCCGAAACGAAAGCCCAGATCTGTGCCATTTTTTGTCCTGTCAACTAATAAGCCTAGGGCCTCCAGGTGTTGCTGGACTACAACTCCCATCAACCCCCAGCCACAATGCCATTGTGAAGGGGTTTGTTGTGCACTGGCCCCCTCCTCTTGAGTAGGGCTGATGGAGTGGAGGCCTTGGGTAGGCTCAGAATCGCCAGTCTATACCGCCCTTCCGAAAATGGCTCAGGGCTGTTTACATAGAGAAACAACAAAGAAATAAGATGGCTCCCTGTCTCCAAAGGGCTCACAGTCTAAAAAGAAACACAAGATAGACACCAGCAACGGTCACTGCAGGGATGCCATGCTGGGGCTAGAGAGGGCCAGTTACTCTCCCCCTGCTAAATAAAGAGAATCACCACGTTAAAAGGTGCCTCTTTGCCAAGTTAGCAGGGGTTAGCATTAGACTGTTGCTGCTACTGTTCCTAGGGTCCTTTGTGTGTGTGGGGGCGTGGTTCAGAAGTGTGATGCTGGGCAGCCGTCCCATGGGGGTATTGATTTCCTGAGGTCCTGTTCTCTTCTGGGGGCTGCAGTGAGTTCTCTGGAAGGCTTCTCATTGGGGTTGGGATTTGTCTTGGTCCTGACTAGTGATGTGGACTGGAAAATATCTCACTACCAGATTCTTCTGCAGAAAACTTTGCGCCCCACATCATTGCAGATAGCAGGTCAAGTCAGTTCCCAATGTACTTCGGGTGTCGAGTAAATTTGCATTGTAAAATTTTCTATGGAAGAAATGTATGCAAGATGAGGGAATGTGCATGGGGGAACCTTTCCAGTTCAGCATGTCAGAAAACCCATATCGCTGGCTCTGACACCAGTAATGGCCAGGCGGATGCCTCTGGGAACTTGCAGGAAGAGCCAGATGATGTTGTTTGCCTCCAGCGCTTGAGAGACCCTGAGAGCCACACTGGCTTCCTTGTCACGGCCTGCAACTTCCTCCTCCTCAGTCCTTACTGCCTTGAGAAAGCCATCTCAGCTCGTGGCCTGAACCCCACCTTGCAGCAGCGTCTTCCATGAGGTATTAGTTCTGCTCATGTAGTGAAATGATTTAAGCCTGTTCTGAAGCTGTTGCCAGTCAGTTTGCTGGCATTTCAGGGAGACAGAATCATTTCTTTTTGGCTCTCCACACCAGGACGGCCAACCGAGGCTGTCCAGTGGTTTGTTGTTGAGCCGCCATCATCCCCAGACATAATTTGTTGTGCTTGGAGATGATGGGAGTTGTAGTCCAGCTACAGCTGGAGAGGCTCAGATTGGCCAGTCCTGCTGGCCCTTGAGCACAGGAGCTGGTTAGGGACATAGGAAGCTGCCTTCTATCGAGTCAGACCCTTGGTCCATCTAGCTCACTATTGTCTACCCAAACTGACAGTGGCTTCTCCAAGGTTGCAAGCAGGAGTCTCTCCCAGCCAGGGAGGGGACTTGGGACCATCTGCATGCAAACAGACAGGTGCTCTTCCCAGAGAATCCCCATCCAAGGGGAATATCTTACAGTACTCACACATGTAAAGTAAAGTGTGCCGTTGAGTTGATGTTGACTCCTGGCGTCCACAGAGCCCTGTGGTTGTCTAGAATACCAAAGGGGACAATTCATGCTTGCTACCATAAGACCAGCAATTATCATTATTATTACTATTATTATTACTATTATTATTATTATTACATTTTATATCCCGTTCTCCCTCCCAGGAGCCCAGAGCGGTGTACTACATACTTGAGTTTCTCTTTCACAACAACCCTGTGAAGTAGGTTAGGCTGAGAGAGAAGTGACTGGCCCAGAGTCACAAGCAAGGATCTGTAGTGAGGGCTATAAATAAGTGGCATCCTAAACAGCCAAGAGTGGCTGCTGTCCCCAGCCTCTGTGAGGAGGAGCGCTCCTAGCCAGGGCTCCAGACAGCCTGGAACAGGAGCCTTGCGGGAAGGGGAAAGGAGGGGCACCCTTGGTCTTTCCCCCTCTCTCTCGAGGCCGCCTTTTGCTGGGCTTTATAATGCCGGAGGTTTTGCTTTGAGGGTGATGGAGAGCTCTGAACCTGAGCATTTTATTGTTATATACATTTTTGGAGCCATTTTTGGAAGGGTGGTATAGACTGGCGATTCTGAGCCTACCCAAGGCCTCCACTCCATCAACGCTACTCAAGAGGTGGTTCTGGAGAGCAGGAACGGGAAAGGTGTCCTTTCCCCTTTCCTCCCTCCTGAAACATCCCTATGAGGTTAGTGGAGAGGAGGAGAGGATGGGTTGGTTTTAAGTTTTGTTTTGTTTTTTAGCGGCAGCAACAACAAAACATTAACAGTGTGCATCCCTCCCGGATTCTCCCTTTCAGGAAACTTGCAGGAATTGGTCAGGGGCTTGAGCAGGCCCGTGCCCGCCTTCCTCCTTCCCGATGTTCCTGTACCTTTTCCCTTTGGCCCCAGCATCATTCTGAGTCTGAACTGCAGACGTGAGGGACAGAGGCTCACACCGCCTGCCCTTCTGGTTCCTTTGGACTCTTGTCCCTCTCCACCTCCCCGCTCTTCCCAGGGTGGAAATGAGAGCCGCCTGAAAATAATAATAGAGCAGGCCAGGATTCTAATGGAGCTGTGACAGGGAGGCAGCACGGTCTCTTCTCCCCTACAAAGGGTAGCGGCGGCGGCAGCGAAGCTCGGAGTTCCCCCTTTCCAGACAAAGGAGAGTGGTAGGGTTTTTCTGTGCCCTCCACATTCCAATAAGGTCCTAGAAGAAGCTCACAGGGCTTTCTCTCTCTTTGTGTTTCTTCTCATTTCCAAACGGGTACACCTCTGCATACGAGCCGTGCCTGCACCCCACAGGTATAGAGAAACCGCTCCCTTTTGGGGTGAGGAGCCTTGTTTTACTTCCAGGCTGGGAAGTGCAAGGCCTCCTGAGTGGGTTCTTCTCAGACTTGGTTCCCCAGGGATTGTTGGACTTCAGCTCCCATCACCCTCACCCATAGGGGCCTTTGGCCATGGTGCTTGGGGATTATGGGAGTTGAAGTCCAACAACATCGGGCGACCCAAGTTTGAGAACCCTGCCTGGTATACACTATACACAGTGTCCGCCTATTTTCTGCAAGTTCAGTTCCCAGGTTCTCCAGAAAGACATCCAGTCTCTTGCATCTCGGGGTGCTGGTCCTGTTGTCTGTATGCCACCACATAGCTGTCCATTTCATTTGCATTCAGCTTGGTGGCCGACATCTCCACTAGAATGGAGGAGGGGGCTGCCTGTGAAGCACCTCCTCAGCCTTGAGTATTTAAGAATCTTGCTGTGTGCTCAGTGGATAGGAGGGGATTAGTTTTTTGCCAACCCCCCCCCCCCGAGGTGCAGCCCCTCGGAACATAATTAGTGGTTTTAAGGGAAAGGGGGATGGAGTGGTTGTTGAAAATTGCCTCCCCATGCACAGCAGGATTCTGGGTTACTAAATGCCGTGGGGGCGGTTTGCAGGCAGTAGCTCTGCACCATTAAAGGGGTGTCTAATGCCAGTGTTTTCACCCTGGGTTTAAGGCATTGCCTTTTACAGGCCTGTACTGCCCAAGCCCAGGATGTTTTCTCTCATATAGGCCTCTTGAGTTTGTGGAAGTCTAGTAGCAAAACTTTACTTCCATGAGAGGAAATAAATGCTCCCCTCTCGCGCATTTTTTGTTGTTAGCAGCTGCACCCAGAGTTCCAACAGCTTTAGAGCCTGGTCTGCTCAGGCTGGTAGTTTCAAGCCTATTTATTTATTTATTTATTTATTTATTTGATTTCTATACTGCCCTTCCAAAAATGGCTCAGGGCGGTTTATACAGAGAAATAATAAATAAATAAGATGGATCCCTGTCCCCAAAGGGCTCACAATCTAAAAAGAAACATCAGATGGGACACCAGCAACAGTCACTGGAGGGATGTTGTGCTGGGGGTGGAGAGGGCCAGTTACTCTCCCCCTGCTAAATGGAAGAGATGCATTTGTGCTGCTCATGTCTTAGTTCACTGCATAAATGGTGTATTTTTAAAATGCTTTTAATGACTTTATGAGAACTTCTTGTTGAAAAGTGGAATACAGTGTTTAAATGAATTTTACACAAACAGAATTAATGATAATGGCAAACAATTTGCTTGTGATCAAAAGACAATAGATCTGGTTTGTAAATGAATGGATTTACCTCAGTTCTTTATGTACGATGCTTATTTTTGCCAGCCTCTGTCTTGCTCAGCTACTTTTTGAGCTGACAAAGGCTGAACAGCTTCCGTGAGCCGGAGAAAGACGGAATAGTTTTCTGAAATTTCACTTATTTGTCAGCTCTATGCTTGACTCTGGATGTCTTTATATACACAAGGGATGTCTGCTTTCCAGATCATGGTAGTGCATGTCACTGTTGAAAAGGAAACCAGATCTTCCTTTATTGCATTTTGGGAAGATCTGTTGGTTGGTCTCCCCAGAGATAAGCAGACATCTGGGGCAAAGAAAGCCAAGCCCTCTGTGGAGGAGGGAGAAGGACGGGGGGGGGCTCCCCCTTATGGCCCCCGGGGGGAGGGTGTGTTTGTGTCCGCTCAGCTCTTTGTCAGCCCAAGATCATGTTTTTCCAGACATGCTCCTGCTTTGGAGGAAGCAGCTTCAGCATCCCCTTCTCCCTACTAAACAGCTGAGAACAAGAATGAGCATCGCTAGTCTCTATATTAAGGGAATCCCTCCCTTAGCTATTCTTGATCCAAGAGCATCTATTATAAATTTTTCAGCGACAAGCTCTTTTCAGAAACGGGTCCGCATTTTCAGTGAAGAAAGACACACGTATAGCAGATGGCAGACATCCTGAGATATGCAGGTCTTCAGACACATGTCTGCAAAAAGCCACAGAGGAAGCAGCCTTGATTGCTGCCAGATCCCCAACCCTGGAAGTGTAGGCAGGTTCATTTGCATGCTGTCTTCAGTGCTGTGTTTTGCTCGAGCCGTTGTTTCGCTTGGTTCTGTGTGTTAAAACTGCAGCAACAGAAGCAGAGAGAGGTGCTCTTCCATTGGGAAGCCTCCTTATGCAATGCCCTTGTTAGTAACTTGTAAAAAGGCAGCTGCTTAAATCGAAAGGCTACATTTCCGCTCCTCTTAAAAGGTTTGAGCTAGTTGTTTGGTGTCCTGGGCTTTGTTTTCAGCTATGCATGGTGCCCCAAAGAACTCTCTCTGCTTCCTGAAACATATGGCAAGAGAGGCAGGGATTGTGCGTGGGACGAGAGAGACAGACAGACAGACAGGCTGGAAGGCAGCCTGGATACTACAGGCCCTTCCTCAAGCACCGACAGGCATCCTTTGTGGCAAGTGAAGTTCATCTGCCCCTTGGGGGAATCCTCTGGAGTCCGTAGCTCGCCTGTCCCTTTCCTCTGCTTTCCCCAGCCTCTTACTTAAGAGTGGGTTACAGTGTTGCAGAGTAGTTAGTACTTATCCTCTATGACCCAGTTCACGCGTAACATCAAACTGGAGTTAAACGTGGCAGAGGTTGGAACTCCAGTACGTCCAGACGTGAGAAACCGTGGTTTTGTGACAAAAGCAACCTCTGGTTTGCCTTGCCAAACTCCAGATTGAACCTTCAGTTTGCACAAAGGTTTACCACCAAGACCTCCAGTTTGTCCCCCGAAGCATTACGTCCTACTCCAAACGCCACCAGATCCGCGGTTTTGTGCCCATCTTCAAAGTGCAGTCATAGATGCGGCAGTGCAGACCCGCCCAAGGATGTGGCAGCTCTGTGCCAGTGGCACTTCTGGCTGGCTGCTTCTCGGAGAACCAACCCCACCCTGGTTCACAAATTGAATTGCACCTGATTCGATTTGAATCAATTCGAGATTCGGATCCCTCCCATTAATTCCCCCAGATTCCCAGCTTTCTTTTTCTTTTTCTTCTTTTTTTAAAGCTAAGCTCTAGCCCTTGTAGAAGCAGAGTTATGGAGCAAAATGTGTGGTCACTATTTTTCAAGTGTTTGGATTCTTTGGTGTATAAAAACTTTCCCTCAGTGAATCCCTATGAGGATTTATTACACCCCTTCATTTCTTCTATTCATTTTGACTGTCTTTTGGACAGTGCCAAATGTCAACTACCATGTGCCAACTATACCCCCCTCCCACCCGCAAGGCACTTTTAAAAAAAATGAAAGCTGGGGATCCATGTTAGGGTTAGGATAGGGTGACTTCAAATCTCCATTTTTTCCTATGGCAGAAATATACAAAATCAGTAAAAACTTTTTAAAAAAAATCATTAAAAATCAACCAAGCACCCCACTGCCTTGAAACCTGGCTGGTAGGTGGCACCCATGGGGACCTACTCATCTTTCAAATTTGGTGCCACTAGGGCCTTGTTAAGTTGTCCAAATCAAATCAAATTGAATCAAATACAAATCAAATCTGGGGTGATTTGGGTGGGGGTAGATTTGGACACAAAACAAATCAGGGGTGATTTTGGAGGGGCACAAATCAAATCAAAAAAATTGATTTGTGCACATCCCTGGTCTCTTATGCAGAGAGAGGGAGAACCTCTCAGTTGAATTCAAGGCAGCAAGTAAGGAGCAGACAGACAAACCGTGACTCCACACCTAAATCAGGACATAGAGACATTCACATAGAGAAACATGCCCCATACAAAGAACTGTGACAATGTCTATGTCAAAATCCCAACATATAGAATGTTTGCATTTTTGCTTAAAAAATAAAATCAAATCTGTACTCTCAATGCAAGATTACTTACCGTAGATTTGTTGCTGTTCAAATCCTATGTCATCCTTGGGGAATTTTAACAGCCACCTTTTAAAATGCTTGGTAGGACTGTAAGCATGGATAAGTGAAGCTACAAAAGAGCAATAGGCTGCTTAAGGCCTGAGGCAGATATCATGACAAATATTTATATACTGCTTTTTAATGAAAGTGCATTGCAGATAGGAATGATTGCATTATCATATCCTCTTATAACAGAATAAAAAGTCTACTCTCAAACGATCAAAAAATCCCTCTGGTAGTTTAACCCTGGCACTCCAAGTCTCCTCATACAGTTCAGCCTTCATGACACTTCTTGAAGATGCAGAAAGCAAATTTACAAGGAAAGGGAAATTTGAAACTGGGAGGTTCTGTGCCCCACGCGGGCCCCCCCCCAAATTCATCTTCCCTCTGTCTTTATTAGTTTGAAGTTTTTAGGAACATAGGAAACTGCCATATACTGAGTCAGACCCTTGGTCTATCTAGCTCAGTAGTGTCTTCACAGACTGGCAGCAGCGGATTCTCCAAGGTTGCAGGCAGGAATCTCTCTCAGCCCTCTCTTGGAGATGCTGCCAGGGAGGGAACTGGGAACCGTCTGCTCTTCCCAGAGCAGCTCCATCCCCTGAGGGGAATATTTTGCAGTGCTCACACATCAAGTCTCCCATTCATATGCAACCAGGGCGGACCCTGCTTATCTATGAGGACAAGTCATGCTTGCTACCACAAGACCAGCTCTCCTCTTCATCTCTCTTTGCAGAGAGATTGCTGTGAAACATTACTTGTAGTACTAGGTACTGAAGTTATTTGAGAGGTAACTGATGTCACTCTCTCCCAGAATGCCTCTCTGCTGTCTGACTCTGGTGCATGGTTAGGGTTGTCGAAAGGATGCCATTAGTAAGCCTTCGAGATCAGATTCCCCTGCTGTCTGAGCAGGCACCTTTTACAACTTGTGATTCTCTTTACTGAGCAGGGGAGAGCAACTGGCCTCAGCACAGCATCCCTCCAGGAGCTGCTGCTGGTGTCTACCTTATGTTCCATGTTTAGATTGTGAGCCCTTTGGGGACAGGGAGCCATTATTTATTTATTTATTTATAGCTATGTAAACCGCTTTGGGAACTTGTGTTGAAAAAGCAGTATATAAATATTCATCATATATACATATTCCAATATCATGATGAGACATTTTTCTTATTGTGAGCTGCCTGGAGAATATTTATATGGAAGGCCGAAGTAAGCACCGGAGCTATTCTGACGATCAGTGGGGAGCGGGCGAAGGGTGCTCAGCCCGCTTTCCACTGATCGTGAGACTCACCAGGCTCGCAGCCGAGCCTGGTTGAGTCAAAGCGGGTCACCCGCTTTTGTAGCGAGCACTCCACTAACCCGGGCTTCCTGATCGCGAGTAGCCGTGGTGTGGCTCCATGCCATGGCTACTCACGAGTAGACCCCAGAGGGGAGGTGAAAAGCCACCTCCTCACTCCGGGGGTCTCTCCAGTATGCCCTGCACACTTGCGCAGGGCATACTGGAGCTTCCGGGCGCTGCACAGCCATGCAGCCCCCGAACTCCCCGGGCTCCGCCACGGAGCTGGCAATCGTGTGGGCGGCTGATCCGGCCACCCAGGGCTCCCACCCTGATCGTCTGTAGGGAGAGCGGGCTTAGCCTCACAAACCGGGTCTCGCTGATCGAGAGACCCGTCTCATTGACTTCATAATAAGAATTGTAATAGCAGAGGAAGCAATCCCTACATTATGCCAGACTGTATAAGCTGTCTCATGCCCCACAGCACATGCTCACGCCAGGCAATTCTAACCCACTTGAGTGATTATGAGTGTGGAACCCACTGGGTGGTGGTTCTTCCCCATGAGGAATCCACGAGTGGTGGTCTTGAACAGTGAAGGGGTCTTGTGTTGTGTAAAAGTGCATCCTGGCACTGTGGAAGGGATATGGCAGGCACATTTCTCGTGCGCATGCACACACACCCAAGTATGCTGTATGCTGTACCAGCAGCTCCCCTGCCGGTCTCTGCCATCCCACCCTACAAGCAGCACCTCTGGGACACTGAGCTGGCTGCTGTTGCTGTGCTGCTGAACCTTTGCCAGAGGGCAGCAATTCAGAGTCCCCCTGGTAGCTTCTGGGGCACCAACCAGAGCTGCCCCAGCAAGACCCAAATGAGCAGAGGAGAGCTGGTCTTGTGGTAGCCAGCAGGACTTGTCCCCTTAGCTAAGCAGGGTCTGCCCTGGTTGCAGATGGATGGGAGACTAGAAGTGTGAGCACTGGAAGAGATTCCTCTTGGTGGATGGAGCCGCTCTGGAAAGAGCATCTAGGTTCCAAGTCCCCTCCCTGGCAGCATTTCCAAGAGAGGACTGAGACTAAGATTCCTGCCTGCAACCCTGGAGAAGCTGCTGCCAGTCTGTGTAGACAATACTGAGCTAGATGGACCAAGGGTCGGACTCAGTATATGGCAGCTTCCTATGTTCCTATGAGCAGAGAGGCCCGCGCAAGGCAGTGCTGCCAGAGCAGCTCTTTGGATGCAGCAGCAGGGCTTCTGTCCCGCCACTTCCTTGAGCAAATGCAAGGTTGTCGTCTGTCCCCGGCAGCTGGCTATGCTTGACTCAGCCTGCGAAGCTCTGCGCAACTGCTTGGTTCAGCACAACCGGCAACGGAGTGCACAGCCCACAAGCGGAAGAAGCCGCCTCCTGCTTTCTCTTCCTCGCGCCTCTTTCCTGCAGCTTGGCCGTGAATTCTGCTGGCTTCTGGTTTAGCCGGGGTCAAAGTTTTCTCTGCTTCTTCAGTCTTTTTAGCCCTGCACCTCAGTAACTGGCCTGGGAGTGCCCGTCGGATGACGAGAGGGAAGTTTGCATGGAGAATGTGACGGTCGCCTCCTTCCATTCATCTGGAAAAGGGCCATGAATGGGGTTCAATAAAGCAACAGTGGTCATGTTTTCGGTCATTCACTGTTGCTTATGAGCTCTTTTCTTACCGCAGTGCTGTCCTTTGGCGGGGGGAGGTACAAACCCCCATAGAAATGCATCCATGCCTGCCATAACTCAATACTTGGCTCAGAATAAATCGGGCAAAATTAGAACAGACTTGCAAAAATAGTCATACTTCCCCAGCATGGAGGCAAAAAAGAATCTGTGCTGCATTCCGCTGTCCCTTTAATGGCCTTCATGTCAAAGGCAACATTTTACTTTGGTACCCAAAAGGAGGTGATGCAATTCATGGTTTTTTGCCTTTAGCTCCCTAGTGCTGCTGACTGGAAGGGGGAGAAGGGGGGCTGAGCTCTGCCACAGCGATGGCAGCAGCTGGGCCGGCGGCTGCTTTGGCTTCCTCCTCCTGACCCCCCACCCCCTCTCTGCCTTTCCCCTCCCACAGTATGCCGAGACTTTGCTGTCCTGGAGGACCACACCTTGGCCCACAACCTGCAAGAACAAGAAAGTAAGTCTCATCAGACAAGCAAAGCTGGATTCTGTGCCTTGGGGAACTGCACCAATCAAGCCAATTTGCCCAGCTTTTCTCTCTAGATATAGATTTAGTTCTCTGCCCTTCTGCTTTGTCTGATATGGATTTGTTACTCCTGGGGGGCCAGGGAGATGACAAGAGCTAGGCAGGATCACATTGCCCCAAACAAGGCTGGTAGCTTTGTTTAGCCGTGTCTCTGGCTCCTTACAGGCTTTTGCCCTCAGACCTGCAAGCAGAAGGACTAGAAACTTGCTCTTTCAAAACAAAACAAAAAGCAGAAATGCTCAGGGAGGTGAATTTTGTGCATGCATTCTGTAGCCCCACAGAACTGCAGCACAAGATGCTGCTAAGGAAGAACTGCATCTGTTATGCAGAGCTGTGGGCTTTTGGTGTTTTTGGGGAAAAAAGCCAGGAGCTGGACATTCTGTGGCCTCCCATACCTCTGGATTAGGTTGCAAGCCTCTGTGGAGGGATTGCTGTGATTTTTTACTTGTACTGGGCTTAGCCCGTTCTCCCTGCACACGAGCAGGCAGTCTGCTCCGGGCGGCCGCCCACATGACCGCTGGCTCCGTTACGGAGCCGGCGATGGCTGGGAGGATCGGGGGCCGCGCAGCCCCCAGAAGCTCCAGCATGCCCTGCACAAGCGCGCAGGGCATGCTGGAAAGACCCCCAAGCCGGGAGGCTGCTTTTTAACCTCCCAGTTGGGGGTCTACTCGTGAGTTACTGTGGCACAGAGCTGCACTGCGGCGACACACGAGCACAAAGATGGGGTTAGCGGAGCACTCACTCCACTAACCTCGGCTAAGGGCAGGGGGAATTAAGCAAGTTACCCGCTTGTAAGCCACTGGGTTAGCCTGCGTGCCCGGTGGTTTACACAACCAGTAAAAACCGGGCTCCGCTCTCCTAGCCTGATTTTTGCTGGTTGTGAGAATAGCCCCATAGCATAAGAATATAAGAAAGGTCCTGCTGGATCAGCCCCAAAGCCTATCTAGTCCAGCACCCTGTGCCCCACAGTGGCCCACTACCAGATGCCTCTGAGAAGCCCCCAGGCAAGAGGTCGAGGCCATGCCCTCTCTCCTGCTGTTGCTCCCCTGCAGCTGGTATTTGGAGGCATCTTGACTCTGAGGCCGGAAGTGGCCCACAGCCAGAATAGTAGCCATTGATAGACCTGTCCGCCACGAATTTGTCTAAGTCCTTCTTAAAGCCATCCAAGCTGGTGGCCATCACCACATCCCATGGCAAAGAATTCCATAGATTAATTATGTGCCGTGTGTGGAAAAAGTACTTCCTCTTGTTGGTCCTAAATTTCCCAGCCTTCAGTTTCATGGGATGACCCCCGGTAAGTTCGAGTGATGTGAGAGAGGGAGGAAAATGTCTCTCTCTCCATGCATAGTTTTATACACCTCCACCATCTCTCCCCTGAGTCGCCTCTTTTCCAAGGGAAAGAGCCCCAGATGCTGCAGCCTGGCTTCATAAGGAAGGTGCCCCAGGCCCCTGCCCATCCTGGCTGCCCTCTTCTGCGGAGGAGGCAATCCCTGCAGGATTCTCCTGTATTTTTCTCCTGCCTTCGTAGGGTGTACTTGTGGGTTTGATTCTAACCCCCATTCGTGATGTGTGAGTCTTGAACCAGTTCTGGGTGAGGAGTCTCAGAGGGGTGCTCTTGTGTCATGTCCCGGTCGAAGAGAGAAAGCGTGTGACCGTGCAAGCTAATGCCACATTGCTGCCACTCCCACAGAGGACCCCTATGCCACCCCCATGTGTAGCTTTCCAGAGAGTGCTGGATGTGGGGCAGGCACAGTTGGCCTCTGGGTGCTCACCTGGTGGCATGCCCCACATGCCTCAGGGGAATGGCAGGTGTATTGGCTGCCGCCTTGTATTTGGGTGCTTCGCTTAGGGTTTGAGGACTTCTCCCCGTAATCATCAGTGTCCCTCTCATGTTTGCGACATGCGCACCCCCATTTGGAAATAAAATGGCAGCTGAAGGACAAGTAGAGCTTGGGGTGGGCTCGTTCCTTGTTGCAGATTCCCTCAAAATCCCAGACCTCCCCCAGACATTGATCCAAGGTCTTGAGCACTGTGCTCTTGGCAGGGGGTGGGTGGGGTGGGGGGAGCCCGGCAGCTGGAGTGCAGCCGAGGGCCTTGTGGTCCTCCGAGGGCCTTATGGCCTGATTCTGCCCCTTTGTGTCTCCGTGCAGTCGAGCACCACTTGGCAACCAACATCCAGCGCAACCGCCTCGTGCAGCATGACTTGCAGATGGCCAAGCAGCTGCAGGAGGAAGAGGACCGCAGGGCACACGCCCGGACCCAGGAGCACCACAAAGATAGGTGAGCGGGGGAGAGAGACGGGGGCCATGCTCTTTCGCAGGGGCAGCTGTCGAAATATCTCATCGGGCTCTGTCCAGCTATAGAGACACACAAATCACTGTCCATCCAGCGCAGTATGGTCTACTCTGGCTGATAATGGCTCTCCAAGACCTCAAGGAGAGAGAGGCTCTCCCCTTCTTCATTTGCTGCTTGATCCTTAGGAGCATAGGAACCTGCCCTATACTGAGTCAGACCCTTGGTCCATCTATCTCAGTATTGTCTGCACAGACTGGCAGCAGCGTCTCCAAGGTTGCAGGCAGGAATCTCCTCTCAGCCCTATCTTGGAGATGCCGTCAGGGAGGGAACTTGGACCCTTCTGCTCTTGCCAGAGCGGCTCCGTCATCCCCTGAGGGGAATCTCTTGCCGTGCTCACACATGTAGTCTCCCATTCCAATGCAAACCAGGGCAGACCCTGCTTAGCAACAGGGCAACTCATGCTTGCTGCCTCAAGACCAGCTCTCTTCCCCCTCCTTTTGATGGGAGATGCTGCTGGCCTTTGAGCCTGGGGCCTTCTGCATGCAAAGCTAGGGCTCCTCCCTGTACCAAACAACCACCGTTTGCAGCTGACAAGGCTTTGGTCCAGCTATCCCGGCACTGTCTGCTCTGACTGGTCCCAGCACTCCAGGGTCTTGGGGAGTGGAGGGTTCCCCCCAGCCTTGCTCTCTGAGATTCTTTGAACTGCAGATGCTGCCAGTGTTCGACGAGGCAGCCTCCTGCAGGCAAGCCCCATCCTGTGCCCTGCGTGCTCTGCTTCCGCTGAAAAGGGCCTTTTGCCAGCATGGTGTGGTGCTGGGGATCCCTTCTGCAAGGCAGATGATGCCCTGTATCGGCCCTCTTGCAGCGTTAGGAGCACAGAAGCAGGTTTTCCACCCACTGAGCTCGCAGCCCATGGGGGAGACCTATGAAGGTTGTACGATGGGTGAGTGGCAGGGCTTTCCGTGTGGTTGGGAGGCAGCTCAGAGGGGGGAGCCCCCAGACCCCTTAGGAACTGACCTCTTTATGCACCCACACATCTGTGCTTGCAAGAGCCGCTTGGTAATTGGAAACTCTGGCAGTCTATTTACACCCCAGTTTGTTACAGTTTTTTAAATACCCATTAGCTGTTTGGGGGCAATTATGATAGAAAAATGGGGAAATCTTTATTAAGGGTTATTGTTTATATTACAAAGGTGAAAATACATTGGAGTCTCTGATAACCTTAGTGTTACTTCCGGTGGGATTCTGCACACCCTATGATACTGTATCCCATGCATAATTCCCTTCACCTCATATTATCCTGGAGATTTGAACGGATAACCCCAAACCCTAAAAAGATAACCCTCCTTTATTGCAATTGCTGTATCAGTCTGGCGTGAACAGTAAGAGTGAGTGTGTGCATTTCTGTGTGCGTTCCTCACATCTGGGGCATTTAAATCCCGTTGCCTTCTCGCCCAGTCAGTACCTCAGAGGTCTGCAGGAGGTTTTCGTCCCCCCCCCCCCCCGCCCGCTTCTCTTTATCTGGGATCTGATGCCAAAGCCCCACTGCATTAGAGGGCTGCAGCTCTGTGCCAAGAGCCCCTGCTTTGCTTATAGGACATCCGAAGTGCAACCCCCTGTCTCTCGTTCTGAACACTGGAACAGAGGAGGCTGCCTTCTGCTGAGCTGGGTGAGGGGTCCATCTAGGACTGACTGGCAGCAGCTCTCCAGGGTCCCAGCAAGGATCTTCTCCAGCCCTGCCTGGAAATGCCGCCAGTGAGCGCGCCTGGTACCTTCTCCCCGCAAAGCAGAGGTCCTGCCACTGGGTTACAGCCGCCTCCTCTGTCTCTGGGGGCAGAACTGGGCAAGAGCCCTGCCTGAGCCCTGGGGGGACCTTTGCCATTTGGCAGACAGCCTGCTCCCCCCCCCCAGGTTCCTGGGTCATCACCGCCAAGGTGTAGAGGCGTAGGAGAGGGTTAGCAGTTTCCCATGGGGGGGCTGCTTGTCTCTGAGCCTGTGGCAGCAGCCTGAACTCTGGGCCACCTTTCTCGCTGCCTACGCCTGCAGAGCTGAGACTTCCTCCTCTCCCTCTGCCTTGGCTGTGTGTCTTCCAGAGAGCGGCAGGACTGTGAGATAGCTCAGGAAATCCAAGTCAAGCTGGTGATTGAAGCGGAGCAGCGGCGCCGGCAGGAAGAGGACGATGAGGTAAGCCTGGAGGCTGTGGGCAGAGAGGAAGGTGCTTGGTCTCATGCCAGGCTTGCTGAGCGCTTCCCCAGAAGCAGGCTGGCTAGTTCTCTTGGTGCAGTTGTGCGAGGCAAACACACTGTTGCTTGGGAACCTGTCCCCAGCAGCCAGAGAGGACATTTCCAGGTGGGGAGAGGGAGGGAGGGGCGCGAGTGCTGGCTGGTCCAAGGCTGCTGCAGCTCCTAGCCAGTGGGGAGCAGTGCTGCGGGCATTTGGCTTGGCCGTAGAGCCCAGGATACAGGGCAGAAGGAGGGGATTTCCAGGGTCCTCAGAAGTGTGCAGCGTGACTCATGTCCTTCCTTTCTCTAGGACATTGCTCGGATTCTGCAGCAGAGAGAACTTCAGGAGGAAAAGAGGAGGAAGAAGCCTCCTCCAGAGCCTTTGCAACACGGCCCTTACGAAGAGGGCTACTGTCCAGAAAGCAGAGGTAACGGCCCCTTCGGGCCACGCGTGTGGCACAGGCAGCGGTGGCCAGTTGGCTCTAGGGTGGTCTTGCTATCCTGGCCTCTTGCCAGGAGCCCTGCATGATGTCGAAGACTTTTGGCCCTTGGGTGATGCCTCCAGAGGGCATCCTGCGGTCACGGGAGCACTCACACCCCAGAGAGGGCCTGGCAGGTTGGCTTCTCCCAGCTCTTCTCCTGCTGGGCCCCTGAACCACATTCCAAGCTTGGCAGAGTTTAAGAACTGGTTTAATGGCAGGAGCTGCTCAGAGGGAACTTAGTAGGAAACCTCCGGTGTGCAGACAGGCTTGGCGTTTGTCCTGCTGGGTAGCAGCCTCAAAATGGCATGAGGACGTTTCCAAACTCCTCCTTCTCTCTGACTTGGGTTTTATGCATTGTGCAGCTCAAAATCTGGTTGCTAGTGGAAGCTGAGGCATTGCAGGTGGGGTGTGGGTCTTGTTCCTGGGCTCACAGCACAGCGGTTGTGGAGAGGGACCTGATCATGGGCACCGGTGGTCGATGCTGACTGCACCCTCGGGCGACCGTGGCGGGCCTTGGTTCTCCTTTCGGGCCTGCGGAAGCGCTAGAGGCTGTTGGTGATGGTGTGGTGAGAAATGATGCGCTGCTCTCGGGAGATGGTTCACGGAGGATGGATGCACAGAATGCAAGCCCGACAGGCGTTGGATGTGGAGCTGGCTGCAGTGCCTTTCTGATCACCGATTGCTGCTCTAGGCTCGAAATTGCAGGAAGCTGTCACGCTCCTTGCCAAATCTCCTTTCCTCCTCTGAAATGATTTTGGGATCAAATGAGCCATGATCCTGGGGACTCTAATGACTTCAGCACTGAGAAATTGCTTTGCAGTTGCTGGTGGTGGTTCTTCTCCTGGCATGCACCTTTCTCCACGGATGCACATTCTCTCTCTCTCTCTCTCTCTCTCTCACGCTGGGAAAGTAGCCGGTTTCTGCTGGGGCCTCTTCCTCTTTCCCTATTCTGAGGTCTCTCACAGGGGTTTCCATAACGAAGAGTGGCCATCCTGCTCCCCGTTTTCTTCAAGAGCTCTTGCTAACCAGTGGCCACGATCCGTCAAGGGTTTCTCCTGTGCAAGTCTCTTGCATAAGCCCCTTCCACATGAACCAAGAAGCTGCTGCCTTTTACCCAACTGGATCCTGCCCCCACCTTGGTCCATCTTGCCCAGGATTCCCTCCTCCGACTCAGAGTAGCTCTCCAGAGGCTTTTGGCCATCTCCTGCCCTCTGGCGCCTGAGCCTCTGCCCTTCTGCTGCAGTCCGTGTGCTCCGCCACTGAGCCGTCGGCCCATTCATTTGCCCAGGACGTGCAAAGGCTTCTAGGGGGATGCACCCTGCCTTCTCCACCATCACCCCCCACCCCGGTCAAATCTCCCATTCTCATTTAAAGGATGGACCTCATCTAGCTGTTGAGCTGAAACTGTCAGTGCTTAGATCTGCTAGACACACAGAGGCTTCCTTTGGCCTGGCAGAGACCTCATTGCTTGTAGATCCCAAGACTCAGGTTTTACTCCTTACAGGGAAACATAGCCACTCAGACCTCAGTGGCTTCTGGTGAGCAGAGCTGGAAGGCCAGGGACCTTGCAGCAGCCTTCCACTAGAACGAAGTGATATATGGTGTGCTCTGGCTTGCCTCCTTCCCTCCCCAGAAGAAAGGCCTTCCCTAACACCGCTTCAGCATGGCATGGGCATCTTTGGGCTTCCCTGTGACATTTGTGTGGTGTGTGCTGGGGATTCTGAAGGGCCTGTGCGCCTTCTGCTGTTGCTTGCAAAAGGGATGTGTGGATGGAATAAGAATGTGTCATCGGGCGGCGTTTGGGGGGTGGGGTGGGTCTCTCCTGGCCCTCCATGGGCTGCTTTGTCTGTGGGAAAGTCTAATGAGATCCACGCTTCTTGGAGCTCCTGTCCCTGAATTCCCAACCCCCTCTTTTTCTTTTTGAGGTCTGTTGCAGAGGAGAAACTGAGTCTCGTAGCTATAAGTAATGGGCAGTGTAGTCTCGCAGGAGATTCTCCCTCTCAGGTCCCATTGAAATGAATGGGAACTGTGCCCTCGGTTAAATGGGTGCAGTCTATTAAAACTGTTCAATGTGGTTTACCATAGTACAGAAATCCAAGTGCAGGATCCAGACTCAGTTATTTTCACTGAGCGCCACTGAAATGAATGAGATGGAATGAACTGAAGTCCCCCTCGTCTCCGTGGGATGCAGTTGTGACTTCCCCCGTCAGGATCCTGCCCTCTCTTTTTTTGTGCAGCGTGTCTTTTGCTCTTCTCTGGAGCTCTTGTGGGGCAAGACGTGGCCTGAGGGCAGGACTGGAGCAAGGCCTGGTGGCCGCTCTGAGCGGGCGGCCTGGCAAGAAATGTGGGGGTCTCAGCCCCCCTGCTGCACTGCGGGTGGCGCAGCACGCATGCCGAGGCCATCACGAGAGCCTGGGCTGGCATGCATTGGTGGGCTGCCCTTGAATTCTGCCCCCCCAGGTGGAGCCTTCTGGAGTTGAGCATCTGCCTCGCCCACCCAGGGTTCTCCCAGCCTTGGGTCCCCAGATGTCTTTGGCCTGCAGTCGTGCCTGGGGATGGTGGGTGATGTCACCTGGCAGCCTCTGAGGGTCTGTGGCTGGGAATCCCTGGCCTCACCATCCCTGCCCCTGCTCTCACCTGTTTCCTGCCCCTGCTGCATGGTCTCCGGGATGCAAGCCTCCGCTTCGCTCTCTCTCTCCCTGGCGCTCGCCTGTGGGTTTCGGTTTCCCTTTCATCAGTTGGCACATTCTGCTGTCCACCTCCAAGCTTCCTCCTTTGGGTTGGGGAAGCCCTTTCTCCCGCTGCACCCCTTTCTGTAAGTGTGTGTCTGCCTTTAAGCTGTGTCACTAACCCACCTCCATGGTTTGTCTCACCCGTTGGTTGCTCAGAGCACTCCTGCGCTAGCCCCAGGGAGCCGGCTGCTGAGCCCACCGGGCCTCGCCAGCCTGGGAGCGGCGATAGGCAGCCCCCGCAGCCGAGGGAACACCGCAGGGGCCTCCCCCTGGTCTCCGAGGGGCTTGACCTGGATGTCCTGGGGAGCTCCGCTGAAGTGGGGAAGGCCAGAGGTGGCCAGAGACGCAAGCGAGAGAAGCGGGAGAGGAACGCAGGCAGCCAGGAGAAGCCGTGCAAGTCGCCTCTCGACCTGGAGGACGACTACGTGGGCAGAAGCAGCTGGGGAAGCAGGAGCTGCAGGGACGTGGAGCCATCCGGCCAGGAGGGAGCTCGGGGTCCATCTTCACTTCTCCTGGATGGGGAGGCTGAGCACCGTGGCGGAGGCCGCGGAGAAAGCAGGGAGCGGCGAGAGAGGAGGCCCCGGAGCCGAGAGAGGACCCAAAGGCCAACCCCTCCTCGCACCTGGGAACGGAAAGCCGAGGGGGAAGATTTCGAGCAGGGCAACAGAGTGTGTAAGCGTCAGGAAAGGCACTCGCCCAGCTTCTTGGGAAAGTCTCCAAGGCCACCACACCGGAATGCCGACAGGGAGGAAAGTCACCCTGGCCGGCAATACAGCAACAGCCATTCACCAAACCCTGACTGCCGTAGGCCACCCCGGGAGGATCGTCAGTCACCGCGGGCCTCCCGGGACCCCAGACTCCTGGACACGGAAGCTCCACACCGGCGAGGCCGCAGGAAGGAAGTAGAAAGAGAAGACGAAGGAGCAGGTTCTAGGGAAAGAGCCTCCCCACGCCACGGGGAGGACTTGGCAATGGACCCAGGATGCCGCCGGAATCCAGGTAACCGGGAGGAGGTCACGGGGAGCCGGTGTGCCTGATTCTTGGGAAGGTGTCCGTGTCCATGCTCAGCCTCTGTCCTTCCAGCCTTGCTGAAATGGTCCCTGTTTAGGAAAGGAGAGCCCTGGCTTCTGTCAGAGGGAGGGAGGGAATGAGCATGTCTTGAACTGAGCCTTGTTCTTCTGAGCAGAGCAGGTGGAATATATGAGAAGTGCAAAATATTTCTTTGTAGGCGGGGAGTTGTACAAAATATCAATTTCTAATTTTGGCCCAGTAAAGACTGCTGAGCACATTTTGTATGCACTGGAGAATAGTTGTGTTTTATGGGGGTGGGATTGGGGGCGGTTGGGATTCTATCTTCCGTTGGCTTTCCTATTTCAGCTTCTATTCAAGTAGAAATGTGGTCGGTCTGAGCTCAAAAACAAAGACATGTGTCAGCCAGAGCTAGAGGTTCCAGTCTGCCTCATTTTACCTAAAATGTGCTGACTTGGGTGCTAAATGCCAGGTTTTGGTCTCCAAATGTTAACAGACGGCAAGATGAACTTTGAATGGTATAGGAAGGAAAATCATATCCGTACTGTGAGATTTCCTGGTTGTTAAATGACACTTCAGACTGGGATTGTGTTTTGGAAATGGCTCCACTTCTGACTGCTTCCCAAGATTAGTACCAGGTCTCAGTGGTATCTTCTGCCCGCTTCTAATGCAGCTCTAATTTAGAGAGTGCCTATAAACACACAGGGCCGCTTACAAATGAAAACACCAACCAGGTGCTGCCCAAAGCCACTTGCAGTCTTTCAAAGAAGCCCTGCTATTCCGTGGGTTTGCTAGGCTCTGTCGAGAAGGAACGCCCCCAGCCCTGTGTGCCTTGGCCAGGGCCTCTTGGAGCAGCAGCCGGCGAAGAGCACATGCTCCAGTGGCTGTGCTCCAGGAGCCTTGGCAAGGTGGCAAGGGATTCTGGGGCACATCTGTGGGGCAGCGGCCTGGAGTGGCGAGATCTCTTGGCCCTGGTGACGTGGCCCCTGTCTGGACTGATGGCCAGCAGCAGGGATGGGATTTGGGGAGAAGGAGCCAGGTGGGGAGGCTCAGCGGTTCTGGAATGGCTTTTCTAAGGATGCCGGTCTTGGAGAGGGAAGTGGTTTGATGGGAGAAGACTCTTGAGGGCCCTGAGCCATAATGCTGCCTCATTGCTGCAAGCTCCTTTTAGGACTTTGCAAGGCACAAGAGGGGCCAGATGACCCCACACAGCCCTCTTTGTCTCCTTGCTCTCATCCTGGTCCGATGGAGCTTTTCTTTCTCCTGGGAGGGAGGGAGGGAAGGAAGGAAGGCTGCAGACTGCATCTGAACGCTCTTTGTCAGGTTGGTAATCAGACCCTCATCCTCAGTGTGCTGCCCTCCCTGGTTGTGTGAACAGGCCCTCATCCTGCTGCTTAAACACTGCCCCATGGCCAGTTGGTGGTGGTGAGCATGCTGCTTGCACCGCGTGGAGTGCCCAGAGAGTGCTCCCCACACAGGATCCTGGCATTGTTGAAGGGAGATCCATATTAGTGATGGAGCATTGAGGCGGACAGGGAGTTTGCTCGCCTGTGTGTGCCTCCTGGGAGTGATGCAGACATGGCTTCGTGCCACGGGGTATCTGAAGAGCGAATCCGCTTCGTAGCAGATTCGCAGCTGTTTCATGCGGGGAATTAAATGGACCGCTCACATAAGGGCGGCTCCTCTCCACATTCCTTGCCTTTCTTTTTCCTGTGTGCATCCCCACAGCTTGCTTCAGGTTTTTTCTCCAACCAATCACATCCCAGAGGAGGAAGCGGGAGACCTTTTTGCTGTTGTTAGTTTGAAAAGTCAAAACAACAGAACACGTAAACCGAAGAATGTACCGGTGTGGATCTTTGTAGAAGCCAGTCCCCATTGGCGGGGTGGGGTGGGTTCATTTTTATCCTTACGGCATCCATAGCAACTGAGGGATCCTCCCGGATAATTTATTCACGTGAACGAAATCACTGGGCTCTATTTTTCAGCAGTTCCTCCCCCACCACACACAGGAATTATCCCAAAGTTTCCTTTCTCAACTTGCAAAAATGAACGAGAAGTTGGAGAGGCACTAGCCAGGGCTGACTTCTTGGCCATTTACATTTCAACAGGGCGGAATTAGTACTAGGACCCACCTAGAACTATTCCAAACTATGTGAAGCAAGAAAATAATGCCCCTTTGAGCATGTGCAGAGTGCCGTTGCGGTCACAACCGAGTCCCGGACTTGAGTCCCAGCACCTCTCATTTTTGAAAATTAAGCTCTGAGTTTCTGCAACTAGCCAGGAGTGAAAAGCCCCCCCTCCATTAGCTCCCCCCCCAAAACGAACCTTGCACCAGTCCTTTCTTTATAAGGGTCCCCCCACACACACACTGACCACCACCACTTGCCATCTCTGATCTCTGAGCCCAGCCTGGAATGGATTTTCTAGGCCCACCCAACTTCCTTAACACAGCCAGAAGCCAGGGCGACCCCCCCCCCTGCCCCGCGAAGAGCCTCCCCGCGAAGGTTGTCCTCCCTTGGAAAGCATGGCTGGCTGGCTCTCTTTTGCCCCCGCTCCCTCCTAGGTGACTGGCCACAGGGCGTGCCTCTCCCCTCCGGCCTTGGCTTTCCGGCCGGCCACTTGCTGGGGAAAGGCCGCCTCTGGGAGAGCGGGGAGGAAGGCAGCCAGCAGCCAGCCGGACTTGCGGGGGCCCGAGCCCTTGGCTGCTAGATTCCTCCTCGCAGCACAGAGGGCTCTCCCTGCAGCCCGTTTCAGGCGCAGCTGGGACTCTTCTTCTTCCCAGGCAAAGCTCGCCGCAGTCGGGAAAGCAGAGGGCAAGGAACGTGGCCACCACCCAACCCTTCCTCCCGGAAGGCCAGCTAGACAAGGGCCCAAGCAGCCCCCTCTGCTGACTCTTGGCCTTCCGCAAATCCACCCGGCAAATATTTAAAACAAAACACAGAAGTGTGAGTTTTGGGGAAAGCCAATTCATCTATCTATTTATTTGATTTATATACTGCCCCTCCAAAAATGGCTCAGGGCGGTTCATTGGCAAAGGCCCCTCCACACATCGCGGAGAAGTGTCAGGGCATACCAGAAACCGGGGGGGGGGTTCCAGAAAAATCTGCTGCAAATAGAGGATTTTTGCAGCCCTGCTGGATCAGGCCCAAGAAGGCCCATCCAGTCCAGCACCCTGTTTCGCACAGTGGCCCACCAGATGCTGCTGCTGGAAGCCCACAGGCAAGAGGTCTGTGCCTGCCCTCTCTCCTGCTGCTGTGGCTCCCCTGCAACTGGTACTCAGAGGCATCCTGCCTTTGAGGCTGGAAGTGGCCCACAGCCCTCCAGCCAGTAGCCATTGATAGACCTCTCCTCCATGAAGTGATCCAAACCCCTCTTAAAGCCATCCAGGATGTTGGCTGTCACCACATCTCATGGCAGAGAATTCCACAAGTTGATTATGCGTTGTGTGAAAAAGTACTTCCGTTGGTTGGTCCTAGATTTCCCGGCCATCAATTTCATGGGATGACCCCTGGTTCTAGTGTGATGGGAGAGGGAGAAGAATTTCTCTCTATCTAGAATGTGCAGCCCTAATTCGGGGGAAGCCAGAATCGTGAGTGAACTGGTCCCTGATAGCCTGCTGCGACTGCGAGGTAAATCCGGCTGATATGTGAACTCGCACCCTCCGTTCCGGAGGAGTTGTGAGCCAAAAGCCCTGTATGTAAAAGTCGCTGGTGAATTCATGGGAGGGCAGACTCGTGCTGCCAGGGGCTTTTGGTGCCCTGCTCTTAGCCGGGGTGCGACACCAACTCTCCCTGTCTCCCAATGCAGGCCGGTTGAATTGCCCAGCCCCTCTCCCATGGGGAGCTGCTGTCGCTCTCTCTCTCTCGCTCTCTTCCCCCATACCCGGAAGATTTTAAGGAGGTTTTCTGGGACCTTGCTGCATTAGTCCAGTGTCGACGCACTCCTGCCGCTCTATCTCTGTTTTCCTTTCCGTTTGGTTCTGTTTGCAGGGACGGGCTAGAAATAACTTGAGTGTCTATAAGCAGGTTCTCCTCTCCTCTCTGTGTGGGCGCTAATCATAGCTGGCTCCCTACTGAGACACGGAGGCTCGTGCCAAGAGTGTGTGGGAGGAGCGTGGAAGTGCCGGCCATCGGCCTGGTGAAGCTTCCTTCCAGGAGGACTGATTTAGCAGTGGCAGAGCCCCCCCTAGGCTCCTGATGGATGCCAGATGCTGCTGGGTGCCGCTCTCTCTGCTTGCTCCCCTGGGAGGGCCGTGCCTCAGGGCCCCTTGCCGCAATGCTGGGCCCACTCCTGGACGGGGCGAGGCTCAGGGCTGGCTGTCCAGGTGCGGGGGGGGGGGCAGCGGGTTCCCCCCACCTCGAACCACCCTGGTACACAAAAGAGAAGTTGGGGGGGGCGGGCAGCTGGCTGCCTCTCAGCGCTGCTCTTAGCTTTCTGTTCTCCCATTATCTTTCTGGAAGCAACTAGAGACCCTTTTCTCTCTCCTCCCCCCCCCCGCTTTGGTGCCTTCAAAAGTTGGTTTTAAAAGTTCTCTTCACTGACTGTTTTAGTTGTCTTTGAATAGCTTTTTGTTATGATTTTGATGTCTTAAGGAGTGGTTGATCGTTGTTTTTGCATATGATTTTGAGAATTTTATTTTGAGAAAGTTCTATAAAATGTCTTGACAAACCATCATAAGTTATATCTTGCTTTTCTTCTAACTCGTAGTCAGCTAGCTGTTTTTGTACCACTACAGTGAAAATGACTGACACACACACACACACACACACACACACACTATCAGCCTCCTGCAAAAGCCACTTCAAGACAATGGGATGCATATGGTGATGGGGCCTGTCCAGCTTCCCTGGAGAGGGCACCCTGGAGCAGCGGTGCCACAACTGATAAGGCCCTGCTCCTTGCACCAGCCTCAGATGAGCCTCTTGTTCATCAGGGGGACATTGGGAGCTCCTGCTGACCATTCCCGGCCCTACCTGGAGATGCCTGGGATTGAACCTGGGGCCTTCTGCATTCTTAAACCTGTGGTTATGTGTGCAGTGGGACAGAGGAAGCTGCCATATACTGAGTGCAGCACAGCCTTGCTTTGGCCTCATAGGAACAGAGGAAGCTGCCATATACTGAGTCCGACCATTGGTCCATCTAGCTCAGTATTGTCTTCACAGACTGGCAGCGGCTTCTCCAAGGTTTCAGGCAGTGCAGGCAGGAATCTCTCTCAGCCCTCTCTTGGAGAATCCAGGGAGGGAACTTGAGACCTTCTGCTCATCCCAGAGTGGCTCCATCCCCTGAGGGGAATATCTCACAGTGCTTTGGGTTAGAGAGTTGGACTAGGCCTGGGGAGAGCCGAGTTCAGATCCCACTTCAGCCAGGAAACTCATTGGGTGACTCTGGGCTGGTCACTTACCTCTCAGGCTAACCTCTCCACCTTATTGGTTGCAAAGATAAAGATTACCATGCACATTGTTCTGGCTTCCTTGGAGGAGGAAGAGCAGGATATGAATGTATATGAATGAATGTATGTTTGACGAAACCCCTACAGGAGCGGAGCAAAACTCCCCATCAGTCGCAGGAGGGTTGCAGAGCACAGGCTTTGGGTGCAGAAGTTCCTCGGCTCAGTCCCTGGCAGCATCTCCCGTTAAAAGGCTCCTGGGCAGCAGGGCTTGGAGCGACCTTTCTCTGCCTGAGCCCTTGGAGAGCCCCTGCCAGTTGGAACACACAGTGGTGGGCTAACTAGGCCAGTGGTCTGACTCTGCATCAGGCAGGCTCTTGGCTCCAACGCTCTGCAGAGTTCCTGGGCACATCCTAAAGTCACCAGAAGCAGAATAAACTCTACAAGATCAGATCGTTCTGGTTTGCATGACGTGTTAACTTGGTGCAGAACGTGAGAGTGTGTGCAGCTCTGAATTTTAGCTCTGCATCTTTGCTGGGAATGAGGAATTTTTCTGTGTTTCTAGGAACAAAACCAAGAGGGGCAAAAGAAGCCATTTACCAGAAACCCCGCCCAGCTTCCCAGGAATCTTATGATGCCGAGATTGCCCGGAAGTTGCAAGAGGAGGAACTGCTGGTGAGCAGGGCGGACGAGGGTTTCCCCCCCAAGGAGGGCCAGTGTTTGCTGTAGGGAGGCTCTTCAGGTCCTGGAGCACTCGAGGGCCGCATGGCATCATGACTCTTACAGGACAGCAGGCAGATGTCAGCTAACTTCTGTGTCCCAAGGTGTCCTCCCAAGTGTTCAGCCTGGAGGTCAGACCAGAATTTAGTTTCCAGCACCAGAATTATTCTTCATAACTGGGCAGCTTGTTTATTCACTGCAACACAGAATAACCAGTAGCACACTCAAAACTTAGGCTCGCCTTCCTTGGCAAGCCCTTGGTCAGATCTCTTCCTGGGGCACTCTGACGTCCCCCAGGCCTCTGGAGTATTTGCAGGTATGGCTTCGTTTCTCCTTCCGAGGTGCTGATGGGACCCGTTACTCCAGCCTCGGGCCATGCTCTTCCAGAGTGTCCTTGTCAGCTGACTTTCCTGACATCCAGTCTCTTGTTCGTGAGTGTTGGGAGGAGGGCAGAAATGGGCCTCTCTGAGTCTCTGTTAAGAACATAAGAAGTGTCCTCCTGGATCAGGCCAGCCTCCTGCCTCATGCAGGGCCCAACCTGGTGCATCTGGGGAGCCCACCTTGAGTGGGTTAGGGGGCACGCCCCCTCTGATCCTGGTGGGAAATTGTTCTGGAAAAAGGAGCCTGTTGGCCGTGTCTGTCATTTGCATCTCTTGAGCTCTTGAAGACAAGAGGTAGAGCTCTCTCCAGACGGGATGGGTGGGGAGAGGGGCCAATCCGCAGTTAACATGCACTCCTCCAAATAGCGGCTGGCTTCTCCTTAGACCTGGACTTCCCCACCTTTGCTCCCCATATGTTGCTGGTGGATGGCAACTCTTATCATCCCCAATCACGTTGGCTGTTAGAGCCATCCAAAAACATCCGGGGTGGGGGGACTCAAACTGGGGAGCTTCTGCCTGAGGCCAAGCACTGATGCTGGAGATGAGAAAAGTTTTCCATGCCATTTTAGTTTGGGGTGGTCATTCCAAGCGAAAAATCTCAGCAGCGGCTCTGTAAGCAGCTCCGAGGCGCAAGTTTTAGGTGGTATAGAAATATTTCAAATAAATAAATCTCTGAGCGCCATAACATTATAACAACCGGTTAAAACACGGAGACGTTTCAAATGATGCAAATCATAAAGTAGAATATAAAGAATGCTTAAAGTAATTTCACAAATATTGGATCCAAACAGATCACTCCTCTTTAAAAAAAAAAAAATTCAAGAAGTTGAGGCATAGAGGAAAAGATGAAGGGGGCGGGAGAGACTGGCATCCTAGATTGCTATTAACTGTGCAGCTGAATATCATGACTTTGTGCAACTTGGACAGAAAGGTGGCCAGATGGCATTCCCATGGCTGTCGATGGATTTTGCTCTGAGGTGGATCTCAAACGGCGTGAGAGCTGGGGTTAGAATTCCTGCCAGGTGTAGGAAGTTGGCAGCTTCCTCTACAGACAAGAGTGCTCTTTGTGGAGAGAGGAAACCCTCCATGATCTGCATGATCTGATGCAAAGCAGAACCAAGCCCACACGCCCAGGACCGTGAGAGAGGGAAATTTGGTATCCAGGTTGACGGTGTCTGCAGAGGGGAGGAAGGTAGCAGACGAAAGAGGAAGGAGAGCTGCTGGCCCTGGAGGTGGAAGGCCCTGGGGATAGCCGGGGTTGGAGGTGTGCAGGATAAAGCCTCTCACGCCTGCAGCAGGTGTGGCTGCTTCTCCAGTTCCCCCCCCCCATCCCTGTTCCCTTTCTCTTCTTTTTAGGCTAGCCAGGTGGATAAGAGAGCAGCACAGGTCGCCCAGGACGAGGTAGGCCTAGGTGAAGGGGGCGGGCGGGCGGGCAGGGCGTACAACTGAACGCGCAGCCTTTGGTTCCTTCCGGCGGCTCTGGGGCGCTTTGGGCCTTCCGTGGGTGGCCAGGTGCCCTCCCTTCCCAGGCTCTCTGCTTCTTAGCAGTGCAGCCGTCCCCCAAAGCTCCACGTCCCCCTTCTTCCCCACCCCTCAGCCTGACTTCCTTGCTTGTGTGTCCTGACTCCGCCCGGCTTGCCAACCCTCCTGCATCTGGCATCATCGCCTGTGGCCATCACTGCTGTCTTGGCTGCTACTGTGATGCCCTTTGCTCAGCTGTCCGTCTTGCCCGGGACAGACGCACACACACACACACCCCAACCCACATGCGCAGTCAGCCACGGCTTGTGACCTGAGGGCTGCAGCTCTCCAAGTGCCCGCCGCTGTCCGCTGCAGTGCTGGAAGGGCCCCTCTCTCCTCAGGCGCTGTTTCATTCCTGCCTGGGTTGAGTGGCAGTGAGTCCAGTCCTGGCCTCGGCCCTGGGAGCCCTGAGGTTTTCTCCAGCCTGGAAAAGGTTGAGAGGACAGCCCTGCACTGATCTTGCTGCCTGAGGAAGGAAGGAGTGTGTTGGCTGCAGCGGGAGTTGCTCAGAGGAGGGAAGTGCCTGTCTAGAGCAACACCCCCAAATGCTGCCTGCCTGGGATTGCCCTGTAGAACAATCTGGACAGTATAGATGTCATTTTTGCAGCTAACTCTTGCCAGTGTAAGGAACGTCCACACTCTCTCCAGCATGGTGTAGTGGGCAGAGTGTCAGACCAGGACTTTGGAGATGCAGGGTTCAAATCCCCACCCAACCCTAAAGCTCACTGTGAGGCCTGGTCCTTCCCTTGGCCTAACCTACCTCACAGAGTTGTTGTGATGATAATAATATGGGGCGAGGAACCATTTACACTGTCACGAACTCTTTGGAAGCAGGGTGCGATATAAATTAAACCAACAAATGTGTAATCTGGCAAAGCAGGTTTTAGAAAACAAATGTCTGGCTTTCGTAACTGGGGAGGAATGTTTGGGAGTGTTATGTGGAGTCCTGGTGGGCTATGAAAGGAAAAACACATGTATAAAACATTGAAATAAGAATTGGCGAAAATAAAACAGACGCTAAAACCTCATTCCAAAATTAAGTTCAGCCCCAACTACCAAATGCCAGCCCATTGGGAAAGTCAGCCCTGCAGCAAAGCTTCTGCATTCGAAGTTGGTGTGCAGACTGTGGGCCGATCTCACAATCAGTGAGACCCGGTTTTTGCAGCTAAGTGGGGAGAGTGGGCTAAGCCGATGATCGCGGAGGGAGCCCTGGGCGGCTGCATCGGCCACCCACACGATTTCCGGCTCCGTGACAGAGCTGGGGGGGGGGGCTGGGGGGAGTGGGGGCGAATTGGCCCCCAGAAGCTCCAGCATGCCCTACGCGAGTGCGCAGGTCATGCTGGTGAGACCCCCGGAGCCTGGAGGCGGCTGTTCGCCTCCCCTCCGGGGGTCTCCTCGTGAGTAGGCGCGGTGCGGAGCTGCGCCACGGCTACTCACGATCTTCAAAACCAGGTTTGCGGAGCACTCGCTCCGCAAACCTGGTTTTAGGGCAGGGGTACTTGAGCGGGTTACCGGGTGGCCGAGCCCGGTGGTTCTCACAATTACAGAATATCGGGCTAGTGGAGGCTAGCCCGGTTTTCTGCAATCGTGAGAATAGCCCCAGAGTAGGCTTGTGAGACGGAGGCGCCCTTTCTGTCAGACCTGGGTTTCTTTGCTCTGAATGTGCTCCAAGTTGGATCCAGCCGTTCCTGGTTCCGGTTTTGGTCCCAGGTTCCCAGAAGCTTGTGTGTAAACCCAGTTTCCTACAAGCAGGTCAGATTGTTGACCTGTCTGGACCTGGAGCCCAAATAAGGCCCATGATGATGTGACCTCAATGGTGGGAGGAGGATGTGTGTTGTGGGTCAAGGCATTTTGCCTTGATTTTCTCGGGAGTGTCGTCATGCCACCATTTCCTGGTTGTAGGAAATAGCTCGCCTGCTGATGGCTGAGGAGAAGAAAGCTTACAGGAAAGCAAAGGAGCGAGAAAAGGTGTCTTCGGAAAAGAAAAGGCGGGACCAGGACTGGAAGGTCAGTTACGGTCCACTTGGGTCAGGGGAGTCGCTGAGTCCCCATTTGCCAGGCAGAGGTGACGATGGCTTGTTACTGATCCCCTCTGTCTCTAAGCTTGCACAGTTGCGGCCATTGTAAAAAGATGAGGCAAAGTGTGTGTGTGTGTGTGTGTGTGTGTGTGTGTGTGTCTTGATTACTGGGGGGATGCAGGGAAAGGGGAGAGCTTGCCGGAGGTGATGACAGCAGTGGTTCTCCTGATAGCTGGCCGATACCATTTCCCCTTAGAATGCCTCCATGAATGCTGCTAGGGGTCCTGTGGCAGGAGGCATTCTGGGCAGAAAATGGCACCTCCACAAGGGCCTTCTGGAAAATAAAATGGTGGCTCCAAGCCATTGGCTGCTGGCACAACCCCCTGCTGCCGCCGCCACCACCATGAAACTGTCTCTGTTGAGACCTTTTGGCTGTTGTGTGTGAATATTATTATATGTGTATTACTCACTTGTTTGCTCGAGATGACAGTCAGAGGAGGTGTTTGTGAACCATTGTGTGTTTCATGCTAACCAGCTGCCTCTCCTTCCCGGAGCGTCGTTTGTTCTACACTCTCTCCCACCCTGCTTTCATGAGCTGCCTGCAGGCTGGCCACTCACCAGGTAGAGCTGTGTGGTTAACCGCACAGCTCTATCTGATGAATGGCCAGTCTGCAGGCAGCACGGGTGTGAGGGCAAAGAGCAAATGGAGCTCTGGGAAGCAGAGGTCGCCAGTGCCTCCTTGGGGGCCCTTTCTGGTTCATTGGGACGAGCCACTCCTCTCCTTGCTACTGTTTTTACTGGTTTGTTTTTTTTAATGTATTGTTTTAAATGGGTCGATTGTTTATTATCTATCTATCTATCTATCTATCTGTCTATCTATCAAATTTGTATACCTCCCCAAACCTTCGTCTCTGGGAGGTTTACAATAACATAAAACCAGTTAAAAACATATACAAAAACTTTAAAACAATTTAACAATTTAAAAATAAACCAGAGTTTAAAACCCAAAAATATTAGGAAGCTGAGGACGCTTGGGCAAAAAGATGGGTTTTCAGGTGTTTTTTGAAAATTGCCAGAGATGGGGAGGATCGTATCTCAGCAGGGAGCGCATTCCACAATCTCGGGGCAGCGACTGAGAAGGCCCATCTCTGTGTAGCCACCAAACTACACAGAGTTGGCGGATCTCCTCAGATGACCTCAGTGGGCAGTGGGGCTCATAGCGAAGAAGTCGCTCTCTTAAATACCCAGGGCCTAAGCCGTTTAGGGCTTTATAAGTTATAACCAGCACTTTGTATTTTGCCCGGAAACATATTGGCAGCCAGTGTAACTGTTTTAAAACAGGCATCATATGGTCTCTCCGGGTTGCCCCAGAGACCAACCTGGCTGCCGCGTTCTGAACCAACTGAAGTTTCCGGACTACGTGCAAAGGCAGCCCCAAGTAGAGCGCTACGTGGTAGAGTGTTTTTTTATATTAAATAGTGTAAGCTGCTTTGTCATCCACAAAGGGCCCTCACAGTGGCATACAGTGCAGCGATAAATGTATAATGGAATAAAAATGTTGAATATGGAACAATAAGGAAATAAACAAGAGAAATCTCAGGGTGGTCAGTGCCAGTTGCACATCCGGGGGATAACTAGCCCATGCTGACAGCTTGTTGAAAGAAGATGATAATAACAATAATTCATAATAATATTGTAATAATTAATAAGCATAATAAACTTTATTTGTTAGCCGCCCCATAACAAATTATTCTTCGGGCAGCTCACAACACAGCACTCATCAAATAAAAACACATAACACATTAATTCATAATAGACCCGGGGGCGGGGGGGATTACAAAATATAATACAAAGCAGTTTAAAACTTTTTTTAAAAATCAAATTTAAAAATCAAAATTTAAAAGGCCCGAGTAAACAAAAAGGTCTTTACCTGGCATCTAAAAGAACAAAGGGATGTAGCCAGGCGACAGAGGCGTAACTATAGGGGGGGCAGGGGGGGCACGTGCCCCGGGCGCCATCTTTTCTGGTCATGTGGGGGGCGCCGCCATGACAAAAAATATTTTTAATTTTTTTTTAATTTTTTGTTAATACAACTGTTTCCTGCTCAGTGCAGCAGCGCTGCAGCAGTCAAGGGAGCGCATCGGCGCCCCCTCCCCCACGAGCAGACCCTTCCGCGCCACCCGTGCGCCCCCCCCCATTGCTTTGCTGGCGCCTGGCGGCCAGTCAGTGGCCTGGCTTGGCGGCGGCAGCAGGCGCTTGTGAGGAAAAACCTAAGTATAATGCAGTATGTTGGGGGGTGGGGGGGGCGCGGGGGGGCGCCATTTCAGTGCTTGCCCCGGGCGCCGTTTTCCCTAGTTACGCCTCTGCCAGGCGAATCTCACTATTCCATAAACAGAGTGCAACCACCAAAAAGGCCCTCTCCCTGGTAGCCACTTATCTCATCTCATTTGGCAGGGGCACCCGCAGGAGGGTCTCTGAAGAAGATCTTAAGGTCCAAGTCAGGACATATGGGGCAACCCGGTCCCAAGCCATTTAGGGCTTTAAAGGTTGAAACCAGCACTTTTAATTGGCCGGGAAACAGGCAGGGAGCTAGTGTAGCTGATGAAGCATTGGCGTGATATGAACAAAATGCCCAGTTTTGCAGGGCAAAATCTTGCAGCTCTATTTTGTACCAGCTGCAGTTTCCGAACCATTTTCAAAGGCAGCCCCACATACAACACATTTACTTTATTATTTATTTATTTATTCGATTTTTATACTGCCCTTCCAAAATGGCTCAGGGCGGTTTACAACTAAAAGAAAACATTAAAACCAATAACAATTAAAACAGAAATATAAATATAAACATCAATTAACAATTAAAACATCATTAAAAAAATTAAACAATCAGAACAATTAAAACATTGCAGTAATCGAAGCGAGAGCTTACCAGAGCATGAGTAACTGTGGCCAAGATCTCTCTGTCCAGGTAAGATTGCAGCTGGCGTATCAGCCAAAGCTGATAAAAGGTGCTCTGAGCCACAGAGGCGACTTGAGCCTCTAGGGACACTGCTGGATCCAGAAGCACCGCCAAACTGCGAACCTGGTCCTTCACGGGGAGTGCAACCCCATCTAGAACAGATGAACACCATTCATCCAGGCAGAGGATCCACTGACCAGCAGTACTTCTGTCTAGTCTGGATTGAGTCTCAACTTGTTCACCCTCATCCTGTCCACTACTGCTTCCAGGCACCGATTCAGGACAGTCACCACCTCACCTGTATCTGATGAAAAAGAGAGATACAACTGAGTGTCATCTACGTATTGATGACACCTCAGGCCAAATCTCCGGATGACCTCTCCCAGAGGTTTCATGTAGATGTTAAACAGCACAATCACGGTCAGGCACGACACACTCTGGCCAATATTCCCTTCCTGGGCAAGGTGCCTCAGGCCTATAGTTGTTTACATCTTCTTGGTCCAGACTGGATTTCTATCTAAGAGAGCGCCTTCTTTTACATGATCCCCACCGCACCTTAAAGTCATCAGGGGAGGTCCATCTCCAGTTGCCACTGGTTCATCTGGTGGCGACGCAGAGGCGGGCCTTCTCGGTAGCTGCTCCTGGACTGTGGAATGCGCTCCCGGCAGAAATTCGTAATTTGAGAACATTGCCGTCCTTCAGGAGAGCCCTTAAACCCTACCTATTTGGCCTGGCCTTCCAGGGTTTTAAATGATTAACTGTTTTAAATTGTTGCCCTGATTTTCAGGGCTTTTAGCTGTTTTATTGGTTTTATTGTGTTTCAATAGTTTTTAATTGTTAATTTGTTTTAATTGTTTTTATCATGCTGTGAACCACCCTGAGCCATTTTGGAAGGGCAGTATATAAAATAAATAAATAAATAAATAAAGGACTGTTCAATTAGTAGCTTGCTTCAATGAAGCTGGGACCACTCCCTCTCTCAATGAGGCATTTAGAACCTGCTGGACCCAATTAAAAATTCCCTCCCTACTAGATTTAATAAGCCACCAAGGGCGAGAGTCAAGCATGCATGTGGTCGGCTGAACTTGACTGTACACCTTGTCCACATCCTTGGGCACCAATAACTGAAACTCCGTCAGTAAAACTAGACCAGGTGTTACTCTGGACACCTCTCCCAATGATACTGCATCAACTGTAGAGTCCAACTCATGGCGAATGCAAGCAACTTTACCCTCAAAGTGCTGTGCAAATGTGTCACAGCCTGCTACATCTGACATGCAATAAGGAGGGACCCAGGCAAGCCTGGGGTGGGGGGTCAGGGTTGCAGTCCTGGGGCTCCAACCAAGAAGGCCCTGCCACACATTCCCACCAGCTGCAATTCTGACAGGGACATTCACAGAGCAGGTCTTCCAGGGGCGAAATTGTGGTGAGAAGAAGGTGGGACAGAAGTTACAAAATGAGTATTTAACAGTATCTGTGTTTAATTCCAGTGGCATGTGATATAAAATTGGAGCCAGCAAACTTGTAAAAAGGGAGGAGGCATTTCTGTCCCATCTACCATGCAACCCACCTGGAAGATTCTGCCACCCTAATAGATTATGTGAATGTTGGGTTATTTGGCAAATCATGTTTAACATCTGCAAATAATGTAAGGCCATTCAGAGCCCCACAGAAGTTCACAAGCAAGAGAGGATGAAGAGATTTCCCCCCCACCCCTTTCAGCCACAGGGAGGCAGAGATTGCAGTAGCATCACTCCTACGGTCTCAAGCTTATCTATGAAGCACCAAGGAGTAGACTTTTTAAAAACAGATCCTGACATTCTCAGGCTGTAATGTTTATGCTTGTCGGCCAGATCCCATTTTTCATGCTTCTGCTGTGTCTCTTTGGAGAGACAGTCCTGCTAATGAGGATGTGTTCCAGAGACTGCTAAGCAGCTTGCTCTCTCTTCTCCACCCAGAATGATCCCCATGAATTGGTGCACCCAAGGTCAAGAGAAGACCACGAATCTCATCGCCCCAGGAGCCACAAACCCACACGGTAAGGGGTGCAGAGGCCCCACAGATTCAGGGGGAAAGAAGGTGTTTGCTGGCCAGATGAACTGGCGGTGATGGGAGGGACAGTCCAACTAGCAATAGCAATAGCACTTACATTTATATACCGCTTTATAGCCAGAGCTCTCTAAGCGGTTTATAATGATTTAGCATATTGCCCCCAACATTCTGGGTACTCATTTTACCGACCTCAGAAGGATGGAAGGCTGAGTCAACCTTGAGCCCCTGGTCAGGATCGAACTTGTAACCTTCTGGTTACAGGGCGGCAGTTTTACCACTGCGCCACCAGGGGCTATATAAACATAAACATATTTGGGGTGGGGGGGGGTGGGGTTCTTTTTTGTGCACTGGTATCATTCCTGAGACCCTGTAAGGTTTTGGGCAGTCACAGGTTGGGCAGTCCAGCACCATCAGGGCTCCCAAGGTTGGGAGCCCTGGTTTAGCAGAAGGGGTCTTCCTGGCTGGCTGGCCAGCCTCTCTTCCCCTTGGCTGGGGCTTCTGTAGAAAAGCACTTGGTAGTGATAAGACCAAGTGCTTTTGATACTTCCGTCTGTCTGGGACCTTAAAGCATCTTGCATGAGCCAGTGTTTCTGTCTGATGATCAAATGTGGAAACAGAGGTCAGCTCCTCCAGGCCATTCCCAGAGGAGGGGTGGGAGGACAGCACCAGCGGGTATTTCTTCTTACCCTTTGCATCCTCTTCTGCCAGGCCACCCCCACCTCCCACAGAGGACCTGAGTCATCCGTCGATTCTTGCAAGCCAGCATAGCTCAGCTCAGATATCCAAACCAGAGCCTTCTCAAAAAGGTGAGGTGGGCTCCCAGTTTTGATATATAAGGGTCTAAAATGTGCAGCCTTCTAAATCTAATAAGGCCAATTATTTTCAGTGCTAAGGGCCATCTAGCAATAAACGTGCATGTCTTTATTTTGTGCTAAAAGACAGAGGGGGTTAGGCCTCTGTCCAGGACCTGAGGCTCTTCAGCCTTTTCATCAGTGACAGATGAAAGTGTGGAAGGAATTCTTATCAAATCTGCAGATGACACAAAACTGGGAGGGATAGTTACTAGAAGGCAGGAATCAAATTCAAGATGGCCTCGGTAGAATCGAGTTCAGCAGTGTGAGGCAGCTGCCAAAAAGATGCATGCGATTTTAGGCGTTTAATAGAACAGTGATGCCCAAGTCACGAGAAGTAGCAGTTTCACTCTTTTTTGCTCAACTGCAGCCTTTCTTTGTGGGCATGCCTTACGTATCATGTTGACAGCAAAGAAGCAGCCGATTCATCTTGTGATATGTGGGGGATCAACTCACCCCAAACATGTGGAGAGCCACTGCGCATACGGGGCCGTCCCTCGTGCCATTCTGCTCCGTGCAACTAGCTGTGGGGAAACATAAGACTTTCCCCCCTTCCCTTGAAATATGAACAGCAGCCAGAAGGGGACAGTTCCTTACAAATACAATAAATACAGTATGGCCGTTGGCCGTAATAAAGTGGATGGATGGATGGATAAATACAATAACTGGGTTTTGTTTGCACCTGCTTACCCAAATATTCCTCTCTCAATCGCTCTCTCTCTCTCTCTCTCTTGCAGGTTACCACTATAAGCAGTAGATAAACTAGACTCTGTGTTGTTACTGACTCTCTTTTGTAGCAAACTCTATCCTGGGATTTCTCCGGGAGATCTTCCGAATTCTTTTTCGCCTCTGAGAGTTCCAGTCCCAGGATCGCTTCCTTCCTAAGCATCACGATGCCCACAAACAGTGCCTCTTCTTCTTCTTCAGTCTGTTTTCCTTGATGTGTCTGATCTCTTGGGCAGGGCAGTTAAATCTTCTTGCTTGTGTGCAGGGAGGTCTCTGCCTTTTGTAACTTGTGAATGGCCCTCAGCAATCATGGGAACGGCCTTCACAGGAACATGTTTTGTTTTGAAGTGAAGTCAGGCGATGTAGCCATTTCATGCATGCAAGTTATCACTTGATGGTGCAATTTACAAACTTGTATGTATGAATACTTGCCCAAAGGCTTGAGATCAAAGGCTCTCCCCCCAAAGTCGCTTTGAGCCCCACGTCCACTTGCCTTTGTCAGACTCACTGAGCTGATGTCACTGGTTGTCTTACGGCATTTGGGAGAGCTCTGCCTTTTAACGGCGTGAGGAAGGGCGTGGAATTTGGAATCGGGTACAGAAGCTGGGCATCTCTCATGAGCCAAAGGGCCACAACTGTTTATCCATGCGTTTTTAACATAATCCGTATATCATTTGAATGGCCCCAGAGCGGATACATTTGGTGGTCATGATTGCACTAGTTACCTCAGCTGGCTTCGTTTCATTAAAAAGAAAAACCACTGAGTTTAGAGACTTAGAAACCATAAGAGTTGGAAAGTGAAGTTAAGTTTTGCTCTTGTTCTTACACTTCTCCTTGCTTTTAATTTTTTGTCCTTCATCATTTCAAATATATTTCAGAGACAAACAGTGAGGTTTAGAAACCCCTTTTTAAAAAATAGTATATTAGGATTCCACAGACAGGTCAAAAGTGCCTTGGGTGGGGAGGGGAGAGGGAATACAGTTAGCGCGACTTTTGCTCTTAAGCTGGGGGCGGCCAACCTGAGGCTCTCAGCTGCTGGACTAAATTACCCATCATCCACAGCTGCTGTTGTGGCTGGGGAAGATGGGGATTGTAGCTGAACAGCAGCTAGAGAGCTTCAGTTTCCCATTCCTGCTCTGAGCGCTACTGTGCGGTGCGTTCTCTCTCTCGCACCCCCGAAAAAGATTCCACATGAATTCCACTTTCCCCTCCGCTCCCTCTCTGCCAGGTTTTAAAACTCCGGTCTCAGCCTTGCCTAGATTTCACTCCCCTGCCCTTTCACCCTTTCTGTTTGTTGTTCAGAAGTGTTAACTCTCTCTCTTTCGCTGACAAAATAACCAATGTGCACTGTGTAATTATTTTTCCTTTTTTTATTTGATACTTCTACAGTGCCATGTTCAGCCGTTTGGTTTTTTTAATAGGTTTTATTTTTATATGACATAGAATAGTCAAAGGTGGTGGCTTGTTTTTTACTAATGAAGCTGCCACCCCAACGCGCTCTCTCTGTGTTGCTGCATCACATCAGTGCTGTATTTATTTATTGTTCAGTGTGACGGGGGACTTTGGGGTGCCGAAGCGGAAGACGTGCCTCTCTGACTCTTGGTTGCCAGATGTGGGTTCTTGCCACATCCGTGGGAAATTCTCTCTGGTGGGGATCCAGGCCCCTGCTCTGTTTTGTCTCTCTTTCTTGCACTGGTGAGCAGACCTGTTTGCACTCAGGAAGGGGAGAACTAGGGAGGAAATGGAGCGACAGCTGAGATTGTGAATGCTCCCCTCTCCCAAAATCAGATGAGAGGATCAAGTCAGGGAGAAAACGCCCTCCAGTGGCCAGAATCGGGCCTTGAAGTTCCTCTCTTGCTCTTTTTGTCCCCAGAGTACTTGATGGGTGCACCCAGACTCATCAGGAGAGTCTAGGACGCTCCAATCAAGGGCTAGTTTAGGAGCAAAACCCCTTTCTTGTTAAAGAGCAGGTCATATTGCAAACTTGTAAGCACATTTGGATCTAAGCTCCAATCTCCTGGAGGCTCTACAGGGATGAGTGCAGAGAAAGGGCACAATCCCCTGGGAAGTTCTCCTGCATATGAGTCCCATTGAAACAAATGGGGGCTATGCAAGGGTATATGATGATGCTCTGCACAGCTCTTGTTCATTTTGATGGGGTCTACACAGGAGAACCTTCTGGAGATTGTGCCCAAGCAGCTATACCAATGCACATGAGCATTGTGAGTCTCTATACAAGCACACACACACACACACGCTCACACACACACCTTTCCTCTGAGAAAGGAATCTAGCTGAACTTGTTTGTCTGAGCATGGTGGATTCAGCCCTTCAGACAACCTGTTTTTAGCTTAACCAACTTAATATTGTCCATTGAGACCTTTCAGACAAACTAGTTCTACTTGATTCCAGTGCACAATGATGATAAAAACCAATGCTCAGAATGAGGGGGGAGTGGGTACTGCTCAGCTAAATCTGCCCCATGTGTTCTGAGCATGCCAGCAAAATCTGGGCAGATGGATCTGTCACAGCAGAATTGGATTATAACTTTGAGGAGCTGTGGATCAGTACCTGAGTTGCTGATTCTCGAAATCGCCTCCCTGGAAATTTCTGCCAGATCTTGTGTTAATATAGGGGCTTAGACAAATTCATGGAGGACAGGTCTATCAATGGCTACCAGTCTGATGGCTATAGGCCACCTCCAGCTTCAGAGGCAAGATGCCTCTAAATCCCAGTTGCAGGGGAGCAACAGCAGGAGAAAGGGCACGCCCTCACCTCTTGCCTGTGGGCTTCTCAGAGGCATCTGGTGGGCCACTGTGGGAAACAGGATGCTGGACTAGATGGGCCTCCTTGGGCCTGATCCAGCTGGACTGTTCTTATGTGACCTAACAAGGAGCAAGTGGCAGCTATAGCTTCTCCTTAGAAACCACAAAGGGGTTCTCTCTGAAATTAAATTGGCCCCCAAATGTTCTCTCTTCATGCCTGTTTTTAGCAATTAATCAGGACACAGTATGGACACTTCTGACTCATGAAGGTGGCCTGCGCTGTTGCCTTTCCCCAGAGATGTTTTCTGAAAGCAGACTAGAGGCAACAGTTTTCCCAGTGAGTCTCTTGACTCTCTCTGTGAACATCTGTGTCAATTTAGAGTCAGATCAGTGGCTCCTGTATCGCAGGCTTGTCTCTCAGGGAAGTGAAGCATCCCTCCTGTGCTACCTGAAACAACAGTTCTGTGCAACCCAGAGCCATTTGCCCTCCCACGCTCCAACAGTGTGGTTGGGGATGGGGCTGTAGTTCAGTGGCTGAGCACCTGCTTGTGTGCAGAATGCACCAGGTTCGGTCCTTTGTAGCCTCTCCAGGGTGCTTTCCAGATAGCTGCTCAACAGCAGCAAAATGCGTCCGTTCAGGCAAGTCACATTAGAAATGTGAACAGCAGGGGGAGCCGTCTTGTGGAAACTAACCACCTGAAAAAAAACAGCAACTTTTTAACGCCAGATATACGACATCATAGCACTATATTGCAGCGATTAAATACAAAACAAGGCATCGTAAATCTGAACGGCACCCTGCTGTCAGCGTAGGGACTGTGATGTCTCAACACAGGAAGCACACTTCCGAGATTCGTCATGACCCTGTCGCAGGGTGTGATCTGGAAAGTGCCCAGGACTAGGAAAGAGGCCGTTTCCTAGGCACCTATATAATAAAGGGTCTCGTCTGAGCCCTTCGGGTTCATATGTAGCTGAGGTTTGTGTGCCCCGCATTGCATCCAAGTGACAGGGAAACCGAAGCAGGTAAATGGCTTTCCCTGGGCATCTCGCCAGCCCTTCTCTCCCCCGACCCCAGAAGCACAACTATTCTGGTGCTTGATGAGGACCCAGTTTGGCAGCTGGCAAGGAAAGCTGCTGTGCCTTAAGCCCCGAGTGGCCCCGTTCTGGTCAAGAACTCCTTGCCACAAAAGGCCGTCTGGTCCATCTTCTGTGATGAACTGCTGCTGGTGGGAGCAGAGGTGGAATTACTTCCCTTGATCCAAACGGTGTATCTCCATTGCGGAAAGAGCGTTTTCCTTTCCTCGTTGGTTTCTTTTAATGTTTTGGCAATGAGGGAATGGTGGGACCCAGTCAAGGTGGCCATGGTGGGCAGCTCTTCTTCTTCTTCAAGGTCAAGGTTGTTCTGTATTGCTCTCCCTTCGTTTTAAGTATGAGAACTGAATTAACTGGTTTTAGCACAGGGATGGCCCCTTCGGCCTCTCCAGCTGTTGTTAGACTGCAACTAAACTGCAGCTGAGGGTGATGGAGTTTTAGTCCCACAACAGACAAAGAGCCTCAGGTTTGCCACTCTCGATGTAGCACTTGCCCCTTCCTTTTATATGCACAGGTATCAGTCGATTCTGGGATTTATTTCTGTGCCAAAATCCTCACTGCTCTGAGCAAAGGTACCTCATAATGTTTGCTCAGTTCTTTCCACCTGACTCATTTTTGCATATGTCCTTTTGTTCCCATTCAGAGTTGAATGTGTGTATTTAATACTGATTAACTTGTCTGGAGACTGATCATGCATTTCTCCTTCTGCTGCTTCGCATGAAGGCAAACGTTCCTTGCCGGTAGTGCTGTTACAAAGCTCTGCATAAAGAATCTCTGCTGTGTGCTTCTGCCTGCCGTAGGGGATAGTCTGCAGCTGAGAAGCCCCCACTGCACCCTTCTCACTTGCCACTGCTTCTGACAATGGGCCCAGTAACAATTCATCCTAATAAGCCCGGGGGGCAGGGAGAGGGATAACGAAACGCAGCTGTCTCTGGTTCCTGGCAGCTCCATTTGTGCTTCTCTATCTCATCCTGCCCCTCCCCAGTGGTCAGGAGAGCCACATTGCCTGCAGGCTGGCCATTCATCAGGTAGAGCTGGGTGAGCCTGCACAGCTCTACCTGATGAGTGGCCAGCCTGCAGGCAGCACAGCTCTCATTAGCACTGGGGGAGAGAGGAGCCAGGGGAGCTGCTGGGAACCAGAGACAGCTGCTTCTCGTTTGTCGCCCCCGGCTCATTAGGAGAAGCCGCTAATGAATGGGCTCATGCTCTGCCATCTGTTTCCACGCCACATTAAAATGGTTAGCAACAGTGCACTACTGAATGCAGCCAAAGTGCCGTAAGTCTTTCTTGAAATCTTTCCTGATCTCTTCTAGACAGCTTGTCAGGTCACATGTATGACCTGCAATTATGCTTAGAAGTTTCTTCTTAATCTTTAAAAAAAAAAATCTACCTCTCTGTAGTTTGAAACTGTTATCAGACTTCCATTTAAATGGCTGGCAAATTCTCTGGTCATTGTCCCCTCTGCTCCTAGGTTAGATACACCTCTTTCTTCAGGTGTTGTCATCTTGTTGAGATTCACTTTCTGGAAATCTTAGCATCTCTCTTGCTCCCCTCCTGGATCCTTCCCAGTGGAGAGACCTTTTCAGAAGCTGCATCCTCCATACCTTTTCACCCAACATAAGGGAAACTTGGCTTCTCGGGGGCAAAAGCAGAGAGGTAGGTAGCTGATCTGCTACTGAGAAGGTGATGTGAATGCCAGTGAGGGGGTTCCTAAAGGCAATTTTTTAAGGTCCACATTCGGTAAAAGACAACAAGGCTCTCCACACGAGCAGTGTGGCGAGCCATAAGGGGTTTCGTGGGGAGAGCGGGTTTGACCCACTCTCCCTGCAGATGATCAGGCGGCTACCCCTAGGTGGCTGGATTGGCCGCCCACACAATTACCGGCTCCATCATTTAGCTGGTTGGGGCTGCAGAGATCGGGGGCTTCCTGGCCCCCAGAACACCTGTGTGAGTATGTGGGGCATTCTGGGGAGCCCCTGATGCAGGGAGGCTTCTTGTAGCCTCCCCGTCAGGGGTCTCCTCATGAGTCACCACCGTGCGGAGCCACACTGCAGCAACACACAATCAGGTTAGTGGAGGGCACACTCTGCTAACCTTGTTTAACGGAGGTGCAGTTAAGCAGGCTTGCTGCCAGGAGCCACACCGCTCACGTTGCAGCACACGACCCGCAGGGGCTGGGCTCCCTTAGTTTCTGTGGGTCATGAGAATAGCCTCAGTGATGAAGAGTCCTTGCTTAGTTCAGAGAGGAAGCTGTCCTCTCCTGCAACTTGGTTCCCCCCAACTGGTGTTCCCTGAAAGAGGGAATCCCAGATGTTGTTAACTACAGCTCCCAGAATCCCTAGCTGCGGTGGGCTTTGGCTGAGGATGCTGGGAATTGTAGTCAAGAGCATCTGGGATTTTCTGTTAGAGGGAACACTGCCCCCACCCTGGACTTTCAACTCAAATGAGCATCTCTGTATGGGGCGTCATTTTAAGGATCATTGCACACTTCTTGCCCATGGGCTTCTGCTACCCCTGTTTACTGACTCTCTTCACCATCACAAGCTCCTCTGATGATGTGAAGCTCTCCTGTTCTTCCTTGGGCCACTCCCCTCCACCACCACCACCGAAAGCTTCTCCTGGGATCAGAAGGGAGATAATCTTCCACAGATGCTCATCTGTTTTGTTATAGAGTTGTACATTTTTTTCAGGACCAACTGAGCAAGGGCTGCTTGTTGTGTCTTCTGCCAGCACACAGAATGTGTGTTTCAGCCAACCTGTGGAGGGCAGAAATGCCACCGCTAGCATCTGGTATGCCTTGTTGCACATTGGATTCCCATGGAAGCATTATTTGTCACATGTGCACTTGAGTTAATTCCTACTGTAAACCCCCCAGTGGGTAACTACACTACACACAGCTGCAGCTGCAGCACTGTGGCTGGAGTGTAGGGAGCCAGTCCTTCCATTTCAGGAAGCTGCCTCCTGGCCCTCCACCGTTTCTCTAAGGTTATGGCGGAGAGGGATGGAATTCTCCCTGCACAGGGTAGCTGACCCTCTGCTGGACTTGGACAGCAGAAGCAGCTCCTCCTGAAGGCCTCCCTGTCCCAGTTTGGAGAGGGGCAGCCCCATTCTCCAGAGCTTACAAGCACAAAGACCGGAGTCACTCTGCAAAAGAGTGGACACTGGCCACTCGGCTGTACAGACTAGCTTCTGGTTTCTCTTGCTGTGAGCAGGTCCTGTGACTGTGTGCTCCCTCCCCAGCTTTAGGCCAGATTGGCTTGTGTTTTGCAACTTCCTGGAAGGGAATCCCACCCGAGTGCCTCTCTCTGTATTTGTGTCCCTACTACCAAATGCCACTTTTGGAGAAATAACTGAAGACGTTGCCTTCAGAGATCAGTGTTCAATGTAGCATGTGGGGATTTGGCAAGATGGAAACCTTCAACTAGCTAGATCTCCCTCCCTCCAAGAGCTATAAGCTTACTCTAAAGTTGCCTCCACACTAAAGACACTTGATACTGCTGAAGTATTGCTTTTCCATAGTGCTGGAATCGGAATCGAGATTGTGGCCACACACGGCAGCACTCTATAGAGCTGCCCTGCAAAGATCCTAATATATAATGCATGTTGACCAAAGGCCACACAGCCCTTTCCTGCAGAGCAGCCCCTGCCCCTTGGAAGAGTTGCTTCCTTCCTGCTCCTTCACGCGCTGCTGTGATGGCATCCTTGAATTGGCTCTTAATTATTCTGTTCCCTACCCTGGGTGGGGGAGGGGAGCTTAAATTACTGTGTTTTTCTTTGCAGTCAGAGCTACGAATAGCACAACTGCAACTGTAAATTAAGATAGCACTGCTCTGGCAGCAAAAGGAAGCCAGTAGTAATGGATAACCACACACCCACTCACACCCCTGTCAGAGAACAAGCTATTTAAGGGCTGACTCAGAAATGGCATGGCTATTTGAACAAGAAGCAATTGATTAAAGGGGAAGAGAGGAAAGAACAAATTCAAGAGCCAGCAGCAAGAAGCCTCGAGCACTTTGTCAGTCCACACTGGATGAGTGTGCTATAAAAGAAAGAGCCACAAATTGGTTATTTGAAAGAAGGGGACACAGCAACCAGTGGTGATAACGTTTGGATTCTCCATACAAATGAGAAAAGTGATGCCCATTCCAGAGAAAGTGGCTAGTGTGCGAGCAACTAAAGATCCACCCTGTGGAATCTGCCTTGCCAAAATCAGTGGCGCTCTTTCAACCATCCATCTATGCAAGAGATTGGCTTGCCTTGTGTCAACTGTTCGGCCTCTGCTACTGTTTCCAGGTTTCGTGTTGAATGTCTGGCTGGGTTGTAGGAAACAGCTGCTTCTCCCCCTGCCCCAAGGCTGCCTCTTGACCATCCTGAACTCTTGGGATGTCAAAAGGAACATCAGCTTCTTCTGTTGATTGAGTTTTCTATAACTCTTTTCAAAGGGTTTGTCAATGTTGCTCTTATTGTGAAAGCAGAATCTGAAAGTTGAGGTGCAAGAAATGATTTTCATCTTTGGGTGGGGGGAGAAAAGTTGATTAATTCGTAAATTGAGAAATTGAATTGTGTGTGGCATTATCTTGGAATGAATAGAGAGACACAGGGTTTAGTAGCACTGCTGTTTCTGCACAACTGGACTTTGCAGCTCAGACAGTTGGTTTCAACAAGAATATCTGCCAGATGTTTCCCACAATGATTGGGTTTTGTTTACTATATAATATGGAGTTGTACGGTATTGTTCCTTTGAAACTTAACATCTAGCTGTTTCATAAATGTCCAGAGTGGTGACACACGACGGCCGTAATTCAGAGGTGTGCACATGGGCAAGACATCCAGAGGTGCACGGCATATAGAACTGTTTTGCCTTTTTCTATTTCTTGCTTGAATGTCTGGTCGCTTCTTAACGGCTACCTGCACTCCTGGTTTAACCTCAGTTTGCAACTTGGTGGGGCGGGGCGGGGGGGCTGCTGCTGCTGCTGGAGGGCAAAAGGCCTTGTGTGTTTTTCCTTCCTCAATCATGGCCACGTCATCATCTGTTGCTCTTAAATGTAAAGCCTGTTTGCACAACCCTGGAAGCCTCCTCCATGGGCCAAGGTGAGCCCACAGTGAAGGGGCTGGAGGACTGGCAGGTTAGGCACCAACTTTTGTCCAACGTTTGTGGGCATTCTGGCACCCGTCACAAAGGACTTGCATGGTCACATGCCTGCGTGTGTCTGTCGGATGGGATGTGCATAAGCAGAGGAGTCAGACTTTCCCACCATGTGCCCAGACTTGCTCACACATCGTCGAGGGCATATTCCGTTTTCTGAATGAGCCCAAGGTTTTAGCTTCCCAAACCACCAGGCCCCACATTTCTTCCCTCGATTTTGATTGTTCCCTGGGAAGAATGAGCCCCCTTCCTTTTGGCCAAGAACGTCACCCCCACCTCCAGTTTGTTTCGCGGGTGGTTTGCTCTGCCAGGACCAGCTCAGAAGGGCCCTCCGTATCCCCCTGGCTTTGTTCTTGTGCGTTGCTTGTTGTACCAAGGACCTACGTTCTTCCAGCCTACTAGAAGTAGCAAAATAGTATAGACTTTAGCTTGATTGTACTCCTGTGCTGAGAGACTAAAGAGAGCTGTGTAATGTTGGGACGGAATTCCAGGCTGTTCTTCTTCTGGAGACAGCAATGTTGGAACGACATAAATAAAGTATTGGCATTTATTTACAAAGGGGTATTTTGTTGTGGTTTTATAATTTTCAGTGTGGTGACACACAGCTGTGTAAATAAATTATTTATTTATTGTTAAATTTTTATACCATCTTTCATTAAAATGACCTCAAGGCGGTTTACAGAACATTTAAAATGATATAAAACTAGGGAAAAAAACTACACAATAAGAATTAAAATGAAATATAAAAATACAAATCAAATTTAAAAATGTACAAATAAAGCTGTAAGGGGTGAAGAAGTCTTGACAGGTGCCACCTGACCCAGTGGGTGTGCTTAAGGCCCCTTTATTTATTATTTACTTATATTTATTTATTACATTTATAAACTGCCCCATCTGAAGGCTCTGGATGTTGTACAACATTCAGCTTTTGCCACTGAATTCTGTTTGGTGAGGAGCTTAATGCTACTCCCACCTTGTGGCTTGGTCATCTGAAAAGGATTTGTTTATAAAAATGAGGTGGTGCGTAATAGTGGTAGATCTCATGTAAAGATTTTCTCAATCTGAAGATGTCTTCCCCAGCCCAACCTGGAGATGCTGCTGGGGGTTGAACCTCTGGCCTTCTGCATGCAAAGCAGATGCTCTCCCCCTAACTGAGCTAGGGCCTAGTTGGTGACTCAAGGCAGAGCTGGTCTTGTGGAAGGGAGCATGATTTGTCCCCTTTACTAAGCAGAGTCCACCCTGGATTGCATTTGCCAAATGCAAACCAGGGTGGACTCTGCTTAGCAAAGGGGACATTTCACAGCTGTCCATAGAGCCTGAAGCACAGAGCTGCTGTTTTCCTTATGTCAGCTCCAGCTTCTCCAAGTTTGGGCCCCCAGATGTTGTTGCCTTCAGCGGCTGGGGCTGATGATGGGAGTTGTAGTCCAACATCTGGGGGCCCAAGTTGAGAGAGCTTCTTCCAGTCCATGCAGGCCCCCCTCTCCCCATTAGGTCAGTCTGGCTCTGTCGATCTAGTACTAGCACTCAGACACTGGGGTGGTGGAGCAGAGCTTGGGCTCCTGTTCTTCCAGGGCTGGCAGTGGGTTCCACCTCCCGCCAACTCTTAGAAATCCCTTTATTACAAGAGCGCCATATGGTGCGGCTAGACAGAAGACGCTCCCTGCTCAAGCTCCAAGGAGCCGCTTCTCCTGCAATGGAAGGACTGATCCACTGGTCTGCTTTGCCGGCCATCTTGGGGGCCACTGCCCTAGCAGACGCTCCAGAGAGGCCAGCCCTGCTGCCCTTCAGAATCAAGAAGCACACTCCTAACCACACACATGTGCATCACACACAACCCTCTCTGAGAAGGAGAGCTAAGCTGGGCAAACCATTGCCTCAGCCCAGGACAACAGGCATGTCATGCTGGGGGGGGGGTGGACCCCAGGTGTCTGGGACCCATTTCTGAGGCGCCGAGTGGCATCTGGGGATCGTGTACGAGGCACGTAAGGGTTACTCCTCCAACCGTGGATTTCTACAAAAACGTATGACTGGTCCTCCGAAGGCCAGCATGGCCAATGCATATGGCGATGCGGGCTTGTTTGGCTGGACCTGCTTTCCGTTTGGGGAGTCTCTGAGTCTCTGAACTCGGGGCGGGATTTCAAACTCTTTCCAGGGAAGAGGGCTTCAGAGTTCTTTGAAAGCAGGGGTGTCAAACTCAATCACATAAGGGGCCCAAATCTAAAACACAGGCTAAGTCGCGGGCCGAATTTTTTATTAAGACACTTAGTCTTAGTAGAAGTATAGATCCTTCCTCACCCTGAGACACCATATCACACGCCATCCTTGTGCATTAATCATGTTCTGAAAATAACAACAAGCACAAACAAACTGTAAGCAAAACAGTTAAATTACAAACTCAACAGTTTTTAAATACACTTATCTATAATTCTATATTTGAAATTTAGGTTTTAAAATTGCTCACCTATTTGTTTTCTGGCCAGATGTCTCAGACCGTTTTCCCCTGGTCAGTGAGTCAATGTCTGGTTTTATGTCTTGTGCTGTAGCAACCTGCAAAACAGCAGCTTTTTCTGAGGTAGGGGTACCTGCCCTATCCTGGCCTGTCTATGTAAGGGGAATGGAGCCACTGACTGAGCTGAGGTGGAGGCCTGTGTCTCTGAGTCTGGAGACATTGCTACTGTAGGATCCCACTGAGACTCCATACCTGTGTAGTTGCTACTGGCAGCAGGTGCAGGATCGGGACTCTGGCACGGTCGGGCCTAGTGCTGGGTCTCAGCAGGGAAGGGGTGTGCAGAAGCAAGGATATGAAGAAGCAACTTAGCTCACTGTTTGGGACTGGGTCCTTCTGCCTGTGGCGCGGTCCGGCACTTGTGTAGAGCGCCCTGCTCCTACCAAGCTTTCTGGGACTGGCTCCTTCTGCCTGCAAATGGGTACTGAGGCAGCGCGGTCAGGCGCTTGGATGCGGCATAGTCACCGCGGGCCACATAAAATGGCCAGGCGGGCCGGATTCAGCCCACGGGCCTTGTGTTTGACATGTGTGTTTTAAAGGGAAACTGCCACGAGTATCACTATTATTCCTCAAAAGCTCCACCTGGCAAGCCAAGAGGTGAGAAAAAAGCCACGAGGCTTGGCGACCCGGCCAGGGCCATCGGCACACAGGCACGCTGCAGGGCCCTGCTAAAGAAGGGGGGAGCTGGACTGTGTGCAGTGCAGCTGCGAGGAAGGATTTGATCCCGTGACCTAGGAGGCAGGTCTGCAAACTGCCAGGGCCGAGAGGGGAGGCGGCAGCAAGTCCAGGCGGGCACCCGCCCAGAAGCCTGGACACACACGCACACACAAAGCGGTCCCCGGCCAGTGCCTGGCTCATGCTGAGCATCGAGCCGCCAAGAATGGCACACAGAGGCGGGGAGCCGGCCACACGCATGACCCCACCACTATTGCAAGGGCCCTCCTTTGACAGGGTGCTTCCCAAGGCAAGGCCTTGTTGCCTTCTGCAGCCGAGAAGAAATGCCTCCCCAAAAGTGGCTGTTTATTTCAGTTTCATCCCTCTGGGGCTGAATTTTAGCAGAAGTGGCTGAGTGAGGACACTTCCATGTCCATCCAAGACTGAAGCAGAGTCACCCAGACATATCTTGCCCAATCTTTTCTATTCGAGTGCATAAAACTTTCCTATGTGGACTCCTTGTGACAGCCAAACCCGTTTCCAACCAAGGCGGTGGAGAATCAAATGCCACAAGCTGCCAGCACCTCCCTCCAGTAACGTCCTGGCCCTCATGGCTACAGCTGGAACACTTGACAGAAATGCAACCAGCTCTGAACGCTATTGATGAAATGAGCCTGTCACCAACCCTCCCACCCATGGGAGGGGGAACATTCTAGGAGTGCCAGTAGAACATGAAGACCAAAAAAAAAAAAAACCCACCCCCCAAAAACACCCCTAATGCCGACTCTTTGCCGCTCCCGGCACAGTGTACCTCTAAACATCTGTTAGGGCTGGGTTCCACCTCAACCTTGCCTCCCCAGATGTTGATTGACAAAGCCATCATTCCCAGCCACAATGGCCAAAAAGGAGTGGAATCCAAGACCAAACACTTCCTTGGGAGCAAAAGAACAATGAAGGGCAACTGTAGGGAGATATTCCAAGGTACCATACAACTGTGGACGGGGAATAGGATTTTTTTTTTTTAAAAAAAAAGATGAGACTGCAAAGTTGATATTTAGGACAGGGGTTCTCAAATCTGGGTCCCCCAGGTACGAATATGGTGAATATTTTGATACCACTTTTCAGCAAAAGATCCCAAAGCAGTTTACAAAGATATATAAATTTAAATAAATACAATGTCCCCTGTCCCCAAAGGGCTCACAATCTTAAAAAAAGAAAAGAAACATAAGACAGACACCAGCATCAGCTACTGGAGGGATGCTGTGCTGGGGATGGAGAGCGCCAGTTGCTCTCCCCCTGCTCAGTCAAGAGAATCACCACTAAAAGGTTCTTCTTGCTCAGGTAGCAGGGGTTAGCAGATGGACTACAACCAGAGGTGCACCTAGGTATTTATTATTATTATTATTTATTTGATTTGTATACCACCCTTCCAAAATGGCTCAGGGCGGTTTACAATTAAAACCAATTAGGTAATTTTGGAGCCTTGACTTTTGGAGGCCCACTACCACCACCACCACCACTACAAGTTAAGCATCATTTCTTAACATGTAGGTTCTTGAGGGCACAAACCACGCCACCCAGGACAGACTAAAGAGGATTTGGGGGGCCCCAGGGAGGCGGCCCTGGATTCTGGCCCGGAAGTCCAGGGGTAAGAGCGCCTCAGACTACAACTCCCACAAAGGCCAAAGGCCACCATCCCTGGATTGTAAATTACTATGCCTGGAGTGCGGAGTGTCCCCTTGGAGGACACCACACCATGATCTACCCAAGAAGCATCCCACAGGTTTTTTCTGTAAAACTTTTGTCACACTTTATCCAGAGAAAAGACATGAAGCCAGATGCCCCAGCCCTGACCAAAGCCCAGAGAACTGCCCAGGATAAAAGAGGACGCCGGGCCAGCCTCTTCCGAGGTGGCCTAAGCCCACCTTGCAGCCACCTCCCCAGGAGGGCCTCGGCTGTGGCCCTCGCTGCCATTCTGCTCCCGAGGAGGAGCAGGCCCTGTTCCTTGAGGGCTCTGTGGCGGCTCAGGTGGCCGGGCTGGAGGTGTGACCAGTTTATTATTATTATTTTATTTTTTACATTTCTATCCCGCTCTTCCTCCAAGGAGCCCAGAGCGGTGTACTACATACTTAAGTTTCTTTCACAAGAACCCTGTGAAGTAGGCTAGGCTGAGAGAGAAGGGACTGGCCTAGAGTCAGCCAGCCAGTCTCGTGGATGAATGGGGATTTGAACTTGGGTCTCTCCGGTCCTAGTCCAGCACTCTAACCACTACACCCCGCTGCTGCAGGAAGGAGCAGCGGCAGAGCCTCTCCCTGGAGCAGAGGGAGAGAGCTGGGGACAGCCTCGAAGGCCAGACGTCTGAGAGGCTTGCTTGAGCCCCCCAGCAGGGCTCCTCCGGAGGGTGCCCCAGGGGGGCCGGGGTGGCAGCAGGATGCTGAGGGCGAGCAGCCACGCACAGCTTCGTGGGCGCAGAGCAGGAGGCTGCCCAGCCCTTGAGCAGCCTGGCTGGGAGCCCAGGAGGGGGGCAGCAGGAGTTGGGCTGCAGGGCCTTGCGGTGCCCCCCCCCAAAGGCGCCCCTTGCGCGGGAGACAGTCCTCTGGCCCCGAGGCGGCGGCGGCGGCTGCTGGTGCTGCGCTTCTCTCCTCCGGGGCTGGGCGCCTCCCAGCAAGCAACGCCTCGAGGAGGAGGAGGCTGAGGAGAGGCAGCTTGGCCACCAGGTGCCGGGCCGGGGGACCGCTTGCGGGGCGCGTCCTCCGCCGCCTCCGCCTCCTCTCCTGTGCCGGCGCCCAGGGCTGCGAGCAAAGGCGAGGCGCCGCCTCCTCCTTCCGGGGGGCTCCTCCTCACGTCCCCAGCTGGGCCGCGCCCGAGATCTTCTTCCTCCCACGGAGCTGCTGGGGCGACTGGCCGCGAACTGCCACGGCCCAGGCGGGGCTCCTCCTCCTCCTCGGCTGCTGCTGCGGCGTCCACCGCCGCTCCCGCGGCTCATCTCCGGACACCCCGAACCAGCCATCCCTGCTCGCCGCATTGGGGGTCAGGTCAGACTCGCTCGGCCGCAGAGCGAGCAAGCCAGAGGAGAGCTGGTCTGGTGGTCGCCAGCAGGACTTGTCCCCATAGCTAAGCAGGGTCCGCCCCGGTTGCATATGAATGGGATACCACATGTCAGCACTGTAAGATATTCCCCTTTAGGGGATGGAGCCGCTCTGGGAAGAGCAGAAGGTTTCAAATTCCCTCCCTGGCTTCTCCAAAATAGGGCTGAGAATGATTCCTGCCTGCAACCTTAGAGAAGCTGCTGCCAGTCTGTGAAGACAACACTGAGCTAGATGGACCAAGGGTCTGACTCGGTATAGGGCAGCTCCCTATGTTTCCCTGCGCCGCCACGGTGGAGCAGCGCAGCGCTGCTTTGCACGCGACTTGTGGGCGGGGGGGGGGCGGGGAAGAGAGGCTGCTGCCATGCCCAGGATTCCGCTTTGCCCCCCAGCAGAGCTAACAGCAAGCCGCAAGGGAAGGAAGAATGGAAGGGCGGGGAGATCCGGAGGGCGGGGCGGGGGCTTCATCTTGCCAGCCCCTCCCTCTGGCCGAGCAAGCAAGGCGGGGCGGGGGGGGGGGCTGCCTGTGCGACTGGCTGGCCGGGGCAAGCGCAAATCCTCCCCTCCCTGGGAAGCAGCGGCGAGCGGCCCTCCTTCCCCTGCTGGCCGGCCGAGGGAGGGTTGCCCGGGCGGGCGGGCGGGCTGGCCGGCTCTCTGCTGCTCCGCCGCCCCGCAGCAATTTGCCCAACTGACCTTGAATCCCGCCCGAGTCGGCTGCTGCCCGCCGCGGCTCTGCGCTGGAGACGAGGCGGGCGGCTGCTGCCGGTGAAGGGAGGTTCCCAAAGAACAACACACCTGTGCTGTGTGTGTGTTTGTAAGTGAATCCGTGCAAGGAAGGAAGGAAGCAGGGAGTGTGTGGGGAGGAGGAGGGGGGGGAGCCGGAGAGAGCGCCCCGCTCCTCGGGAGGGTTTACTCTTCCAGTTGCATCAGAATAAGATTTTGCAAAATGGATGATCGGCGGTTGTTTTAAAACCTGCTTGCCCGCCCCGCGCTTGTCTGTCCGATTCCTGCCTGCAGCCCCCCACTCCGCTCACTTGTGTGGAATCCACTGTAGGCGTTCCCTTTCTGTGTTTAATTTGGGGTTTTTACTTTTAAACATTATACTTGTGCCGTGTGTGCGCGCCACTTTGCAAGAAGAACAGAAGGTTTATTTTCCCTTGTGCGTGAATTCAGCTGACCGGGTGTTTTCAGTGTGGAGCAGTCCAGCGTGAGCCCTTTGGGTCTGAGAAGAAGGGATCGGAGAGCGAGAAAGAGTTCGATGAGATCTACAACACTCGAAAAGGTGTGTGGCATTGGGGGAAAGAAAGCCCTGCCACGCAGTGTGTGTGTGTGTGTGTGTGTGTGTGTGTGTTACCCCAACACAAGACGTACAAATCTTACCCTCTATTTTCCATGAGGATGAAAAAAGGGTCTTCCTTTTTCCCAGACAAGAAGGAACTAGGATCCCCTTGAGGAGCAGCTCCTGGGAGGCCTCTTGGGGTGGAGGCCCCAGGAAAGTCTGAAGCTCTTGGGTGGTGGGCTAGGGGAAGGGGCTAAAGTTATGTTAACATTGACTTGGATTCTGCTTTTTGCCCAATGGCCCCCAATACACCAATCAGGCCAGGGGCATAGCAAGGTTGGAGTGGGTCCAGAGACAAGGTTTTAAAATGCCCCCCCCACCACCACCACCTCACTGAAGCTCAGCTCATGAAGTAAAGAAATCTTAAATGAGGCTGAATAGTGGTAACAAAAAGCATAGTAAAATTTATATGTATATATAACCTATATGTCACAATAGAACATCATCCTAAATTATTTTTTAAAAGATTTTGTGAATTGTGGACGATGCAAGTCATTTAATGGCACTAGAGAAAGCCATGCTGTTCTGGTAGCTCCAGGTCTTAACACCCACGTCAATTTTGGAGGGTGAATCCAACTGAAGGAAGCCAGGGCGGGTGCACAGTCATTTTCATTTTCAGCATTCACTGGAAAGAGCAGTGAGACATGGTGGCAGGGATTCCAGAGCCCAGGTGCCACTGCAGAGGAGACCCCGTCACCAATCTAACCTCACTGAGATGTGGAACAGCAGAGTTCCCTCCAAGGGTGTTGCCAGTAAGCTGCAGTTCAGGGTAGCACAGAGAGCACCACTCTATCCAAATGATGTTTCAACCACACTGGATCCATGGGCTCATGTTCTTAGTGCATATTTTACCCTGCCTAGTCAGAAGACTTGGCTCCAAATGGGTCGATAAACACAGGCTGCGCTGGCAGTGTGCCTTCAGGTTTAGCATCTAACAAGGCTGAAAAGGACACTCCAACGCCCTTGATAATGAGGTCTGCCAGGCTTCAGACCCTACTTCAAAGGTAACTCACTGACAGGAGGAATGAATCTCCTCATCCAAGAGAGATAGTGGGCATAACGGAAACCTGGTGGAACAGTGAGATCCAGTGGGATACTGTTATTCTATAGAGACTGCAAACTCTATACAGGTGAAACTCGGAAAATTAGAATATCGTGCAAAAGTCCATTAATTTCAGTAATGCAAATTAAAAGGTGAAACTGATATATCAGACAGACGCATTACATGCAAAGCAAGATAAGTCAAGCCTTAATTTGTTATAATTGTGATGATCATGGCGTACAGCTCATGAAAACCCCAAATCCACAATCTCAGAAAATTAGAATATTACATGGAACCAAGAAGACAAGGATTGAAGAACAGGACAGTATCGGACCTCTGAAAAGTATAAGCATGCATATGTATTCAGTACTTGGTTTGGGCCCCTTTTGCAGCAATTACTGCCTCAATGCGGCGTGGCGTGGATGCTATCAGCCTGTGGCACTGATGAGGTGTTCTGGAAGACCAGGATGCTTCATTAGCGGCCTTCAGCAATTCTGCATTGTTTGGTCTCATGTCTCTCATCCTTCTCTTGGCAATGCCCCATAGATTCTCTATGGGGTCAGGTCAGGCGAGTTTGCTGGCCAATCAAGCACAGTACACTATACTTTTCAGAGGTCCGATATTGTTCTATTCTTCAATCCTTGTCTTCTTGGTTCCATGTAATATTCTAATTTTCTGAGATTGGAGATTTGGGGTTTTCATGAGCTGTACGCCATGATCATCACAATTATAACAAATTAAGGCTTGACTTATCTCGCTTTGCATGTAATGCGTCTGTCTCATATATCAGTTTCACCTTTTAATTTGCATTACTGAAATTAATGGACTTTTGCACGATATTCTAATTTTCCGAGTTTCAACTGTAGAAGGGACAGGGAGGGGAGGACGGGGTGTGTGTGTGTGGAGTAGCAATATATATTAAAGAAGGGATAGCTTCCAACAAGCTAGAAAACCTAGGTGGACCAGAGTCCTCCACAGAATCATTATGGGTGACAATACAGGGACTGAAAGGAAATGTGTTACTAGGAATGTGCTATCGCCTTCCAGATCAAAATGCTGAGAGTGACCTGGAGTTTGAGAAGCAAATCAGAGAGCCATCAAAGAGAGAGAGAGAGAGCTGTAATAATGGGCAACTTTGATTACCCACAAATAGACTGGGCAAATTCACATGCAGATAATGACAGAGGCTCCAAATTTCTAGACATATGAAATAACTGCCTTAGAACATTTAAGTTGCAGAACCAACCAGAGAGATTGCAACCTTGGACTTAATCCTGAGTGGAACCTGCAACCTGGTGCATGGTGTCAGAGTTGCAGAACCATTGGGGGAAAGTGACCATAGTGTGATCCAATTCAACTACACAAACATAGACTGAGAAAATTCACATTCAGGTAATAACATACAGGACAAATATCTAAATGTGATAAATGACTGTGCCTTAAAACAATTGGTCATGGAACCAACCAGAGAGATGGTGACCTTGGACTTAATCTGGAGTGGTGACATGGTGCCAGATGTCAGAGTTGTAGAACCATTGAAGAACATTGACCATAGTATGATCCAAGTCAGCATATATGCAAGAGGAGAATTGTCAAGGAAGTCCAACACAGATGTGTTAGACTTCAGAAGAGGAAACTTCTCAAAAATGAGGGAACTGGTAAAAAGGAAGCTGAAAGGGAAAGTCAGAAGGGTCAAATCAGAAAGCATAGAACTTATTTAATAGAATGCATACCAAGAAGGAGGAAAGGCACCACCAAGTTCAGGAGGATGCCAGCGTAGCTAACAAGTAGAGTCAGGGAAGCTATAAAAGGGAAGAAGCCTTCCTTCAGAAAATGGAAGTCCTGCCCAAATGAAGGCGGGGGGAGGAACTTAAACTCAGGCAAAAGAAATCAAGAGGAATAAGAAAAACTTCTTTAATTGTATCAGCAGCAGAAAACCTGGCAAGTAGGTGGTTGGACCCTTAGATGAGTAGGGCGTGAAAGGGATTATTAAGGAGGATAAGGAGACTGCAGAGAAGCTGAATGAGTTCTTTGCATCTATCTGTCTACACAGCAGAAAATACTGACCATACCATACACCCTCTCCGGAACTGAGCTTCTCAGGCTCTGAGGCTGAAGAAGTGAGCCAATTTGAAGTGCCAAGAGAAGATGTTCTAAACTGTCTTGGAAAACTAAAAATTAACAAATCGCCATGGCCAGATGGCATCCACCCAAGAGTTCTGAAGGAACTCAGATGTGAAATTGCTGATATCCTAACAAAAATATGTAACTTGTCCCTACAATCAGGCTCTGTACCAGAGGACTGGAAAGTAGCTAATGTGACTCCAGTTTTCAAAAAGGGATCCAGGGGCCATCCAGGAAATTACAGGCTGGTTAGCTTAATTTCAGTGCCAGGCAAATGGATGGAAAGTATACTTAAGAGCAAAATTGTTGAATGTATAGAAGAACAGGCCTTGTTGAAGGAGAACCAGCTTGGCTTCTGCAAGGGCAAGCCTCACCTCACTCACCTTTTGGAGTTCTTTGAGAGTGTCAACAGGCATGTGGACAAAGGTGATCCAGTTCATATAGTACATGTGGACTTTAAAAAGCTTTTGATAAAGTTCCCCACCACAGGGGAAACATAGCAGTCATGGGATAGGGGGACAGGTTCCTGTGTGAATTGGTAACTGGTTGAAGGACAGGAAACAGAGGGTAGGAATAAATGGACAGTTCTCACTATGGAGGGAAGTTAGAAGTGGGGTCCCTCAAGGATCTTTACTGGGACCAGTGCTCTTTAAGTTTTTATTTATTTATTTATTGTTGAATTTATATACCACCTTTCATTAAAAACAATCTCAAGGTGGTTTGCAAAAGTTAAAAAACATACAATAAAATGACAATAAGAATATTAAGCTAAAAATATAAAAACAAACCAAATTTAAAACCTATAAAATACAAGCATAAAAACTATACACAGGTAAAAACACATAGAAGCAGCAATAAAAACAATCACGTAAAAACCTGGATAAAAAGCCAAGATTTAAGAAGCTTGCTAAAAACTGTGATGGAGTCTGAGGAGTGAATGGCCACTGGGAGAGCATTCCAGAGTCATAAATCACTTGTTCATAAATGATCTGGGAAGTTAGGGTCAGCAGTGAAGTGGCCAAATTTGCTGATGACACCAAACTATTTTGAGTAGTGAAATCCAAAGCAGATTGTGAGGCACTTCAAAAAGATCTCTCAAAACTGGGGGAGTGGGTGACAAAATGGCAAATGCTGTTCAATGTAAGCAAGTGTAAAGTGATGCATATTGAGGCAAAAAACCAACAACTTCCCATATACACTGATGGGATCTGAGTTGTCGGTGACTGACCAGGAGAGAGGTGGACAGCTTGTTGAAAGTGATGGACATCTCGTTGAAAGTGTCAACTCATGGTAGCTGTGGAAAAGGCAAAATTCCATTCTAGGGATCATTAGGACGGGGATTGAAAATAAAAATGCTAGTGTTATAATGCCCTTATACAAATTTATGGTACAACCACAGTTGGAGTACTGTGTGTACAGTTCTGATCACCATATCTTAAGAAGGACATTGTAGAACTGGAAAAGGTGCAGAAGATGATCAGGGGCCTTGAGCACCTTCCTAATGAAGCAAGGCTACAGAATATGGAGCTCTTTAGTTTGGATAAGAGGCGACTATGGGGAGACATGACAGAGGTATACAATTATGCTTAGAGTAGAGAGAGTGGACAGGGAGAAGTTTATCTGCCTCTCTCACAACACTAGAACCAGGGGCCATTCCATGAAACTGAAGGGTGGGACATTTATGACCGACAAAAATAAGTACTTCTTCACACAGCGCATAATTCTTATGGAATTCTCTGCCACAGGATGTGGTGATGGCCACTAGCACGGATGGCTCTAAAAGGGGCTTAGACAAAATCGTGGAGGACAGGTCTATCAAAGGCTACTAGTCTAGTGGCTATAGGCCACCTGCAGCCTCAGAGGCAAGATACCTGTAAATACCAGTTGCAGGGGAGCAACAGCAGGGCATGTCCTCACCCCTGCCTGTGGGCTTCTCAGAGGCATCTAGTGGGCCACTGTAGGAAACAGGAGGCTGGACTAGATGGGCCTAGAGCCTGATCCAGCCGGGCTGTTCTTATGTACGCTTCAGGAGAAGCGCAAGTAAATGGCACATTTGCCAAGCTCATTATGAATTAACAAACTGGCTGCCAAGGAGCCAGTGGAAGGTCTCATAAAAACTATAGATATGTAATCTTTTTATACCTGGAAGACATCCTGATCTTAAGACAGTCAACCAAGCACAGCTCTATTCACCACGTACTCTGCATTGCTTCCTTTTGCCTTTGTTGGGCAAGCTACCCTCAGAATGATTAAGTTTGAGTAGCAATGAAACTTCTTTGACTTTCATGGAAAATGTCACCCTCTGGGTAGGCAGGATGGCTTGGGAACTGCCACAGGGCACATTTCGAGGTATTCCTACCTCTGGCCAAAGATATGGCCTTGGAATCTGTTTGGATCACTATCCTACAGACTTTCATACATTACACACATGTTGCAGCCCTGTACTCCTTGCTCTTCTTCTCTACTTTCCTTGCCTGTTCCCCATGAGGAGGCCTCTCTGCCAATGTGCAACAGATGCACCCACTTACCTGGGAAAGATAGTTAAAATTAACCTCTTGCCCTTCTAAATCTCCTTGTCACTTTTCTGCCTCCCTCCTTGGTTCCTAAGTGCTTTTCAGGGCAAGCCTTAAGCCAGGCTCTGGTCTACGAGCCCTAGCCAATCTAATTTACTATTAATTAGGACCTTAGGTAAATTATTTCCAGTAAGATAGTGAGGTCATTCACACAATCGAAAACTGTGTTCTACCTGGGTTTGGGAACTGTGTGTACTCCCAAGTTTTGATTGTGTGGAAGCAAGGTTAGAGGAAAACCTGGGTAGAAGAGATTGTGTGGAAGCAAGGTAGGAGAAAAAGCTACCCAGGTTTTCCTCTAACCTTCCTTCCACACAATCACTTCTACTCAGGTTTTCCTCTAACCTTGTTTCCACACAATCAAAAACTGGGAGCACACACAGCTCCCAAACCTGGGTAGAACACAGTTTTCGATTGTGTGAATGACCTTGCTGAGTTAAAATATCAGCTAAGATTGATTTTGTTGCCTAACCAAACTTTTGCCCTCTGTATCCCCATTTTACCCTTAATAAAACCTTTGAACTTTATCCCTGTTTCCTTGTTTTTCCAATATACCAGAACTTGCTCAAATTGATACTGGAACCAAACTGCTCCCTCAAGCCAAGCTAATTTCCCCACTCTAAGCCAAAGCGCAGTCGGAGCATCTAGCGAGTGCTCTGGGGCAGTTCTGGCAACAAGGGTCAAACTGGACAATGTTTCCAAGCCCACACTTGGTCTGTGTGTATGAAGCAGCCTCCAGAGCACTCGTTCCGGATCAGGACCCCAGCGTAATGGGAGGAGGCTTTAACCCTGTGTCCCACCCGATCTTGGTCCCAGTCCAGGTTGGCCCCCAGTGATTGCTGTTTCTCCTGTCTGGGAAGCTCCTGTTGGAGCAGGAACAGTGTGGGGGCAAGGGTCAAAGCTCCCCCCACCCCACCAACAGTGCAGCCATCCCAATCCAGCTCCTGTGGCTAATATTTAGCAAAGGAAAACCAGCCCGCCCAAGTACATGAGGGCCAACTGTGTGCTTGAAACAACAAATTGCTTGACCCAGAAGGCCTCAGTTGGCAGACAGGGTCACAGTAGCAGGCAGTCCTCTAGATCAGGGATTCTCAACGTTGGGTCCCCAGATGTTATTGGACTTCAACTCCCATGATCCCCAACCAAAGGCCACTAGGGCTGGGGGTTATGGGAGTTGAAGTCCAATAACATCTGGGGACCCAACGTTGAGAATCCCTGCTCCATATCACCAGCACTCAAAGGCTGCTTAGGGTTTTGAAGGTGATAACCTTCAAAATTTGAAAGATGTGGACAAGCTGCTTGGAGCGGTGAGGCCTACCACTTGTTCTCTTGATCCTTGTCCAACATGGCTTGTTCTATCTAGCAGGGAGGCTGTTGTAGGCGGCCTGGTAGAAATCAGAAATGCGTCTCTGAGGGAGGGCAGGATGCCTCCTTGTCTTAAGGAGGCAATTATTAGACCTCTTCTAAAGACGCCTGCATTAGATCCCTCGGAGTTGAGCAATTATAGGTCTGTTTCCTACCTCCCATGGCTGGGCAAGGTAATTGAGAGGGTGGTGGCCTCTCAGCTCCAGTCGGTCTTGGAGGAAACTGATTATCTAGACCCATTTCAAACTAGTTTTGGGGCGGGCTATGGGGTGAAGAATGCCTTGGTCGGCCTGATGGATGATCTCCAACTGGGAATTGACAGAGGAAGTGTGACTCTGTTGGTCCTTTTGGATCTCTCAGTGGTTTTCGATACTAGTGACCTATTACTATTGTCTGAGAGTGTTGGGGGTGGGACGCACTGTTTTACAGTGGTTCTGCTCTTATCTCTCGGACAGATTCCAGATGGTGTCGAATGGGGGGTAGCACAGAGAGGGGAAAGGAGGGGCTGCTGCCCCTGCTGTGCCCCCCTTCACTGCAGTGGGGGAGCTGCTGGGTCTCTTGGGGGCAGCCCTAAAGTAAAAGTTGTGCCGTCGAGTCGATTTTGACTCCTGGCGCCCACAGAGCCCTGTGGTTGTCTTTGGTAGAATACAGGAGGGGTTGACCATTGCCTCCTCCGGCGCAGTGTGAGATGATGATGCCTTTCAGCATCTTTCCTATATCGCTGCTGCCCGATAGAGGTGTTCAGGGATTCGAACCAGCAACCTCTTGCTCCCTAGTCAAGTTACTTTCCTGCTGCGCCATTAGGTGGCCGGGGGCAGCCCTCCACACCAGCTTTCCCCCTAATCCCCCCACACACACCACTGCTGACCACCCACCAGTCTTCCCAAAGGCAGGGACTTCCCCACTTCTGGATGGTGGGGGGTTCCGCAGGGGTGCAACGAACTCACAGGGGTGCCGCTGCCTGCTGCTTCTGACACCTCCCGCTAGGTCCTGGGGCCAAGGCCTCACTTGGCCCCTGAAAATTGTATGGGCTGTGTGGCCTTGTTCTGCAGGGGAGATGGAGAACGGGGTGGAGGGGGATATCTAATGCCTCCCTGGCAGTGGAAGCTGGGCTTTTGCCAGCCACTGAATATGCCAGAAGGGCTCTGCTGCCTGTACGGGCTGCCAGCAGAAGGAAATCTGTCCGCTTCTTCCAGAAGCCAAGAGCGCTGGAGAAGAAGGGCTCTTGGTTTCTGGCATGAGGGTGAGGCTTAGGTCTGAATCCATGCTAAAACTCACTCCAGCCATTCTTGAGGGCCACATCATGCTGGCTCGTGGCTCCGCTTCCCAGTTCTCTGTGTGTTTTATTCAGTCTGTTCTGAATTGCTTCTCTCCTGTGTCTCATTAAATGCAAACAAAGCATATTTGGGAACCTGATGTAGACACTTGCTACGGAGCGGGAATGCAAAACGCAGCCTCCCACCTCACTTGCTGGAGCTCGCAGCATTCAGATGCTTGAGGGTTTAACGGGAGGCCATACCGGCAGGCTGCTGCTGAGCAGAGATGCCGAGGATTAGAGGCTGCTGTGAGGTGCAGGTAGCCAGACTTGGAAGAGAGCAGCACCGCAGTTGCGAGGGCTTGCCGTGGTGGGGATGCTGGGATTTTTCTGTTGTTTCCCTGTAACAAAAAACTCATCTGAAACACGCAGTTATTACACTTATTTGCATGGTGGGGGAGGTGTTTAAATGAAAATATGTTGTGATTTCTTCCTTTGCATTTATGAATACTTCTAAAGCACAGAAGCACAAGAGCAGTTCCGCATTACTCAGCTGAAGAAGCAATACAAATTGTACAAGTTTTAATGTGTAAATTGTATGCACACATCACATAGAGAGCCAGTGTGGTGTAGTGGTTAGAGTGCTGGACAAGGACCGGGGAGACCCGAGTTCAAATCCCCATTCAGCCATGAGACTTGCTGGGTGACTCAGGGCCAGTCACTTCTCTCTCAGCCGAACCTACTTCACAGGGTTGTTGTGAGGAGAAACTCAAGTGTGTAGTACACCGCTCTGGGCTCCTTGGAGGAAGAGCAGGATATAAATGTAAAAATAATAATAAAATAATAATAATAATACAATTTAATTTTTTTTCATTGTGCTTTATTTTTCAACCAATTATGTAAAACTTGAAATGTTTTGTATTCAGAGCAGCCCCCTCATAATGGGAGCGGTGTTGGAGATGGGCCCTATGCTGTAGCATACTTAGCTAATAGCTTGGGCCTAAATCTGGCACTGGTCCCCAGTTGTTGTCGGACAACAGCTTCTGTGGTTGAGAAACCCTGCTGCACAGAAACAGACTGTTGCAAAGCCCAGACACCATCCTGTGTGCTCTCTTCACAAGGAAGTGGATGGTTAGAGTGTTAGACTAGGACCAGGGAGACCCGAGTTCAAATCTCCACTCAGCCATGAAATTCGCTGGGTGATCTGGGCCAATCAAGTATCCCCCAGCCTAACTTACCTCACAAGGTTGTTGTGAGGATAAACATACCCATGTACACCATTCTGGGCTCCTTGGAGGAAGAGCGGCATACGAATAAAATGTAAAATAAAAATTTAGAAAACAGAGCCAAACATGAAGCTCCAGCCCCTGGGATTTGGTGTTATTACAGGTGATTACTACCTGTCATGGCATCAGGAAAGTTTCTTAGCAGGATCGGTCTGAGGGGTTTTGGTGCCCTAGGGCAAAGTATGACGTGGGTACCCCCCATTCTGTTAAATTATATGCTGTACTGTGCAGTACAGAGTACTGTGTACTCTGATAACTGAGAATGCAGATGAACTGCAAGCTCTAGTAATGAAAGCCAAGGAACACAGTGAAAAAATGGGACTACAATTAAATGTCAAGATTAGAAGACTAAACTAATGACATGGGTGCGGCAACCAGCCTCTGAACTGACAATGAAGACATTGAAGAGGTGGATAGCTTCTGCCTTTTAGGATCGACCGTCAACAATAAAGGATCCAACAGTCAAGAAATATGCCGCAGACCAGCACTTGGTAGGGTTGCAATGAAGGCCTTGGAAAGGATATTGAGAAGCAGTGACGTGTCTACACCTACAAAGATTAGAATCGTTCGGACAACGGTTTTCTCCGTGACACTCTATGGATGCGAAAGCTGGACTTTGAAGAAACAAGATAGAAAAAGCATTGACGCTTTTGAACTTGGGTGCTGGAGAAGACTTTTGAGGAGACCATGGACAGCCAGGAAAACAAACCAATGGATCATAGAACAAATCAATGCAGAATTTTCACTCAAGGCACAAATGACCAGGCCCAAACTATCATACTTTGGACACATTATGCGAAGATCTAGCTCCCTTGAGAAGTCCATCATGCTGGGGAAAGTGGAAGGAAAGCGAAGAAGAGGATGTCCAGCAGCAAGGTGCATGGATTTGATGACGACAGCCATGAATGCACCAGTGAGAGACCCGAAAGGCCAAGTTGAAGACAGATCATCCTGGAGAGAGTCTCTCTATGTGGTTGCTAAGAGTCGACACCAACTTTATGGCACTTAATCAATCAATCAATCAACCACTGTGCATGATATACACTTAACTGAATGTGCATGTGGGTGAGTGCGCCAAAGTCATACTTGGAGGCTGGTGTTGACCGGGGAAGGGGAAGTGAGGGTGAGGAAGCAGACTATTCCTTTACAAAGCCCACTGCTGCCACCCCATGCCCATGCCTCTTGCCCCGGCCCCACTGCTCAGCTGGCTAGTGTGCATGCGTGGTGGCCAATGTGAGGGTCAGTCCAGCAAAGCCTTTTACGGGGATGGCTCCTCAAATGGCCACCATGCATGCCTAGCGGCCAGCTGAAGGGTGGGGCGTGTGGCAGGGCAGACTGTGTGGAGCAAGGCAGACAGTGGTGTGGCAGCAGTGGGACATTTTGCAAATGTTTAGTGGTCTAATCTGCCTCCTCACTGCCCCCCACCAGCCACCACAGGGAGCCACCTCAGTGGTTCATTGAGGGAGGAGGGCGAGGGGGGGCACCTCGGTTCACCTAGTGGACAGCCCAGCCCTGGCTGTCAGTCTCTCGTTGATCCCAAGAGGGAATGTGATCCAGTCCCCTGAGAACCCTTCCAGCATCTCCCTAACTGATGGTTCTGTCTCTGCCGGTAACAAAATGAGACGGAAAAGAAGCCTCCTGGGTGATGAGGACACCATGTCCTGAGGGCACCTCCCTGCCCACCAGCCCCCGGAAGCCCACATGCTCTTTGCAGGCTGTAAATCCACAGCAACCTGTTCTCACCTCTTGTAATATCTCAGATTTATTCCTGGTGATTCATCGCTTCGTGATAGAATTTACTACGAGAAACAAATTATTCTCTCCTCTGGGATGAAGACACCACAGAGCTGTCTCCGGGCTTCTCTCACTCCGTCTCTCTGAAAGGCAGCCGGTCCGTCATTGCTATGGTGGCTGCCCTCCGTGCCCAGCTGCCAATTTGCAAGAGGAAGAACTAAGTTCATCACCGACTGCTGTTATTGATAGACCCCGTTTCAACAAAAAGCTTGCAAAGCAGTTTACACAGAAAAAGAATAATAAGGAACAAACGGCTCCCTGTCCCAAGGGGCTCACCGTCTAGCAGTCTAACAAGCAGCAGAGGGAGGGCTTGACTGACCAAAACCTCCTCTTTGTTTCAATGGGACCTACAACAAATATTTTTATACCACTGTTCAACCAAAGTTCTCAAAGTGGTTTACACAGAGAACTAAATAATACATAAATAAGATGGTCCCCTGTCCCCAAAGGCCTCACAGTCTAAAAATAAGCATAAAGCATATACCAGCAACAGCCACTGGAGGGATGCTGTGCTGGGGTGGGATAGGACCAGTTGCTCTCCCCCTGCTAAACAGAAGAGAATTGCCACTTGAAAAGGTGTCTCTTTGCTCAGTTAGCAGGGTAGCATCTCCAATTTTTGGAAGGGCAGTATAGAAATCGAATGAATGAATGAATGAATGAATGAATGAATGAAAAGAATCAGGTAGTAACAACAGATGAAGAGGATCTCCCTCTGCCTCAGACTGCAGAGAGCTGCTGCCAGTAAGACGGCACAATCCTGGGCTAAAGGGACCAATGCTCAGATTCCCCGAGCCCAAGACAGTTGCCCACAGGTCTGTCTTCCACCCTATATGCCACCTTGCCTTGCCTTGCCTCATGGTGCTGCCTGTAGATTTATTAAGGAGGAAAAGGCAGTCTTCTTTCCTTTAAGAAAATAAGAACAACCTTGCTGGATCAGGCCCAAGGCCCATCTAGTCCAGAATCCTGTTTCACACAGTGGCCCACCAGATGCTACTGGGAGCCACAGGGCAGGAGTTGAGGGCATGCCTTCTCTCCTGCTATTACTCCCCTGAAACTGGAACTCAGAAGCATCCTGCCTTTGAGGCTAGAGGTGGCCTACAGCCCTCCAACTAGTACCCGATGTCAGACCTCTCCTCCATGAAGTGATCCAAACCCCTCTTGAAGCCATCCAGGTTGTTGGCTGGCACCACATCTTGTGGCAGAGAATTCCACAAGTGGATTATGCGTTGTGTGAAAAAGTACTTCCATTTGTTGGTCCTAGATTTCCTGGCAATCAATTTCATGGAATGACCCCTGGTTCTATTATTATGTGAGAGGGAGAAGAATTTCTCTCTATCCACTCCATGCATGATTTTATAGACCTCTATCATGTCTCCCCGCAGTCATCTTTTTTCTAAACTAAAAAGTCCCAGGTGTTGTCACCTTGCCTCATAAAAAAAGGTGCTGATGAAGGGACCTTTCCAAAACTTCCTGGCCCATCCCTCAGGCTGCCAGCAGGGCTGGTGTTCCCTTTCCTTCAGCATAGTGAAAGGCATTTCTCTTAGGGTTGTGCGTGGTTTTTTCCCCTGTTTCGATTTGTACCAAATCCAAATCAACACCATTTTGTATTTTGTCCGAAATTAAGCCTTCCGAATCACCCCAGTTTTGTTTTGTATCGAAATTAATCCGAATCTGAATCCGAATTAATTCAGATTTAAAAATGGATCACATGGTCAAAAGAGTGGGTGTGGGTTATAGTGCCCAATGAGTGGAAGCCACCACAAAAATTTCAAAGGAATTGGGCAAATGGCTGATTTTTGGTGAATTTTTTAATTCTGTGCGTCTTTCAGATTTTCCCCACAGGGTATGATGGAGGTTTCAGGAAAAGTAGAGCTTCACGCGGAGGGGTGGAGGGGTGTCCCAGAGTGGAGTGTGGTTGGTGGTAGTGCCGAGTTGGTACAAGGAAGCTACCACAATTTTTTCTGAGGAATTTGGCAAAGGGCTGATTTTTAAAGAATTAATGAAGTTATGCGTCTTTCAGATTTTCCTCATAGGGTATAATGGGGTTCCTGCAGTCCCATAACTCCACTTGATGGACACTGGGGTGGCCCAGAGCAAGTGGTGGTGTAGTGCACATAGGGTGCCAACCACCCACATGGGTTGCCAACCCATGAAGTACAGGGTTTTGTTGTTCTAGAGGTGTTCTGAGAGTAGATTCTCTAGTAGCATATGAGAGTGGATTCATGATTTTTCATTAAAAAATCTCATTTGCTACCAGAGAATCTAAACTCAACACCTCAGAAACAACAAAGCCCAGTACCCCAATGGGTTATCAATCCAGGGGGGTGCTTGGCACCCTCTGTGCACTACACCACCACTCTCTTCGGGCCATCCCAGTGCCCCCCAGGTGGAGTTATGGGGCTGCTGAAACCTCCATTATTCCCTATGGGGGGAAATCTTAGAGAAGCATAAACCTCAAAAATTCCTAAGAAATCAGCCCTTTGCCCTATTTGGAATCTGGGTGCACCACCCTTGGGGCACTGCCACCCAACCCACTGTTTTGCTCCTGAAGCCCCACATAAACAAGTTGAAAGAGTGGAGAGAATGATGAACAAAACCACTTAATTTTTTGGCACAGTTATTTAAGAATTTTGCAGGGGGTGTGAGCCTGTCCCTGTGGCACTAGCACAGCAGCACAACCCATTTGTGGATTCAAGCAATCTTTCAATAAAAACACTCCCTCCCCATGGAACAGTGACCACAGGTCATTTGAGATAGCAAGATAGACCAATGAGCCAGCGTGGTGTAGTGGTTAGAGTGCTGGACTAGGACTGAGGAGACCCGAGTTCAAATCCCCATTCAGCCATGATCTAGCTGGGTGACTCTGGGCCATTCATTTCTCTCAGCCTAACCTACTTCACAGGGTAGTTGTGAGGAGAAACCTAAGTATGTAGTGCACTGCTCTGGGCTCCTTGAAGGAAGAGCAGGATATAAAATGTAAAAAAATAAAATAAAACTGCCTTGGTACTATGGAACAGCTTCAGATGTTCATTTAACTGAACTGGAGTGAGCCGTAGCCCAAACAAATCAGCCTACTGTTCAGAATCGTTGAGATTTATCATCACTGCACTTAAGAAAGTGCAAAACCATGGATCATGGTTACTAGAAAGAGAGAAGCAACTAAGATTCTTGGGGATGTCAATAGATTGACAGGTGTATTCCCCACCACCCTTCTTCTGTCTCCTGTAGTCCCATGTGGATGACTTGCCCCTGCAATGGCAAAAGTTGTGAACCCCTGGCTGAGACATCATGTCCCACCAAATTACATTTTGACCTAAATTACATTAGACTGCTCAACTTGGGCAACAAAACTTAGACACCACTATAACTCATAAAAATCAGAAGAAAAACAAAATAGCTCTTCAAAAGACCCCTGAACAAGTCAAGAGATTCTTTCTAAACCTTTGGAAAGAAACACCTGTGTAATTTCAGAACTTTCCTAACCAGCTTCTTGAAAAGCTTCTCCATACAATTTATACCATGGCTTTTCGCAAGAGCTTTGGAATTGCATTGAGCTCCCAAAGATATTTGGGTATTTCTTTCTCAAAATGCTGTCTTCCAAATCCCTTTGCAAGGTCAGTTTGCATTTCAATCACACTGAATACAACACTTAACTAAACTATTCATGCTCAACAGCTTTTTGCATATCTTATCTTCTGCTAACCAGTCAGTGCCTCAGCTGGAGTGGAGAGAGCCAGAGAAGTCAATTTGAATTGCAATGCTTTTCCGAAGAACAAAGTATTCTGTCCGAAACACAGTCATTTCGATTTGGAAACATCTCTGATTTTTAATTCTTGATTTTGTTTTGGTTACAAAACCCCAAAATTGCCATTTTCTGGCACAAAACATTTTGTACCCAAATCAAAATGCACAAGCCTATTACCAAGACTGAAGGAGGTGGAAGTAGCTCCGCTTACCTATGCTGACCATAATCCATTAATAATCAAATTTCATAAAGAATACATAGGACTAAGAAGGTGGAGACTGAATAATCTTCTGTTACAACAAGATAAAATTAAGTTGAAATGCCAGGATGAATTAACACATTTTTTTCCCAGAGAAATATGACCTCAGAATTTTCATTATATTCTGTATGGGACTCAAGTAAAGCCTTCATGAGAGGAATCTTTATTTCAGAGACTTCGAAAAGGAAGAGGGACTCACAAAAACAGAAAGAGCTGATATTAACTGAATTGAACCATTTAGAAGTGACTCATAAGATGGACCCTGCGAAAGACATATGGCAAAGCACAAAGGAGCTTCGTAAACAAATGGACCTCACAGAAGCAAAAGAGATGTACAAGAACAAGACATTCACAAAACAAAAATATTTTAAGGAGGGTAATAAACCTGACAAACTATTGGCATACTAATTAAGAAAAGAAGAAACGTGCATTTTTTAGAAAAGACACAAATTGCATTGTTTATGGATAAACAGAAAGAACTGTTGAATAAACCAATCTCTGAGGAAGAAACAAAAGAGGCAATACAGTGTTTAAAAAACAGTACTCCAGGCCCAGATGGACTTCCATTAGTCTATTACTAGCATTTTATGGAAATATTAATTAGCCCATTAACCCGAGTAATGAATGAAATATTACATCACCATGTTTTGCCCTCTTCCTGGCAAGAAGCGTTTATTTCTCTCATTTACAAAGAAGGAAAAGATGCAACCCTTCCTGAGTTGTATAGACCAATCTCTTTATTAAATGTGGATTATAAGATTTTCACTGTGATTCTGGCAGGAAGGTTGAAGGGTTTTCTAACCGATGTAATTCATTCAGATCAAACAGGATTCATGTTGGGGAGATACATGAAAGATAATATGAAATATGCATTAAATGTGATCGATGATATTGCAAAAAAGAGGAGCAAAGCTGCAGTGATCTTCTTGGATGAAGAAAAGGCTTTTGACAACTTGGACTGGACTTTCTTGTTCTCAGTTCTAGAAAGAATGAACTGTGGTCCAATCTTTTTTTCTTGGATTCAAAGTATTTATCAGCAGCAATTGGCAAAAACAATAGTGAATGGGACTCTTTCTAAAAAGTTTGTCATCAATAAAGGTACCAGTCAAGGGTGCCCACTGCTGTTTATTCTGGCTTTGGAGCCTCCAGCAAAGAAAATTCGGCACAAGCAAGGGATACACGGGATTAAAATGGGGAACCAAGAGCATAAAATAGAGCTTTATGCAGACGACGTGGTTCTGACCATTAGCCAGCCAAAGGACTCTCTGGATGCAATAATAGAACATCTAGACTAATACAGCAAGATTTCAGGTGACAAGATTAACAAAAATAAAACACAGATTATTACGTGGAACTTGTCAGCCGTGGAATTATGTTATTTAAAAGACAAGACTGGATTTCAGATAACAACAAAACCCATTAAATAGTTGGGGATCAACTTGACAGGGAACAATAAAGACTTGTTTAAGAATAACTATTTTCAGGTATGGAAACTTATTCTAGCAGATCTAGAAGTGTGGAAAAAATTAAATCTTTCCTGGTTAGGAAAGATAGCATCTGTCAAAATGAATGTTTTACCAAGAATGAATTTTTTTATTCCAAATGATTCCGGTTAAGATTGAAGATAAAACATTGACCACATGGCAGAGATATTTAAACTCTTTTATTTGGGCCCACAAAAAACCAAGACTTAAATTTAAGATTATGCAAGACACAAAAGAAAGGGGAGGACTTGCTGCTTCTAATGTGAAACTATATTATCACACCAGTAGTTTGACATGGATTTTCGATTGGATTAGAACACCATACCATTTGTTTATGGACATGGAAGGATCAGATCTGCTAGAAGGGCTACATAAACTTTTGTAGACCAACATAAAAAGAAATAATGCAGAAATAAAATCCCATATAATCAGAAACAGTTTGTTAAGTGTTTGGCATAAATATAAGAAAAGGGTTAGCCCAGATTTATCACCCTTGTCATCTATTTTGAATATATTTTTATGAAGAAGAAAAGTCCAAAAGATATGATCTTTGGAGAAAGAAGGCATATTTACAAATCAGCTCGAAAATGAAGAAAGAAAATACAAAAGCATGGTGGAAAACTCAGAGACTTAACTGAATTTGAACTATTGGTAACTAAAAACCCGGATCATCTATTGGGACTGATATACAAGCTGCTGTTGAAATATGATATGGAAACAGAATAGATCATGGACTGCATGATCAAGCGGATGCAAAATTTAAACCATCCACATCCAAGAGTTGGTTTTCACTAGCACTGATGACTCTTTTGTGTATTATATATACAGATCCCATATTTCTCTGTAACTTTGGATAACTGGGCAAGCGTGGGTAAAGGGTGGAAGAAGATCTCCAAATCGCTACTTGTAACATTCCTTATATAATTACTGTAAGATGGAAATTCAAGAGATGGAAATGTAATCTGTTCCTTTCTTGCTTGCTATTCTCTAAATAAATGAAGAAGAAGAAGAAGAAGAAGAAGAAGAAGAAGAAGAAGAAGAAGAAGAAGAAGAAGAAGAAGAAGAAGAAGAAGACAGGGCAGGAGGCTAGCTCTAGAGCTACCCCCATCTTCACAACCACATGCACCAAGTAGCTAGCTAGCCCATGGAGAGTTTTACAATTGGGCAAACTAGGCACAAGCCAGCAAATGCCAAACAAAAGGGTGGTTTATTTGAACAAATGGATAAGGAGGGCCTGGATTGGAAAGGAGTGAGGGAGAAAGAGAGGTTAACACCACCATCTTCTTCTGGCTTGCTCCAGGGCGCTTTCCAGATTAGCTGCTCAACAGCGGCAAAATGCTTCCATTCAGGCAAATTGCATTCAAAACATAAATAGCAAAGCACCCAGCAGGGGGAGCAGTCTCACGAAAATGAACAACCCCCAAAACAGCAACCTTTTTACACCAGATACACGACATCATAGCACTATATCGCAGCAATTACATTTGAAACAAGGCATTGGAAATGTGAACAGCACCCTGCTGTCTGTGTAGGGACTGCGGTGTCACAACACAGGGAGTGCGGAAGCACACTTCCGAGATACGACATGACCCCGTTGCAGAGTCTAATCGGGAAAGCTCCCTGGCGTAGAAAATCACTGCTGGTTGAGTCTCCAACTGTCTCTAGGTAGGTGGATTCCTCCTCCCCTCCCCACCCCATGAAGCCTTCCCTGGGACACAGCAGGCGGCACTCCAGGGGTCAGGGCCCAGCCAGTCCCTGCAAAGCTGTGCAAGGCATCCAAGGCCACTTTTACTAAACAACGGACTGAAGAGAACCGCAAAACAAAGGAGTCAGAGCTCCCTGTTCAGTGGCCCCATTCAGACATAACACAGAACCGTGGGGACCCTCCCCCCGCACTCCCATCTGCTGTTGAATGTTGGGGAGAACTGCCTCTCTGCAGTCAAGAAGACCACAGAGAGGCATGGGAGCTGGCTGGGTGGGCTTCCTTCCCGACAGGAGGCATTTGCAGCGCCCAGACTCCACTCCAAAGCAACCAACAGTTGCTTTCCCCTGGAAATTCCATTCCCCCAAATTCGGACATGCGGGTTAGGAAACCAGAGGTGGAAGGGCCTCTGGTTCCCTGTTAGGTCTGAATGAGGTGAGTGAATGCAAGGTCTCTGCTACAAGTTCTGCCTTAGTCACATACCTTTGGACTGCTCAGCCCTTCTACGGAGGGTTTTGCCACACACCCTAGAAGAACTGTGTATGGGGAGAGCAGGTTGTCCCACATAAAAACAAAGTGGATAGTGGCAGACTAATGCGAATCCCTTGCAGGCAAGGATTCACCCCAGTGAACTCCCCCTCCTCCTCTGGCTCTAGAAGGAGCGATGACACAGTGCCTTCTCTGAGGAATGCTCTTTCTCATCCCCTCTGGAGACCCTCCACCACTACCAACTGGAAACTCTTCCGTTGAAGCAGTGCCCATGAGCTAGCCAAGGCCCCAGTGATTTCAGTGGGAGAAATCTAAGCACACTAGCTGGGCCAGGCACAGAGCACCTGCACCTCTAGCCGCCTGCCCCACCGCTGCCTCCCCCCCGCCCTCCGCCACTGTTTCTCCCATCACTGTTGTTTCCTCTCCCATCACCCGCCAGCCCGGCTTCTTCCTTCCCCTGGCTTCTGGCCCACCGGCCAGCCAGCCACCATCGCCACCTTCTTCCCCAGCCACTGTCACCACCATTTTACCCACCCGTCCTCCCACCCAGCTTCTACCATTTTGCCCATCCACACGGTGCGTGGCCTGCCACCATTTTGTTCTCCTACTTGTTTTGCTGCTGGTCGGCCGGCTGCCACATTTTTCTTTGGCTGCTGCCATCTTGCCTCTCTCACCCGTCCCGTGGCTAGCCTATCCAGCAGCTCTCTGTCCTCGCAAGAGCTGCCACGCATGGGATTAGCCATGGGTATGCCTTAGAGAATGAGAGAGAGAGAGAGAGATGCTTAGGCACAAACATCACTCACTTTGGCTTGGTTGTGCCCTTTGGGGTTGATTTTGCTTTGCCGGTGACTTCTGCTTTGCAGGTTCAGCCTGAAGTTTGTGTTGTGTTGTTGGTTTCATTTGATTTTGATTTTTGCATGGCCAATTGGAGCAACTTTCAGAACAGAAAACCTACTAATAATGCCAATGAAAAAACTGACACACACACACACATACCCAGTGGGCTAGGAAACAGCAGCTTAGAACTGAGTGAGTGGGGTTCCAGTCCCTCCTCCTCCATGAAGTGATTGTTTGTTTGTTTACTCATTTCATATCCCGCTCTTCCTCCAAGGAGCCCAGAGCGGTGTACTACATACTTTGAGTTTCTCTTTCACAACAACCCTGTGAAGTAGGTTAGGCTGAGAGAGAAGTGACTGGCCCAGAGTCCCCCAGCAAGTCTCATGGCTGAATGGGGATTTGAAGTCTGGTCTCCCCGGTCCTTGTCCAGCACTCTAACCACTACACCACACTGGCTCGTGATGCACAGGATGGCTGTGGACAGAAGTGTGACTCTCAAGACACCCATCAACAAAACAGGTGCAATGCAGCCCTTCCTCACAAGGTACTAGCTGAAAGGGTTCCATGGTTGTCAAACTCTCCACAGTTATTATACAAGTCAAACTTCATGTCACTTCTTGAAAGTAATCAAGCCTTGCACCTCTCTGTTCCACCAAAGTCCATCAGATGATGTCTCCCCTCCCCGCCTCCCCACACTCTTTTTCTTCACTCACAGCTATCTGTAGGGGCTAAAGTGGTGGCCCCCTCAGCCTCCTCTTTGACTGCCCCCCACTGGCCCTTCCAATGCAGCTCTGGGCCCATCCATCATGCCTCTCAAGGAGAAGCTGAGCCTGCCAGGCACGGATGATCCCGATTTGGTGTTTTGTACAAAGCCAACAGATTGTTCATTTATTTATTAGCTGTTTATCGCCAGCTCTGGGCTCTGGGGCAGGCAACGATGCACTGAAGCATACATTACACAACAAATCAACTTCACAAAGCAAACCTACTCTTAGCGTATTCCCATCCACCGCTGTCCCAGATCCCACATCAAAGAAATGAAACATTTGACAACGTTTCAGAATGGACCTCAGGGTGCAGGCCTGGCTGCTCTCCAGTGGGAGGGAGTTCCACAGTTACGGGGCTGCCCTCTCTCTGTTGTGTGCTTCGCATACAGATGGGGCTGGGGAGCTGGTGCTCGGATTGACGGGTCATGATGGGATGCAAGGGAGGGAGCCAACTAGAGGGGGGAATAAAGGCTGCAAAAGGAGAGGCACCTGGGCTAAAGATGATGGAAATGATTAACAAACAATAGCAGGAGAGCAGCACTTTCCACACTGCAGCTGGGGACGTGCCCGTTTCCCCTCCAGATTGCTCCATTACTTCTATTTGCCACCGGCTGTGCCGTGGATAAATTTAATGGCAGGGCAGTTCGGGTGCTTGGTCTCCTACAGGGAGTCGATCTTCTCCGGCGATGTGGCTCTGTGCAATTTCCAAGGTTTCCTGCAGCGCTGGAAGTTACTGGTGCTGAAAGTGCCAGGCTTGGGCTGCATCTGTAACAAGCTGGGCTCATTCAATTAGCAGGAATCTCTGGCTCGGCTTGCCGTCGGACAGGCACGGTGGGGGCAGAGAAAAGGCTGGGCCAGGGACTTAATAGCATGCTCTGCACTCTGCTTTTATTTGCAATAACCAACTAAGAAACTCTGTGGGGCGGCTATTTGTCAGCAGCTCACCTGACAGCTCCTTCCACTTCAGAAATGACACCGTGAAAAATCTCCTTATTAGTGTAGACAGCAACAATGCTCGCTTGCACTAACAGTAACGGACCAGAATCCATCTGACAGCCCATGCAGCCCATGGGGATAAAGGGCCCCCGCTCCATCCGGAGTCCCACTTTCATCGCTGCCCAGCCCTTGATGCAACCAATGTCAGCCCAAGGGCAGCCACAGGACCCCTGTTGCGGCAGAGCTACAGACAGGGCACTGAATCATGGGCGGCCCAGAGCACTTGGCTGCCTGAAAAGGCTGCAGCATGTAAGCAGAGGGAGAGACCCACAGAGACCTTGAGGAGGGTGCTGGGTGTACTGAGAAAGACAGGCAGCTGAGATCAGGAGGGGAGTGGTGGCTGGCAAGAGGACCTGGGCAGGTGTGGTGCCCTCCCTTTGAAAAGCTGGACTGCAGACAACTCAGAGGCACTTTGGGTGCCAGGCAAAGGCATTCTTTTCACTTGCCCAGGGAGTTATTCACACATGCCTTCATGCCGTGGAATAGCTGAAGCGCAAATCTGCTTCCCAGCAAATTCGCAAGATGTTTAATTTGGGGATTTAAATGGACAGTTCACAGACGCTTGGCTCCTCTCTGCAATCCCCGGCAGATCTTTTTCCTGTGCGTTCCCACTAACTTAGTCCGGGTTTTTCCTCCAACCAATCACAAATCACATCATAGGGGAGGAGAATGAGAGAGCCTTTTTGTTGCTCTTAGTTTGAGAGCTATGGAGGAGAAGTAGAAGACCGGCATGACCAGTTGGCGAAAGCTGGATCAAACCGCTCCAGCTCTGGGAGGTGGCAGCAAGCAGGCCGCTCTCTAGGAAGGGTGCGTTGGAGGCTTCCCTGATGCTGCTGTCGCTGATGGACTGTGGTCCACAGAAGAGGCCCGCAGCAGAAGAGAGCCAGCCCACACATCCCAACCACACAACCAGCCCCTCCCTCCCTACCCAGGCAGGTGGGGCACGGGGAGCTCTGGCCATTTTAGGGCTGCTTGCTTTCCTTTTTGTGCTGGCCACCCTGGACAGAGAATGTGGGTGAGGACCCCTGAAGGAGCTGAGATGTGGCAGCACAGCAGGGGGCATGGGGAGGTCCAAGCCTGACACACCATGTGGTTGACTTTGAGTTGGCAAGATGCACTTGGTCTGATGGGCTGCTGCAGTGTGTATTTGTTTCAATTCCAGCTTGTGAGGACTGCTGCCACATGCTGGGGGGGGGGGTGTCTTTTTTGAGACCCGGTGCTGTGTAAGGCTACACCCCGCCCCAGAAGATTTAAGAGGCAGGGAAGATTAAAGCAGAATCAGTGCTTTCTCTCTGTCCTGGAAGAAAATTGCAGGCTAATGGAATCAGCTCAGTCAAAAAGGCCCAGGTCACAGCCATGCTGCATATCTAACACCTATGTAAACAATGAAGGGGAGTTAACATTTGAAAAACACCGAATTACTGGCTTGGCCATTACACACATCACCGGAGAAGCAGCGAGGGCACAAGAGAAGCCTCGGTCCCCACCCCCGAATGCTGCTGAAACGAGAGGATTTTTTAAAAACCGGACATAGTTTGGGCTAAGCCAGAATGCCCAGGCTTGATTCGTGGGGAAACAGAGTCATGTCTGTACTAGTCTCTGATAGCCCGCAGAGACGTTGGGCTAAATGCAGCTAATATGTGGACTGGCACTCTCCCATCAGGAAGGGATTCGAAGTAAAAGCCCTGTCTGTAAAGCCTCCCAGTATTCCAGCATGGGATGTAGCTGGTTGGTTTCAAAGCTGTCTTTTTATTTATTTATTTATTATTGTATTTATCAGATATGTAGACCACCCCAAACTTTCATCTCTGGGTGGTTTACAATAGCATAAAACAAGTTAAAAACATATACAAAAAACTTAAAACAATTCAACAATTTAAAATCAACCATAAAATTAAAACAGACTATTTTTAAAGCTGGGGAAACATGGGCGAAAAGATGGGTTTTCAAGTGTTTCTTGAAAATTGCCAGAGATAGGGAGGATTGTATCTCAGCAGGGAGCGCATTCCACAGTCTCGGGGCAGCAGCCGAGAAGGCCCGTCTCTGTGTAGCCACCAGATGAGTCGGCAGCAAATGGAGACGGGCCTCCTCAGATGACCTCAATGGGCGGTGGGGCTCATAACGAACAAGACGCTCTCTTAGGTACCCAGGGCCTAAGCCGTTTAGAGCTTTATAAGTTATAACTAGCACTTAGTATTTTGCCTGGAAACCTATTGGCAGCCAGTGTAACTCCATCAATAAAGGAGTAATGTGGTCTCTCCGAGATGACCCAGAGACCAACCTGGCTGCCGCATTCTGAACCAACTGAAGTTTCCAGACTATGTACAAAGGCAGCCCCACGAAGAGCGCATTACAGAAGTCAAGTCTGGAAGTTACCAACAAACGTACTACTGTTTTGAGGTCATTGATCTTGAGAAACGGGCACAGCTGGCATATCAGCCGAAGCAGATAGAAAGCACCCCTGGCCACTTCCTCAACCTGAGAAACCAGGGAGAGGTGTGAATCCAGAAGTATTCCCAGACTGCAAACCTGTTCCTTTTGGGGAAGTGTGACTCCATCTAGAACAGGTAGATCAAAATCGTGTCTAGAGTTCTGACCCCTCACAATAAGTACCTCCGTCTTATCTGGATTCAGCTTCAGTTTATTCTCCCTCATCCAGCCCATTAATGCTTCCAGGAAGGCATTTAGCGAGGATATGCCAGCTCCTGAAGAAGTTGACATGGAGAAGTAGAGCTGGGTGTCATCAGCGTACCGCCCAAAACTTATGTCTCTGGGCAGTTTACAACAGAATAAAAACAAAGTAAAACATTCGTTAATACAAAAAGGGGTGGGGGGGACACGCACATTACAACAATTTAAAAATTTTTAAATAATATTTTAAAACAGCATTAAAACCATTAAAACAACATTATTTAAAAGCCTGGGTGAAGAGATGTGTTTTTAAAGACTTTTAAAAAGCTGTCAGAGATGGGGAGGCTCTTATTTCACTAGGGAGCACATTCCAAAGCCTCGGGGCAGCAACAGAGAAGGCTTGTCCCTGAGTGGCTACCAGACGAGCCAGTGGCAGCTGCAGATGGACCTCTCCTGATGATCTCAGTGGGCAGTGGGGTTCATGCCGAAGAAGGTGTCCCCTTAAATACCCAGGGCCCAAACTGTTTAGGGCTTTATCCTCTATAATAAAGTGCCTGGTGTGTGTCCGTGTGTCCGATGGATGGTGTCTGCGTCCATGTCTCCCTCGGCTGTTCTGGGCATGCGCAGAGCGCATGCCCAGAACACGCCGAGGGAGACACGACTTCCAGCACCAGGCGGCCATGTTGGCGGCGGCAATGCAAATGGACAAGCCGGGGGGAGGGTAGAGGCGGCGGCAACAGGACCGGCCATGCCACGGGGAGGGTAGAGGCGGGATCGGAAGGCAACACTCTGGGTGGTGGCGGCGGGTCCAGCCCAGCTGCGAACACGCCGAGGCAACACAACCGAACAAGCTGGGGCAACAGGGCCCGATGGCGGCTGCGGCCGTGGTGGGGCAACGGAGGGGTGATGGCGGAGGCGACTGAGGCCCATGACCGCAGCGGCCACGGCGGGGCAACGGGTGGTGGTTGCGGGGCCGGCCCGGCAGAGGATGGGCAGTCCGCAGTGGGCCCCAATACCGGGGCAAAAGGTGGGAATGGGGGGAGCGGTGGCTGTCCTGCAGCTGCCTGCAACGACTGGCAAGCGGCGGCAGCAGCCACGTCAGGCCGCGTGGCATGGCGGGCCCGCCGGCGGAACAAGCCGAGGAGGCCAGGAGGAGCCCGTGGGACACTGGGGTGCGACGGAACCGGGCGGCGGAACTTAACTGTTTGCCGCCTGGGAGGAGGAGTGGCAGGCCGGTAAGAAGAAATTTTAAAAATGCAGGGGGAGGGCAAGGGGAGGGGGCAGGGGGGAGGGGGAGGGCAAGAGGGAATGGGTTGGGGGAGGGGGAGGGCAAGAGGGAGTGGGGCAGGGGGAAGGCGGAAGGGGGAAGGGGAAGGGCAAAAGGGAGTGGGGCTGGGGGAGGGCAAAAGGGAGTGGGGCAGAGGGAAGGGGGAGGGGCAAGAGGGTATGAGGCAGGAGGGAGGGGCAAGAGATAGTGGGGCAGGAGGGAGGGGGAAGGGCAAGAGGGGGTGGGGCAGGAGGAGGGGAGAGGGGGAGGGGGAGGGGGAAGGGCAAGAGGGAGTGGGGAAGGGGGAGGGGGAAGGGAAGGGCAAGAGGGAGTGGGGAGGGCAGAAGGGACTGGGGCAGGAGGCTGACAGGAAGGGGGGGTGAGAGAGAGGGGAGGGAGGGCAAGAGAGTGGGGTGGGAGGGAGGGGAAGAGAGGCAAGAGTGTGGTGCAGAAGGGAGGGAGGGAGAGTGGGGCAGTACTCCCAGAAAAGGGTCCCCACTCACGGCCAGAGGAGGCGGTGGGCCCAGCCGGGTGGAGGAGGATGCGGTGCAGCAGAGGCGGAGATAGTTGGCCCCAAAGGTCTACTAGCGCCCGTTATTTTAATGGGCTTAAAAATACTAGTAGGTTATAACCAGCACTTTGTATTTTGCCCGGAAACATATCGGCAGCCAGTGTAGCTCCTTCAATACAGGAGATGGTGGTCCGTCCATGACAATGGGGAAATCACAGGGGTCTCCACCCACGGAACACCACCGTGATCAGAGTAAAAGACCCAATCAAGCGTGTGACCTGCAATACGCATTGGTCCAGAGACCACTTGGGATAGGCCCATAGTTGTCATGGCCACTATGAACTCCTGAGCTGCCCCAGACATGTTGGTCCCAAAATGAACATTAAAGTCCCCGAAGTCTGTGAGACTCCCACGCAAGTTCCGTGACCAAGTCCGCGAGCTCAGTAAGGGATTTCGCTGGGCAGCAGGGCAATCGGTAGACCAACAGAAGTCCCAATCTATCCCTGGTCCCCAAACTCATGTACACACATTCAAGATGGTCCGATACCCTGACAGGGACCCTGGTAGCAGAGATGTTATCCCTATAGACCACAGCCACCCCACCTCCCCGCCCACGTCCCCTCACCTGCTCCTCTACAGAATATCCTGGAGGGAGAAGCTGGGACCAGACTGGACCACTAGCCTCCCCCAACCAAGTCTCAGTAATACACATCAGGTTGGCCCCTTCATCCATGATCAAATCATGGATGAGTTCTGATTTATTTTGGACCGACCTGGCATTACAGAGGAGCAGGTAAAAGCTATGTGGGTTGTTGGCAGTGCTCCCCGAGGTCAAAGAGCTGGCAGGACAGCCGGAAGGAGAGACAGCTATTAAATTTCTGGCTACCCTTCCCCTGGAATGCCCCGCTGACCTGCCAACATTACTTCTTCTATTCCCCACCACCACCAGGATAGCTGCCACATAGTCAATGAAGGCACCCACTGACTCCCCATCTCCAGACGAACCCAAACACATTGCAGCAACTTCAACCCAAGTCTAAAACAGCTTAAAACTAATTAAACAGAAGCCTGCTAGCCCTCGCTCTCGTTCTCCCCCAAAGTGGCTCCCCCAAAGGGGCGACCCCCTTTGGTGTCGCCCCTTTGGTAGCAACCCGCCGGTGGCAGGCCCACCGCCACAAGGAGCCTTCCTATAAAGCCCAAAACTGAGCAGGTGACTCAAGGAACAGCTGAGTCACTCAGGTGCTGGTCCCAATCCTGCCCCCACTTCCCACAGATGTTAACCTGAGGCTGCAGCCCCACAGGGGAAGCAAAAGCAGGCAGGCAACAGCAGAGGGATGGATGGGAGATAGATGGACTCTCCCTTTCTCTCTCTGCTGGGCTTCTTATCTGCTCAGGTGATTTTTTCTCCTCCAGGTTGTATCCCTGCTTCAGTGAGATATGTCATTTTTATTATGTAATCTTATTGGCTGGCATCCTGTTTAACGCTGCACACATGCTTCTAACAATAGTACGCATGTGCCACAAACTCCTGTGCTAGACTCCTGGTTTCCAAAACATGGACAGGTCTAAGAGCATGGTTGCTTTCGGCTGTCCCCCTTTGCTCTGGGAGGGCTCTACAGCAGAAAAACATCTGTGAGAGATGCATCCTTGCACAAGAGAGCTTCCTCTTCAAAAGCAAGAGGACTAGTGCTGCATAGGATGTCTGCCGTTCTGTTCATCTGCCCCCTGCCCTGGGAATCTTGATACTAACAGGCAATATAGAGAAGTTTAGAGATAGATGAATACAGGATGTGTTGCAAGGATACATGGTCAGAGCTTCTGCAGAGCCTGGGTCCGTCTAGTCCAGCACTCTGCTCCACAGAGTGACCAGCCAGGTTCCTCCAGAATGAAGCCCACAAGCAGGGCATGATGCTAACTGCCCCTCCACTTTGGGGGGCTGTCCCCCGCCAGCAGGGCATGCTGCCTTGGAACATGGAGATGTATCTAGTCATTACAATGAATATCCATCGCTACTCCTCTCCACTATATGTCTAATCCCCTTTGGATGCCATCACCACATCTGGTGGCAGCAGATTCCACAGATTAATGCTGCACCTGATTGACTGACTGATTGATTTAAGTGCTGTCAAGTCGGTGTCGACTCTTAGTGACCACATCGATAGATTCTCTCCAGGGTGATCTGTCTTCAACTTGGCCTTGAAGGTCTCTCAGGGGTGCATTCATTGCTGGCGTCATCGGGTGCATCCACCTTGCTGCTGGTCGTCCTCTTCTTCTCTTTCCTTCAACTTTCCCCAGAATTATGGACTTCTCAAGGGAGCTGGGCCTTCACGTAATGTGAACGAAGTAGGATAGTTTGAGCCTGGTCATTTGTGCTTTGAGTGAAAATTCAGGATTGATTTGTTCTATGATCCATTTGTTTGTTTTCCTGGCTGTCCGTGGTAGCCTCAAAAGTCTTCTCCAACACCAAAGTTCAAAAGCATCAATGCTTTTTCTATCTTGCTTCTTCAAAGTCCAGCTTTCGCATCCATAGAGTGTCACAGGGAAAACCATTGTCAGAATGATTCTAATCTTTGTAGGTGTCGACACGTCACAGCATCTAAATATCCTTTCCAAGGCCTTCATTGCAACCCTACCAAGTGCTAGTCTGCGGTGTATTTCTTGACTACTGGATCCTTTACTTTTGATGGTTGATCCTAAAAGGCAGAAGCTATCCACCACTTCAGTGTCTTCATTGCCAATTTTGAGGCTGGTTGCTGTACCCGTTGTCATTAGTTTAGTCTTCTTTACATTTAATAGTAGTCCCATTTTTTCACTGTGCTGCTTGACTTTCATTACTAGAGCTTGCAGATCATCCGCATTCTCAGCTATCAGAGTGGTGTCATCAGCATAGTGCAGGTTATGGATGTTTCTTCCTCCAGCTTTAAAACCACGCTCATCTTCTTCCAATCCAGCTTCTCTCAGTATATGTTCAGCATATAAGTTGAATAAATAAGGAGAAAGCAGACAGCCTTGTCTCACTCCTTGCTGATCTGGAACGAGTCATGCCTCCATCTGAACTGCGGCTTCCTGTCCTGTGAATAGGTTTCTCAGGCACCTGCACCCCTTGAAAATCTCCTTTTGCCTGATGCTTCTGCCCAAGAGTAGGGAAGGGCTGAGGCCCTCCTGCCCTCCTTCTGGGTTCCCCAGAGGCATCTGGCTGGGCACCGCTAGGAACAACATCCTCAGGGACCAGCAGGACCCTTGGTTGGAGCCATCACGGTAATGCTGGTGCTTGTTTCAGCTTGTTGGGTGCTGTCAGCCTGAGTTCTGCTTCTTTGGGGGTTGGCTGAGCTGTTCCAGACTCACTAAGGAATACAAATTGCTCAAATGATTTAGAGCAGAAAGGTCATTTCCTTTTACTGAATGTCGCATCTTATGAGTCTGAGAACAAGGGTTGTTGTTTATATAAGAAGGGACACCCAGAGCGTGTCCGGAGGAATATTGATTGCATCCACTGATGGGAATGCAAAGAGAGATCAGAAAGGAAGGGAGGTGACTGGAAGATTAACATAGCTTATTCCTGAAAGGAAACAGGCGATGCATGCCCAACCGTGAGTGGTAACTGTGGCAGGTAAACATTTAGCACACATTCAGCAGTGTTAGGTATCCTTGGGCAAGATTAGGACTGCCAGCCTCCACTGAGCACATATCCTGCTCCAGGGTTCTCCTTCCTCTTCTCTCCTCTAAACGAAAAGGGCCAGGCAACTTGGCTGCCGGGCAGCATCATTTCTTGCCAGCTTGCATGTTGGGTGTAGTTTCCAATGTCCATCCATACCATGAACTGGCTGAGATGGAGGCATCGGTTGATACTCTTGTCACTCAGTGATATACCAGTCCTGTGGCCCTGGCTTCACACTGTGCAAACTTAAAACAGATTCAGCCACCTGTCTTGCCCCTCCCTTACATGCTTCCACTTAAAACACACCCCACACACATACAGTAAGCAATATGTGTTTGTGTGCATGCACACACACATCTGTACATTCAACCTTCAGCTTAGCAAAAAGTCACAAAAGCCATTTGCAAAATTGCTCTGAGAATCAGTGTGCTTGTCTTAGTGATGTTACTGGTGCTAGCCAATAGGCACCCTCCACAGCCAGCTCCCCCCCCCCATTTCTTACTGCTCCACACAGAAAATTGATATAATCCCTCCCTCCCTCCCTCCCTTTTTCAGGACAGATCAAGGTGTTCTGAATGCAGAATAGCTTTCAGATTGGCCCCAATGCACTTAAGATGTTGCAAGTAGCTTCATCTTAATTGAACTGGATGCAATTAGTCCAGTGCAGAGTCAGAGGAAGGAATGAGAGTGCCCGCCAGGTAAACTGGGTGTTTGTGTTGTAACCAGTGGCACTTTTAATCACACCTCTGTTGATCATGAACAGGGATGTAATTAGAACGGGGCTGCTGTCAATCTTGCCAGGGTGCTTTCCAGATTGCATGCTGTCACAGTGTCGCAGTGGGTTCCTTAAGTGTGCTTCCATATTGCCTGAGTTTTGACATCGCAGCCCCTGCATGGTAAGGAAGGTGCCGCTCATATTTCCAGTGTCACAGAGCCCTATAACAACTCATTTGCGCTGCAACAAAACAGCTGTATTTGCCTGTTGAAGGAGGCTTCCTCCATTACAACAGACCTCTACTGTGGCTTGAATTCAGTGCCACAAAACATTGCAGTCTACACCACTTTCTGCGGTGTAAGGCTTGCAATTTGGTAAGTGCCAAGGCTGGCTCTGGGCCCTCCCTTCACAGAGCAGGGAGGGAAGATGCATTCTATATTGCATGGGAGGATGAGCATCTCTCATTTAGCACAGTCAGAGGAAGCAGCTCCACTAAGAAAAGGATTTCTTACTCCATGCTTCGGAGATACAGACCTGACTGGCGGGCACCTCCCCGCACCTTATGCTTGTTGGGCGCTTTCCTGAACAGCTGCTCATTAGCAGCAAAATGCCTCCATTCGGGCAAGTCGTATTCGGAACAGAAACAGCAGGGGGAGCCGTCCTGCAGCAACTAACAACCTGAAAAAACAGCAACTTTTTCGGACCAGATATATGACATCCTTGTTCTGTATCGCAGCGATTAAATTCACAACAAGGCATTGGAAATATGAACATCACCCTGCTGTCCGCATAGGGACTGGGGTGTCAAGACACAGGAATTGTGGAAGCACACTGCCGAGATACGTCCTGAGCCCGTTGTAGGGTCTAGTCTGGAAAGCACCTTGGAGTTCCAATGCCTCGACCTTTTGCACCAACTATCCTAATGACCAGTAGGGGCACTGGGAGTGGAGATAATGAGCAAGGGTCCCCTTATCTGTTCTACCTGTCTCTACTCTATGACCCCTGATATGACTCTACAGGTATTTCCTGTGATGAGTCAGAATCCCTTCTTTTCCTCTTAGAGAGCAGATGGAAATATTTCTCTCTCCCCCTAACTATCCATTATGTAGTTCTTTAGATTAAGGATTAGGTCTTTCCTATTCAATGGTGTACTTCACCAATGCATCTACTTAGTATTTAGTTCTACAAGGATCTCCATGTGTCTTCTCCAGGACCGGAGCCAGGCTGGCGGCGACCCATGTGCAGTCCCCGCCATGGCCCTCTGGCCCTGCCCCCGGCATCTGACATCAGGCACACCTGGCCTAGGTGGCCAGATTTGGCTTTTAAAAAGCCAAATTCTGGCTTACAGCCCATTTGACCCACGAGTATACCCCTTAGGTTCTGGCAACTCTGCACCCGGCTAGCCATGCCCTCACATCTGATGTCAGAGGCGGGGGCGTGGTCTCCCTTCCCAATGGGGCTGCTTGGCCCTATCTGGAAAGGAGATCCATCCGCACTGCTTTGAGTAGCACGGACCAGAACAACTCTCCTTGCCTTAAAGGCAGGGAGAGCTGTTCTGGCCATGCTGCCAGTGCAGCGCTGGCTGATCTCTCTCCTAAACGGGGCCACACAGCCCCATTTGGAAGGGAGACCACGCCCCCGCCTCTGAAGTCAGAGGCGGGGACATGGCTAGCCAGGCACATCTGGGATGTCAAATAATAAAAACAGGACGAGTAAAGCTAAAAGTTGTAAAAGAGCAAAGGACAGCTCATTTCCCAAAAGCATGGATAAAGAGGGCAGCCTTCACTTTCCTCCTAAAGGCTGGGAGAGAGGCAGCCAGGTGGGTTCCACAGCCTGGGGGCCATCTCTGAGAAGGCCCCGTTCCGTGTGCTCAACAAACGGACCTTAGCAGGGGTCGGCATGTGGAGCAGAGCTCTCCCAGACAATCTGGTCAAGCGGGTCGATTCAGCTGGGAGCAGACGGTCCCTAAGGTATTTGAGACCCAAGCTGCTTAGGGCTTTAAAGGTAATAACCAGTGCCTTGAATTGTACCCAGAAACAGCCTGGCAGCCACTGCAGTGCCTTCAAGACTGGATTGATATGTGCACGGCAAGCAGTCTCAGAGATCCATCTAGCCGCTGTTCAGTCCATCCCCCTTTCCCAGCAGTGGCCTGCCCAGATGCATTTGGGAAGCTCACAAGCCAGGCATGAAGCAGAGCCATAGAAGGGCGGGGCAGGGAGTGCATGCACACACACACACACACACGCACACGCTCTAATTTTCAGGGAGACTTTTGCGTCATTATTTTTGCAAGTCATTTGGGCCACAGTAATGGGACTAGGCCAGGGGGTTCTTCTCAGTGTTGTTTCCCCTGATGCTGGATTACAAGTCCTTTCATGCTCAGCCACTAGGGATGTGCATTTTGTTTCGGATACAAAACGTTTTGTGCCCAAAACAGGCCATTTCGGCTGTTTTGTAGCCAAAACAAAACACCCAGTGCTCAAAACAGAACATTTTGTAGCCCAAACAAAACATCCCTGTTTCAGATACAAAACATTTTGTTGTTTCGGCTGTTTCGGAACTCCATTTTGAAATTGCAAAAAGTCTTTCTCCTTCAGTCTCCATTTTGAGTTTTGACATCTGTTTGAATTTCCAATCCTTCCAGCCTGCAGATTGGCCAGCGAAAGCATGGGCTGATCTGCTGGCAATTGGCTCCTTATTCCTTTTAAGCAAATTTAAGGGTAAATTTTACCCTCATTGGCAAGTGGGGTAGTGTGCACACTGCATGGGGCAGTGTGCATTTCATTGTTGTTGTTTCACACTGTTGTGCGTAGATCAGTTGCATTTCTGGGGGGTGGGATATGCATGTGCATGACCTTTGGAAATCTGCCTGGTTCTTTGCAAAGCTCTGCTGCTGTTGATGTGTGATGTTGATGTTATTTGGGGTGGATTCAGGGCAGAAAGGGGGCTTTGGGGGCAGAAGAGTGGCTCAGGTGGTAGCACCCCAATGGGTGCCTGCTGTCACCCAGATTCCAAAGGAATTAGGAAAAGGGGTGATTTTTAAAAGAATTTCTGAAGTTTGCATGTCTTTGGGGCAGAAAGGGGGTCTGAGGAGCAAAACAGTGGGTTGGGTTGCCCCAAGGGGTGCCTGCCACAACCCAGATTCCAAAGGAATAGGGCAAAGGGCTGATTTCTTAGGAATTGTTGGAGTTTACACATCTTTAAGGTTTCTCCCCATAGGGGATAATGGAGGTTTTAGCAGACCTATAACTCCACCTGGGGGGGCATGGGGGGGGAGAGTGAATGGTGGTTGGCGGGTTGCTAACCCATGGGGTGCTGGGTTCTGTTGTTTCTGAGGTGTTCTGAGTGTAGATTCTCTGGTAGCATATGAGATTTTCAACAACAAACCATGAATCCATTCTCATATGCTACCAGAGAATCTACACTCAAAACATCTCAGAAACAACAGAACCCAGTACCTCATGGGTTAGCAACCCATGAGGGTGGTTGGCACCCTCTATGCTCTACACTACCACTCACTCTGGGCCACCCTGGTGCCCCCCAAGTGCAGTTATGGGGCTGCTGAAACCTCCATCATTCCCTATGGGGAAGAACTTTAAAGATGCGTAAACTCAATTAAATCTTTACAAATCATCCCTCTGCCCAATTCCCTTGAAATAATTCTGGCAGCTTCCTTACCTCCACTGGGCACTACCACCCACCCAACTCTACTCTGGGCCACCCCTTTCCCCCCAACGTGAAGCTATACTTTTGCTGAAAACTCCATTATTCCCTATGGGAAAAATCTTAAACTTCAAAAATTCACCAAAAATCAGCCCTTTGCCCAGTTCCTCTGAAATGTGGGTGGTAGCTTCCACCCACTGGGCGCTACCACCCACACCCACTAGTTTTGCCCTGGGGCCATTTTTTAAAATCCAAAACGTTTCGGATTTGGATTTTGCAATTTTGAACAAAGAACGAAATTGGGGTATTGTGGATTCGGGCCAAAAACAGGAAAAAAACAGGAAAAAAACAACGCACAACCCTATCAGCCACATTGGCCAAAGGCCAGCGTGGCTGCTGGGGGTGGTGGGAGGCACTTGCTTTCTAACATTTGGGGACCTAACAGGAATTTCTCTTTGCTTCAAAGAAGTTGGCAAGTGTTTCCCACAAGGAAAGCCGCCTTGTTTTAGAGGGAGGAATGCAATTTTACAGGTTTTAAAAAACCACTTAAAGTGTCTTTGCATCTGCTTCTGTTGGCTGGAGTCCCTCAGCCCTCTCCACAGCTGCTCTAGTAATGCAGAGGGAGAACCAAATCTGAGCAAATACTGAGAACCGAAATGTCTGAAATAATAATTTAGTTTGTGGGGGTTTTGGGGGGGCTTTTAAAAGAAGGAGGAGGAAAAGAAGGAGAAGCCAGCACTTAAAAGTCTACTGTTAATTCAGAATTGCCTGGCTGCCTGGGACAATGCCTCTGTTTGAAAATACAAAGGGTTTCTCTAAAAATGTTCAGCTGAAACAATTAAGAGCCAGTTAACGTTTTATAAGGAATGCTAAATAATTAAAGTCTATTCACTGTAATGGTTTTAAAAATGACAGCTGCAGAGCGAGAGCTTGCATGGGTGGAGGAAGGGGGCTGCTCGCTTCCAAAGGAGTGTGGGTGGAAGGGATGCCAGAGAGGAAAGGAGGAGATGGCTCACTGTGCCATTATCAGCTGGGAGAGGAATCTGCAGATTTGCAAGTTATACAGACCCCTTCATCAGATCATGCAAGTAATGCTTTGTGCATGTTGGATGCAATTGACTGGGAAGTCCTCTCCTGGGCGCTTTCCAGATTTGTTGGAGATCCAGCTCCAGACGGCGTCGACTTTTTGCACCAGTAACCCTAATGACCACAAGGGGCATTGTGAGTAGAGACAGATAGTTAGGGCCTCCTTCTCTTTCCTCCAGTCTATCTCTGCCTTTAGGACGCCTCAGCTGACAAAGTGTACTCAAGAACGTCCTGAGTGTGATTTCCTCCTCCTCCTCCTCCTCCTCCTCCTCCTCCTCCTCTGAATGCTTCCAGCTGTCTCTCTGAGCACCATGCTTCTATGGGTCTCTCTCTGACCAACATGTAGCCAACTGTTAGATATAGGTCTTTTCCTATATCTTATTTCCTATAAGTTTATTATATAAAAAGTTTTCTTAAGTTATAAACTCTGTGACAAAAATGGTTAAACACACTAATTGCAAACAACTAAATTTTAGGCAACAGACAGATGGAAGAAAAGGTAGAAGGGTGTTTGTAAAACAACACTTAAATAGTTCAATTTATCATATCATTTCATATCATCATGTACTTCTTAATAAAGTAGATTGTTTAACCTTACACAGATCGCCATGCTTATCATTTTCAAGCTGTTGCCTCTGAGACTCTGTTATCTTCTGCTGTAATGGGAGTGAGTTAGCTCCTGAAAAGCTCTGCGATATAAGTAATTACCCCAACAACCACCGCTTACCACAGTGTCACTACGGATCTGCAAAGTGTGCTTCTATACTCTCTGTGTTGTGACACCGCAGTCCCAAGGTGCCGTTCACATTTCCGGATTCTGTCTTTGCGTTATAGTGCTACAACGTTGCAAGTCCGTTGCAGAAAATTAGCTGTATTTTCCCATTGTAGGAGTTTGAGATTCTGGGAATCGTTTTCAATACGATCCTGCCAAGCCAAAGCATTTTACTGCTGTCCTAGGGTGTAATCTAGGTAGCGCCATGCACAAACTGTATTGAGATGGGGCATGTGCAGGAGAACCTCCTTCTGATAGAGTGTGTCCTCCCTCCCTCCCTCCCTCCCTCCCTCCCTCAGGGCATTTCACTTCTCAGTTCTATAGCATACGTTCCATGTAAAAATGTCCTCGGCTTTTCATCATACTTACTCCAGAGTAAGTGCCTCTGTGTTCCATGAGGCCTACTCACAGTCCAGTCTGCTAAAATTGCTCTGTGCTGATGCTGTTTGGTTGACTCTGTAAAGGCTACTGGTGGACTGTATTTGTTTACATCCTGTGGGAATATTAGGAGGACAGCATATTTTCAACACTCTGCTTGTGGAAAGAGGACTATGTTTACCCGAATCCAAGAAGATGTTTCCCCCAGGCTTTTTGAGATTAGAAACCAGGAGGTCATCTTAAATTCAGAGTTCTGTTCCTTTTGAGTGAATGAAAACATGGCCTGTATTTTTAAGTGCTACTTTTTAAGGGGGTTGTCTTCCATTCAGAGTTGTCTTTGATTCAGGTAAATACAGTAATCACAGTTTTTGAAGCTCATCAAGTGACAGAAGGTGACCGAGGGGAAGCATTCATGCACATTGTCAGCAGCCACATGAATAAAAGAGCAATATCATGCTGTGCATGAGAACCTAACAACAGCCCGGCTGGATCAGGCCCAAGGAAGCCCATCTAGTCCAGCATCCTGTTTCACACAGTGGCCCACCAAATCCTCTGGGGAGCCCACAGGCAAGAGGTATGTGCCTGCCCTCGCTCCTGCTGTTGCTCCCCTGCAACTGGTATTGAGAGGCATCATGCCTCTGAGGCTGGAGGTGGCCCACAGCCACCAGACTAGTAGCCATTGATAGACCTGTCCTCCATGAATTTCTCTAAGCCCCTTTTAAAGCCATCCAAGCTGTTGGCCATCACCATATCCCATGGCAAAGAATTCCATAGAAGAACATAAGCCCTGTGCATGGCTTGAGGCAAGCTAAGTCTGCTTTGAGCAAGGAGAAGAGGAAAGGGGAATGAACCCTGCTATTTATCCTGCTTGAGGGGCTGAGAAAATGAAGTGTCCTCCTGAAGTAATCTCCCCCCTTAATTCTTTTCATGATGGAAAATTAAAAGCCTCGGGCATTAGAATGCAGGTTTTGCTGGCTGGCCGATAGAACTTGGTCACCGTCCAACCACTGAGCAGGCTCGATGCAGGCTGCCCAGCTCAGAAAAGCAAACTCTCTTGCTGCCAGGAGCTCTCCACCAACGCACCGGCTCTCCGAAGTCGTGCCAGCAGCCCCTTTGTGAAAGAGCTGCTCAACCAGCTAAAGCAGCTGAAATGAATTGGAATGATGTAATTGCAAATCCTGTTTGAGCAATTGCTTTCTGAAAGACTGGATAGGTCAGAACTGCTGGTGTGGGAACATCTCATCTGGAGCACCCCACTCCTCTCCTGGTGGGCACTGGCCCCATCATGGTCTTCATTTACAGCTGAGCTAAGTTTAAGGCCATGCAGCGACACAAGTCAGCAATAGGTGGGGCAGAAAGGCAAGCAAAGAGGCCTCTTCAGACATTCACCCTTCCTGTGTGAGAATCCCTCTGGAAGGATGGATCTCTAGGGAGGAGTGACTCCACTCCGAGGACAGCCTCTCCAGGGCGCTTTCCAGGTTACAGACGACAACCACCGTAAAATGCTTTGGCTTGGCAGGACCAAATTGGCCATGTAATTAAAGAGTGTTGTGCAAAGCCACCAGCAGGGGGAGCAGTCTTTTCTAGTGTGCAAGAAACTCCCTACAATGGGAAAATATAGCTTTAAAAAAAAAAACACGATTGTAGGACTGTAACACCAAAAGAAGGCATCGGAAATGTGAATGGGACCTTGCAGACAGAGCAGGGACTGCAATGTTGATACACTGGCAATACGGAAGCACACTTAATGGACACGTAGTGACTCTGTTGTAGTCTCCAACCTGGAAAGTGCCCAGTTCCTGTTTGATGACCCCCTGAACTGCAAGAGATCTGCTCTCCTGCTCAGAGATCATTCCAGAGAACTCTACATAGCTGGACACGTAACAGCTGCAGCCTTTGGACTGAAACTCAAGGTTTATTGAGGCAATCATACTACATAAGCAGGGGAAGCGGGACGGTACCATTCACAAAGATAAAATATCATTACAATACAAACATACTATACACTGCAGATGTCCAAGTTTCCTTAAAAACAAATCAGGACCAAGGTTCCAGTCGGGATAAAAGAAAAGAAAAAATAGTGTGTGTAGCTGTGAGGAGAGGAGAGCTGGTCTTGTGGCAGCAAGCATGACTTGTTCCTTTAGCTAAGCAGGGTCCACCTTGGTTGCATATGAGTGGGAGACTAGAAGTTTGAGCACTGGAAGAGATTCCCCTCTGGGGATGGAGCCACTCTGGGAAAAGCAGAAGATTCCAAGTTCCAAGATAGGGCTGAGAGAAACTCCTGCCTGCAACCTTGAAGAAGCCGCTGCCAGTCTGTGAAGACAATCCTGAGCTAGATTGACCAATGGTCTGACTCATTACTTCCTATTTTCCTATGTATAAAAAGAGGATTAAGGAAAGAGGACAACACAACTGTGTTAGAAAGCAATTAGGCCGAATGTTGCCAAAACTGTACTTCATGTTGGCTCTGGAGGTTATGGGCTATTGTCAGAGTGGCTGCAATTCAAGCAGTAATACTCAGAGGCTTGCTCTCTTCAGACTCAGGAAAGTGGGCTGTTGCCTAGAGCAGCAATCTGTGTTCAGTTGGCACTCCTAAAAGTCATCCCCCGGATTTTTCAAAAAATGTAAACTGCAGACAGGAACTCCCCATGAACAGAAAATGACTTGGAGCAGAGGCTGCGCCCTCCTAACTAGGCAAAGAGGCACCTTTTTAAAGTGGCAATTCTCTTCTGTTGATCGGGGGAGAGCAATGGGCCTTGTCCATCCCCAGCACAGACTGTGAGCCATCTCTCTCTCTCTCTCTCTCTCTCTCTCTCTCTCTCTCTCTCTCTCTCTCTCAACTGCATTGAGATTTTTTTTTCATTGAAAAGTGGTATGTAAACAGTATTGGTTATTTATTTGATTTATATACCACCCTTCCAAAGATGGCTCAGGACAGTTTACATCAAAACAAAACAAAACCAACCATTAAAATCAATTATCAATTAACAGTAGTAGCAGCATTTGCCTATTCATGACCACTGCCTCCTCCAGGCAGCTAAAGGCTTTTCAGAGTGAGCCATTAATAAACTGAGGCTGGAACATTTACAGAATATAAATATTCTTGATGGTCCCAATACCTCTTTTGCAAAAAGCTCTGTATTTGCAAGTGACAACTACAATACGTGCTTGGAAGCTACGGGAAGAGACTTGGAGACCGCCTAGTTCAACCCCCAGTCGTTGAATGGCATGTCAAACTCTAGTGAGAGTGAGTATACTTATGAAGCTGTTTCTAGAGCCCCCCTGGCAATGCTGGCAGTCTGTTGAGCCCTATCAGAGGTGGCAAAACGCCCCTGGGAAAAGCTCACTTACATTCCAAGAGTGGTCGGACAGACCCCTGTGCAAAAGCCATCACTGAGTTGTGCACAAGGGGAAGTTATCTAAGTGCAATTTCTGAGCCACCTTTTGCCTTTTTAAATATTTTATTTTGATTTTCAATTGGGAAAATCTTTTTTTAAGGGAACAAGCATTTTCAATTTACATCAGATATACAAGAAGAAAAGTATTCTCAAGTGTTTCACTTTGTAATCCACTGTCAACTGTAAAAGGTCAAGTGTGCCGTCGAGTCAGTGTCGACTCCTGGCGCCCACAGAGCCCTGTGGTTTTTCTTTGGTAGAATACAGGAGGGGTTTGCCATGGCCTCCTCCCGCGCAGTAGGAGATGATGCCTTTCAGCATCTTCCTACATTGCTGCTGCCTGATATAGGTGTTTCCCATAGTTTGGGGAACATACCAGCAGGGATTCGAACCAGCAACCTCTGGCTTGCTAGTCAAGTCATTTCCCCACTGCACCATTCGGTGGCTCTCCTGACTGTACTCAATGGTTAATATATACACATAAAAGAAACAAGGAGGGTGATGTATTTTGCCTGTCTGATCTATGACTTGTCAGCATACTGTATATCAGAGCTGTAAGGGTTACTACTTACTAGAGGGGTACTGAATTAAATTTTTCAAGTCTTGAGCATGGCAGTTTATTTCTATCTATGGGACTGAGGGAGGGCAACCATTTCTCAAGAAAATATCTATGTTGAGTACCTGGAACTTTTAATATGTGATGATACCTTATCCATGACCATCAAGTCCTGACTTCTGAAGCACCTGAGCAGCAGGAGGCAGGAGAAATAGAGCCCAGCAGAGGGGTTTCCTCTAAAACAAAGAATAATTCCACCTTCTCCACACTTCACAGACTTATATAGGGACACACTTTTCTTGCAGCAAGGTCTGAGCAGCAACCCACTCATACTGCAGTCTGTGTGCGCGTGTGAAATATTTTAACTGACTGGTGCTCTTAAATGCCAACCGTGGATTACTCATGGAATTTAGGCAGTGTCTTAAAGCCATGCTACACTGAACACCCCCAGCTTCAGAATCAATTCTGTGTATAAAAAGAAGATTAAGGAAAGAGGACTACACAACCATGTTAGAAAGCAATTAGGCCTCGTGTTGCCAAAACTGTACTTAATGCTGGCTCTAGAAGTTATGGGCCAAAGTTCAGAGCTTAAAAGTTTGCGTGTTGTGGAATGGCTCACCTTCAGGCTTGATGTCTGTCTTCTGGGAAGCCACCTCGCTCCTTATCTCAGCCGTGGATTGGAATCCCTGGGCATGTCTTTCTCATCAGTTTTTCTCCAGATGGTAGCCTAGCGGTCACATATTTTCCCTTCAAATTCTAGATTGCGAAGCTAGCCAGCTTTTGAACATGGGGTGTCTTATCCAGCAGAACTTCTGACCCCTCAAGTCCAGCTCCTCTGTAATACGTGTGAGTTCAAGGGAGAACTCTCCTCCATCCTTTTTAATAGAGGCATTTAAATGGTGTGTGAAGATAAGCTGAGCCTCTGGCTGAAGCGAGAAACCTTAAAGTGGACTCTTATCTTATCTCCTCCACTCTCACAGTGTCTAACAAAGTCTAGCAAGCAAAGCAGAACCGACTTCTCTTTCCCTTGCTTTTGTCTCCAGCTGTCAGGGTTCAGCACCCTCCAGATGCATTTGGTGTGAAGATCTTCAGGCCAGCCATTCTTGAGCTAGGTCTTCATTAAATCTTGCCCGTCTGTCTACTCCCTTGCGTAGCTTTGTCAAGCCTCAAAAACTTTATAGATGCTGGGCTCACTGCCGGAATGCATGAAGGAATGAGCACCACTGGGCATGTTCAAAGTACCCCTTCGTCACCTCCATCCAGTGACCACTCTTCCCAACATATTGGGGACTGGGGGGGGATTGTTGCCACATAATGGGACATTGCTTCTGTAAGGCCTCCAAGGTACTCTGCCAAGCCCCACACCTCTTTTGTACCCAGTTTTCCACCCTACAGCATACCCTATATTGTATCATATCTACTGGGGGTGGAGGGGGGTGCATTATAGAAGGAGAAATGGGCTGCATCAGGCCAGCATCCCGCTGCTGCTTCAGTAACTGACCAGGGCGCTTTCCAGCCTAGCTGCTCAACAGCAGCAAAATGCCTCAGTTCAGGCAAGTTGCATTTGAAACATAAACAGCAGGGGGAGCAGTCTCGTGGAAGCTAACAACATGGAAAAACTGCAACCTTTTTATGCCGGATATATGATGCCTTAGCTCTATATCGCAGCGATTAAATTCGCAACAAGGCACTGGAAATGTGAACGACACCCAGCTGTCAGTGTAGGGACTGCGGTGTCACGATGCAGGAAGTATGGAAGCACACTTCTGAGATACGACGTGACCCCGTTGCAGGGTCTAACCTGGAAAGCGCCCAGCTGCCTCTGGGGAAACTCACAAGCAGAGTGAGATGGAAATAAGCCCATTCTTGCTTTTGCTTCCCAGCAACCAGGTTTCAGAAATGCAGGGGAGACCTACCTCTAGGAATCTGCCTGATCCCCCTTCTGAAGCCATCTAAGCCAGTGGCCACCACTGCAACTTAGGGCAGAGGATTTTGTTGGTGAGCTATGCCCTGTGTGTGCAGATACTGTGTCATGATTAAACCCTCGCTCCCTTGCATGTATCAGGATAGACTTGTGCCATCTGGCCCCACCCTGGCTACACAGATCCCACGATCCAGGCTCTCTCCCTGGGGGGACGGGGTTGGTCGGTCCAGGCTAAAGGGACCAGCATCCTTGCTGTTTGTGTCCTTCTAAATATCCCTCTGCACACCTAGGCCAACAATAGAGTTCGAACATGGGGTGTTTTGTTATGATCTGGCAGTTCAAAATACTTTCAGTTCTTAACACAGCAGCAGCAGTGTTACTCCTGAATTAGCCCGCCAGCATCTGCCTGCAGTAGCTCTCCAGAGAGGAAGCCCAGGCACTGGTCACCCTGCCCAAAGGGATGCCCATTACACAAGAAGACCGCAGCAAATCCTCGGGCACCCCAGAGGCCCTCCTTTTCCTTCTGAAGGGCTGAGTGTGGCTCCTGCTGGAGTTTGGAGGGCTCAGTTCCTTATCTGCCCCAACCACAGCAACAGCAGCAGAAGGTGCACAGGCGAGAAGAGCAGATGGGGGCATGGAGTTCAGGTTCAAAGTGAAATAGTTTATTGAGGAAATACGCCAGAGAGATAGGAAAGGCCTACATGCCTAGCTGCTCACTAGATCCGCTGATTCGACAGCTGCGCCCATTCCTTGAAGAGGATGACCTCAAAACTGGTGCATCAGCAGATAACCTCCAGGCTTGACTATTGCAATGCGCTCTACGTGGGGCTGCCTTTGTATGTAGGTCAGAAACTTCAGTTAGTTCAAAATGGGGCAGCCAGATTGGTCTCTGGGGCAACCTGGAGAGACCATATTATGCCTGTTTTGAAACAGTTGCACTGACTGCCTATATATTTCCAGGAAAAATACAAAGTGCTGGTTAGTACCTTTAAAGCCCTGAATGGCTTGGGTCCGGGGTTACCTTAGAGAGCGCCTTCTTCTGTATGATCCCCATTGCAAGTTGAGGTCATCTAAGGAGGTCCGTCTCCAGTTACCACTGGTATGTCTGGTGGCAACTCAGAGGGGGACCTTCTCTGTAGCTGCTCCTGGGCTGTGGAATGCACTCCCGGCAGAAATCCATAATCTGAATTCATTATTGGCTTTCTGTTTGGCCTGGCCTTCCAGGGTTTTTTAATTGTTGTAAATGTTTTTAATTTGTTGTAACCTGGTTTTCTAGGGTTTTAAAACTGTTTTGAATGTTTTAATTTTTTTTATGGTGTTTTATAATTTTTGTCTTTAACTGTTAATTGATTTTAATTGTTTTGTTTTTAATGTAAATTAGAGCCCTGAGCCATTTTTGGAAGGGCGGTATAGAAATTGAATAGAGAGAGAGAGATCAGGAGTGGAGGAGGAAGAAGACGGAAGTCTTTCCCCCAGGTGAGAGAATGAAACCTGAGACTTGTTGGGATTTATAATTATTTAGCAAAGTGCCAGAGGAAGCTACCCATTCCAGTTACAGAGTTTAGTTGTTGCAGCTGTTTAAAGAACACACATAGAGATTCTTGTACAAACTATACTAAATAGATTTATTGGTACATAGGAACATAGGAAGCTGCCATATACTGAGTCAGACCATTGGTCTATCCAGCTCAGTATTGTCTTCACAGACTGGCAGCAGCTGCTCCAAGGTTGCAGGCAGGAGTCTCTCTCAGCCCTCTCTTGGAGATGCCAGGGAGGGAACTTTAAACCTTCTGCTCTTCTCAGAGCAGCTTCATCCCCTGAAAGGAAGATCTTGCATTGCTCACACATCAAGTCTCCCATTCATATGCAGCCAGGGCAGACCCTGCTTAGTTATGGGGACAAGTCATGCTTGCTACCACAAGACCAGCTCTCCTCTCTGGTGAAGTACATTTGAGTTAGGAAAGACCTATCCTATCTTTCAGCTACATAATGAATAGGTAGAGAGAGAGAGAGATGTTTCCATCTTTTCTCTAGGAGGAGAGGAAGAGGACTGACTCACTACAGGAAGTACCTGAGGAGTCAAGGCAGGGGCCATTGAATAGAGGCAAGCAGGGACAGGTAAGGAGACCCTCACTAGCTACCTCTATGCCCAATGCCCCTAGTGGTCATCAGGATAGTTGGTGCAAAAGGTCAATGCATGGAACTCAATCTCCAACAGCTGCTGCTGCTGCCACCACCACTTGAAAATTGGCCCTTCCCATGAAGGAAGCCTGACAGAGACCTGCTCTGGATAAACATGCTCAGAAATGGAAAGCTGGTTTGTGTCCAAAGCACCCTGAGTCAGCAAGATGGCGTCCCATCTCTTGCCTTCTTCTTGACATCTGCGGGTGCAAGGAGGTCTTGCCTGTTTGCTTGAAATGCCAATGCCATGCTTCTTGTGAGGGAGGATTCCTTCTTTGGCTGAATCCCATTAGCACCTCTAGGATTCTCAGTTGTGAGCCTTTTATCTAGAGCTTGGTTTTTAAGTTTGAAATTCTATATGTGCATACATGGGAGTATGCTCCAGAATGCATGGATTTTATTTAAGACCCCAATAATAGAAGCCCAGTTAGACTGTATACCAAAAAGGAGGAAAGGTACCACCGCGTCCCACCCAGGAGGATGCCAGCATGCTAGCAAGCAAAGTCAATGAAGTTATAAAGTGGGGAAGATCTTCCTTCAGAAATTGGAAGTCCTGCCCAAATGAAGAGAACAGAAAGGAACACAAAACTCGGCAGAAGAAATGCAAGGAGACAAGAAAGGAGGCAAAAAGAGAGTTAGAGGAACATTTAGATAAAAGTATCAAGGGGAATAACAAAAACTTATTTAAATACATCAGAAGCATGAAACCTGCGAGGCAGGTGGTTGGTCTGTTAGGTTATGAGGGAGTGAAAGGGATTATTAAGGAAGATATGGAGACTGCAGAGAAGCTAATCCAGTTATTTGCATCTGTCTTCATAGCAGAGGATACTGAGCATATACCAGTGCCTGAACTGAGCTCCTCTGAGTCAGACAGAGGTGATGGAAAATTAAAAATTAACAAATTGCCAGGGCCAAATGGCATCCACCCGAGAGTCCTTAAAGTACTTAACAGTGAAATTACTGACCTCCTAGCAAAAATATGTAATTTGTCCATACAATCCTGCTGAAGGAGAACCAGCATGGCTTCTGCAAGGGTAAATCTTGCTTCACCAACCTTTTGGAGTTCTTTGAGAGTGTCAACAAGTGTGTGTGGATAAAGGTGATCTAGTTGACATAGTACACCTGGACTTCCAAAAAGCTCTTGAAAAAGTTCATCATCAAAGGCTCTTGAGAAAACTTAGCAGTCATGGGATAAGGGGACAAGTACATGTGTGGATTGGTAGCTGGCTGAAGGACAGGAAACAGAGGGTAGGAATAAATGAACAGTTCTCTAAATGGAGGGAAGTAAGAAGTGGCGTCCCCCAGGGATCTGTACTAGGATCACTGCTTTTTAATTTATTCATGCATGATCCAGAAGTTGGAGAGGTGTTGAAATTTACAGATGACACCAAACTATTTAGGGAAGTCAAATCCACAACAGATTGTGAGGAGCTCCAAAAGGATCTTTCCAAACTGGGTGAGTGGGCAACAAAATGGCAAATGTGGTTCAATGTTTGCAAGCGTAAAGTGATGCATATTGGGGCAAAAAAAACCAACTTCACATATACGCTGATGGCATCTGAGCTGTCAGTGACTGACCGGGCTGCTCTCGCCAGGACTGCCTCCTCCTCCTCCTCCTCCTCCTCCTCATGGGCTGGGCTGGGCTGAGCCGCCGCCACCTCCATTACCATGACGGGGTAATGCCAGGAACTCTCGCAGCATGTCGCGAGAGTTCAGCCGCAAAAAAGCCTGGGCACGCATGCTGGCTAAGAGAAATAATTATATAGATAAGAAACAAGACCCTGTCCCCAAAGGGCTCACAGTGTAAAAGAAACCAAAGAGAGAGAACAGCAACAGCCCCTTGAACACTGTGCTGGGGCTGTTGGCTGGACTGGTTGAAGGGTTTGCAGACGATGGAAGACACTTAGGTCCCTCCTCATGTCAGCACCTTATTTCTCCCTGGTTCAAAGTGCAAATTGACCAGAGACATTTTCTGCACTGATGGTTGTTGCTATTTTTAAGCGCATATCTGCAGAAGTGACCCTCGGAGTAAGGTTGGTGCAAATGTGCGCAACTCTTTGCAAAGTGCACTACAAATCGGTCACAGGAAACCCCTGCCTTGAGGACCAGGATGTCACAGGCTGCAGGCCACCAGGAAATGCGCCGCTGGCTGGTGTTGTATGGGCATATTTATTTTATTTTATTCAATTTCTATACCGCCCTTCCAGAAATGACTCAGGGAGGTTTACACAGAGAAATAATAAATGAATAAGATGGACCCGCCTGTCCCCAAAGGGCTCACAATCTAAAAAGTAACATAGGATAGACACCAGCGACAGTCACTGGAGGGATGCTGTGCTGGGGGTGGAGAGGGCCAGTTGCTCTCCCCCTGCTCAATAAAGAGAATCACCATGGTAAAAGGTGCCTCTTGGCCCAGTTAGCAGTGGCGGGAAAGGAAGGTTCCTTTGCTGCCGCCATGATGGAGCTGGCTCTAAAGTGAGCTTGAATCAGCATTGAGCTGGACTTCTCACAGGTTTCCCTCCAGCATTGTGGTGCCATGAGGGCATCTCAACCGCTCTGAGAACTTTGTTTGAAAAGCAGTATATAAATATTTGTTGTAGTGGTGGTAGTAAACAGGGGTTTAGATTGTGTGCCTAGTAGAGAATCATGTTATTGTTGAGTCAGCCTTTTGTAGCAGTTTTAGGAGAATCTCTTCGGATGTCGTGGATCAATCATGTGTCGCCTGTGTGTGAGAGCAGAAATCACCTAGTCAAGCCTGATCAAAACCAGAGTCAAGAATCAAGGTGCCAGGAACTGATTGACAGGGTCTTTCTCTCAGCCAGCTAATCCTGTGCTGTAAGCAGCCCTGCCTGCTTGTTTCCTTCCATCTTCACTGGGTATTGCCACGAAGCAGCCTTCTCTCTCTGGTACTCACCAGGAAGGTCCCAATTTAGCCCATAAAACGCTCCATCCTTTCACCTAACAGATCACACTCTCCATCTGACGTAGTGCATCTATTGTGATTTGGTCTCCGTTTGGACCATCAACTGTCTGCATTCTACTGCCTCTGTACATGTGAGTCATCTGAATGCTGTGGAAGCAATAAATTTATTCACAGCTGACTGGGACTCTTGAGTGTTTGAGTTGACACTTAATGAGATCACTAAGATGCTCATGACAACCATTACTCCAAGTGGCCCCATTTATTTTTTCCAACAGTTTGCTTTGGGTAAATATATAGATTCTCCAAGGTTACAGGCCAGAGTATCTCTCAGCCCTATCTTGGAGATGCTGCCAGGGAGGGGGCTTGGAACCTTCTGCTCTTCCCAGAGCAGCCCCATCCCCTGAGGGGAATCTCTTCCAGAGCTCACACATGTAGCCTCCCATTCAAATGCAAACCAGGATGGACCCAGCTTAGCAAAGAGGACAATTCCTGCTTGCTACCACAAGACCAGCTTTCAACACTTCCACAACTAGGTCCCAGCTTTAAAACATTCTGTCAAATGCATCTCCATTTCTCTGCAGCTGGTGAGGGGAAGGAATCCAAAAAGGATGCAGCTGGTGCTTGCAGCAGGTGAGGAAAAGGATCAGAGGACTTGGAGCTGAAGGACTGGGTGGCAGTGCATATGGGATAGTCATTGCATAGTGACTTGGTTGTCAAGAAGCTGATGTGCCATGCACCTTCTGCAGAAAGGTTTCCAACCGTGGTCTCGTTTCCCCCTTTAATGTGAGAATCCTCCTGGCCCACTTTGGGGTGATGAGTATCTTGTGTCTAGACTCCCATCAGAGCCCCTCACCCAAGGGTGCCCTTCACACCAAGCCAGCTTCTCTCTCCCTCTCATTGCATCTTTGGATCCTTGCCCAGCATGGCTGATTTCATCTTGCAGGGAGGTTGCTGCAGCTGGCCTGGTTGATACCATTAATACCTCACTGAGGGAGGGCAGGAGGCTGCCTTGTTTCAAGGAGGTGGTGGTTAGACCCCTTCTGAAGCCCCCCACTCTGGATCCCCTGGGAGTTATTCACACAGGCCTTCATGAGAAGCACCCATGCCTTCATGCAAATGGAGAGCGAATCTGCTTCGCAGCAGATTCGTAAGATGTTTAATTCGGGGGATTAAACGGACAGTTCACATAGGGTCAGCTCCTCTCCGCAGTCCCTGGCGGATCTTTTTCCTGTGCGTTCCCACTGGCGTACACCAGGTTTTTCCTCCAACCAACCACAAATCACATCAGAGAGGAGGAGAGTGAGAGAGCTTTTTTTGCTGTTAGTTTGAACTATGGAGGAGCGGAATACCGACATGACAAATTGCCAAAAGCTCAATCAAACAGCAGAATGCTTGACCCTTGCCTTTATGAGTGACTGCCTTCATCACCTCATGTCCCTCCCCCCCACACACACACACCAGATGATTTAAGAGGCAGAGAAGCTTAAAGCAGACATCAGAGCTTTCTCTCTGTCATGAAGAAAACTGCAGGCTAATGGAATCAGTACAGACAAAAAGGCTCAGGTTACATGCATTCTGCGTATCTAAAGCCATTCTGCATATCTAAATCTAAAGATTGGAACTCGGGTCTCCCCGGTCCTAGTCCAGCCCTTTAACCACTACACCATGCTGGCTCTCTTCTGTTCTGATAGATGACTGCCAGGGAATTGACAGAGGGAATGTGACTCTGATGGTTCTTTTGGATCTCTCAGTGGCCATCAACCACGGTATCCTTATGGATCACCTGAGGGATTTGGGGATAGGAGGCACTGTTTTACAGTGGTTCCGCAGCTATGTCTGGAGTAGATTTCAGATGGTGGTGCTTGGTGACAGTTGCTCTTCAAAACGGGAGCTACTATATGGAATCCCTCAGTTCTCCATTCCTTCACAAATGCTTTTTAACATCTACATGAAACTGCTGGGTGAAGTCATCAGGGGATTTGGTGCTGGGTGTTATCAATAGGCTGATGACACCAACATCTATTTTTCCATGTCATCAATATCAGGAAATGACGTCAGCCCCTTAAATGCTTGCCTACAAGTAGTAATGGGTTGGATGAGGGATAATAAACTGAAGCTGAATCCAAGCAAGACAGAGGTACTAATTGTTGGGGGTTGTAATCTGCAAGATGGGATAGAACGCCCTGTTCTGGACAAGGTTACACTCCCACAGAAAGAACAGATTTGTAGCTTGGGAGTACTCTTGGACCTGAGTCTTACCCTGGTGTCTCAGGTTGAGACTGTGTCCAGGAGTGCTTTTTACCAACTGCAATTGATTCAGCAACTCCACCCATTCCTTGAAGAGAATGACCTGAAAATAGTTGTACACCAGCTGATACCTCCAGTTTGGACTACTGCAATGAGCTCTATGTAGGGCTGCCTCTAATTAGTTTAGAAATTTCAGTTAGTTCAAAGTGCAGCAGCCAGACTGGTCTCTGGGGTATCCTGGAGATACCACATGATGACTGTTCTTAAACAGTTGCACTGGCTGCTGATACGTTTCCAGGCAAGATACAGAGTGCTGGTTATTAGCTTTAAAGGTGGGCTGTGGGCCACCTCCAGCCTCGGGGGCGGGGTGCCTCTGAGTACCAGTTGCGGGGGAGTAATGGCAGGTGAGAGGGCACGCCCTCAACTCCTGTCTGAGGCTTCCAGTGGCATCTGGTGGGCCACTGTGCAAAACAGGATGCTGGACTAGATGGGCCTTGGGCCTGATCCAGCAGGGCTGTTCTTATGTTCTTATGTTCTTAAAGCTCTGAATAGCTTAGGACCGGGTTACCTGAGAGCGTGCCTTTCTCTACAAGATCCCCACTGCTCATTAAGATCATCAGGAGGCGTCCATCTTTGGGTGCCACTGGTTCATCTAGTGGCAACCTGGAATAGGGCCTTCTCTGCAATTGCCCCTGGGTTGTGGAACGCACGCCCCGTGGATATAAAAAGGACTGTCTTCCTTGGAGACCATCAGGAGACCCATCTTAAAGACCCATCTTTTAAACCTGGCTTTTAATGATATCTAGTTTTAATTTTGAGTTTTAATCTGGTTTAAATGTTTTTTAAAAAATTGTTTCATTATGTGTTTTTGACTTTAATGCAAACCCCCCTGAGCCACTTTAGCAAGGATGGTATATAAATTGAATGAATGAATGAAAATAAAATCTATGTAGAAAATGGACTGAATAGGCTCAGGTGAATTGAGCAAACAATGATGATTGACCTCTTGGCCACTTTGATGAGCACTGGAGAGAGTTTCTCTATTATATTGATAGAGATTTCTATATTAGGCGGTATATAAATTCAATAACTAATAAATTAGTAAATATTCCAGCATTAGGTAGATCACTTATTGCTTGGTGCATTGACCCCAGTGTGAAACCCATCAGGGTTACACCATGTAAGAGGATGGCACCTAAACTGGAGTGGCAGGTGCTCTGCCCCTCCTCCCCATCCAGTGTGACACCCCCGCCCCGGGCCGGGCACCTCTTCATGGCTTCTCTCCTTCCATCCCTTTCTGGCTTGTCATACACCTGCATCGGTAGTGCTCCACTCCTCAACACAGTTCTGATCAGCAAGGGGCACCCATCACCTCTTCCTCCATAATGTGGTGGTAACGTTGCATACCTTGATGTCTGTGTGATTCCTCCCAACGTGGGAGCTGCCCCATCTCCCCTCCCCCTCCCCCACCCCTGGCAATCAGGTGAATTAACATAGCACCTGCTTGGGGTTTTTCTGGGCAACCTTGCTTTGCACACAATCCCTGGGAAAAACAACTTTTGCAGTATGTTTAATTGAAGATCTGGTAATGGGAAGTTACTGTGCTGTCGCTGTTAATAGCAAAACAAGGAGGGGTGCCGGTGGTGGTGGAGAATTCCATTAAAACTATCTGTTTTATATCAACAGCTTGAGCTGACTCTTGATTAGCCATATCCCCCCAGGCAGAACTAAATTATAACCCACAATGCTCAGCAGAGAGTCCTTTTCTGAACTTCTCGTGTACTCGGCTAATTTTGAGCTGAATGGCTGAGTGATAACCCTAATGGCCTTTTTTCTGAGTGGAGGAGCCAGCAAGTAAGCAGCCTTGTTCTGTGTCCTGATAAAGATCAAACACTTGGATTGGGATTCAGTCTCAAATCCCTTAATTTCCAGTGCCCCGCTTGTGCACAGTGGGAAACCTGCTCTGGTGCCAGAACAGTTAGAATAAATCTCCGTGACCGCTAACGATAGTGTCAACGCTTTGTATGTGGAAGGTGTGCACACTCAGGGGTGTAACTACCATTAGGCAAGGGGAGACAGTCGTCTCGGGGCCCCACTGCCTCGATGAGCCCCCCACCCGAGGCACGTCACATGACTCCCCACCTGCCCGTGTGGCACCCCCTATGAATTATGTTGAGTCTCCTGGAATCGGCAGTAGCAGAGAGTAAGAAAACCAGATTCAATGTGAACTAGATATTCACCGTATTCATAATGGGGATGTGAGTGTGAGTGCACAATATATTGTGAAGTGTGTTTGTGTGTGTATATCAGCGAGGGGCCCATTTAAAAATCTTGTCTCTGGGCCCCCTCCAACCTTGCTATGCCCCTGTGCACAGTTCCAGCTTTCTGCATGGCCTGGAATCCCCTATTTTTTGAGGGGGAGGGGAGGAACAAATGCCCCCCTTTCAGCCTCTTCCAGTAATTATGTCTAGGTAACCTGTGTATCCAATGGGAGTACACTTTTGAGTCCCCTGTTTTGAGGAAGCAATGCACAAATGTGTGCTGGGTAGTTCACGTGGCCAGACTCCAGCTTTCTGTGACCGGGAGACGTGTGCTAACAATGCGGAGGACTCAATGTTGGTCTAAGTAACTCAGGTCTGAGCACATCTTTTGTTATTGGCAAAGAAGATGAGCATAACAAGAAGGACCTTGAAACATTTTGGTGGCCCTGGCTCTTCTGCAGACATATCTCTCCCCCCCCGCTCTATTTTGACAGCTCTCTCCTCCTCCTCCTCCTCCTCCTCCTCCTCCTCCTCTTCTTCTTCTTCTTCTTCTTCTTCTTCTTCTTCTTCTTCTTCTTCTTCTTCTTCTTCTTCTTCTTCTTCCTCCCTCCTCTTCTTCTTCTTCCTCTTCTTCTTCTTCTTCCTCTTCTTCTCCTCCTCCTCCTCTTCCTCCAGCAGGGCAACTGCCTTGTGTCCCGCTCTTTTAATCCCTATTAAAATCAACCGGAAGGGGACGGCGCACTGGTGGATCTGCCCCAGGTTTCCACCCTGCCAGGGCTCTCCTGTAGCTCTGGAAATGTCGCCTGTCCCTCAAGTGAGAGAGAGAGAGAGAGTGAGCAGTGGGGCACCACTTGCATAACAGAATGGCAACTCAGGCATACTCTGATCTTGGCAGCTGCCCAGAAGCAATATTTTTCCAAGGATGAACTGCTCTTGAACAATTTCTTTAATGTGTTGGGCACCGACGAGCTTTCCATCAAGATTAAGGCCTGCCGCCTCTTTGATCTCGCTGTCGTCTTGGACAAACGGAGCCACAGAAACACAATGCCGGGCCCCTGCCGCCTGCTATTTATGTCTCCGCTCCGCCAGTGCCCTGGGCTGCAAGGAGAACAAGGGACGGCGGGCCTGGCTGGCTGCTCAGGATTCTTCCCCTCAGACTGGCTGTCTGGCTCTCTCACTTGCATCAGTGCCTCTCCTCCTGTGCCAAGAAAGGCTTCTCTTGCCAGGATTCGGGGCCAGCCATGACAGCGCGTGACTTGGAAAGGCCAGAAATGCCAGCTGGAACAGTTCTGCTCAGCTGGCTTGGGGCAAGTCACCACTGGGGGGGCTCAGGAGTTGGAATGCGGGGGGCACCACCCTTTTACAGGACACCAGAACATTTTCTTGTAAACAAGCTGCCACCGCTTCGCATAGTCCTAATAAAAAGGGAAAGTATATCTAAGGAAAGCAGAACTGGCGTCTCAGTTCTAAGCTCATGTATTGCTTATTATCCAGAGGAGAGCTGGTCTGGTGGTAGCAAGCATGACTTCTCCCCTTAGCTAAGTAGGGTCTGCCCTGGCTTGTATTTGAATGGGAGACTAGAAGAGTGAGCACTGTAAAACATTCTCCTCAGGGGATGGAGCCACCGCTCTGGGAAGAGCAGAAGGTTCCAAGGTCCCTCCCTGGCAGCATCTCCAGATAGGGCTGAGAGAGACTCCTGCCTGCAACCTTGGAGAAGCTGCTGCCAGTCTGTGAAGACAATACTGAGCTAGATAGATCAATGGTCTGACTCAGTAAATGGCATCTTTCTACCTCCCTCTGTTTCTATTCAGATAAGCTCCCATTTAATTCACTAGGAATTACTTCTGAGTAAATATGCTTAGGATCACACCATCAGGCCACAACCTGAGCAGCCTCATTTACCTCAGTAGCACTTATTTGTAAGTTAAAAGTGCATAAGATGGGATTGGAGTGTAAGCAGTGTGTTGAGGGCCGTAACCTTTTTTTCTCTCCTCAAACCCATTTGCTCTGCTTAACATCCAGACTGATGAAGAGTTCTGGGTAACTTGAAAGCTTGCTGCTGATGACATTTGAGTCATTTTGGCTGGTTCTAATAAAGCGATTACCGGACTGCGCCTTACGGATTTTTTCTGATGGACCAACCAAGGATTTTTGTGAGCTGCAGCATACAGGACTTTTTCCTTCAGGACTTTCAAAATTCATTAGGCAGCAGCAAAAGAAGCCAGAACTCAAAATAGACTAGGGTGGTTTCCAGATAGCAAGCCTTACAATGCAAAAAGTGGTGTAGACGGCAATGTTTTTGTGTGCCAGATTAAAACCTCAGTTGAAATCTATTGTAAGCTACTACAGAGAAATACAGCTATTTTTCTGCACCACATATGCAATGTTATAGGGCTACAAAGCAGCAACAAAATCCGAAAGAAGGCAACGGAAATGTAAATGGCATCTTTGTTACAGCGCAGAGACAGCACAGGCAGTGCGGAAGCACACTTAAGGGATATGTTGTGACACTGTGGTAGTGTGCAATCTGGAAAGCGCCCAGTTAATAAAATGCTATGACAGTCAAACAAGTATAGATGGTCACACACCACAAAGTAAAAGGCAGTCTTCTTGCAAAGCAAGAGGGGACTGGGCATGGGGCTGGGGTGGGGGTCAGGCAGGCCATGGCTGGAGAAAATCTCTCTCTCTCTCTCTCACACACACACACACACACACGGTTTTTTAAAATTGTTGACATACAATTGTTTAGAGAGATCTGATCTCTCCAGGCACTTTTACACACAGCAGGTTTTACTGCGAGTTTATGGGGACGGGAGGCTTTACTGTGAACTTGAAATTGTCCCAAAAAACCGCTGCAAATAGTGGATTTGTTTTACCCCAGATATAAATCAGGCTACACTCTAATGCACAGTGAAAAACCTGAATTGTGTGTGAACTGCTCCCCAGTAACTTTGCATGGACTTTGGGGTAAATCTGGCCGATAGGTGAATGCACCCCCTCCATTCCGGAGGAGATGCAAGTTAAAGGGCTTCAAAAGCCCTGTGTGAAAAGCTTCCACCTGAATTATTTCAAGGTTCCCCGGGAAAGAGCTGTGAGTGGAGCTCCAAGAGTGATATTACTGAAGTTCAGGAGGAAGAAGGGGGGAGATAGTTTTGCACTCCCTTCCATTTCTGGTAGCAGAGAAAAGCTGTCCACTGGTGGTATGGTAATGGTAAAATTCCAACTGCACACATTATGAGACTATTATTTATTTAAAGGGCTGAGGAAATCCACCAGTCTACTAGTCTCTGACCAGTGAAAAATGGTATCCTGATGATTAATGTACCCACATAGCTTAAGACACCATTTGATGAGTAAAATATTTTCACCTCTGTTTATCTATTAATAGTTCAACTTCTATATTGCCTTTCCTATCACCCATCCTAAGGCACATTACAAAAATCACAATGCAATGAAATTCCATAAAAATCACATCAAAACATTACAATAAGTTAAAACCAGAAAAACAATAATAAAATACTCTCTCAGGGTCCAGCAAGCAGGGAGGGGCTCAGCACCGCTGCAGGCAGGGTCCCCAGAGAGCCATTGCAGCGGCCGGCCGACTCCCTGTCAGCTGGGCTTTGTAGAATGCCCTTAATTTGCATAGCACTTTGCATTAATTTGCATAGCACTTGATAGAGAAACAGTCAACACCTTGCCACAGGAGCGAGCAGTGAAAGGAGGGGAGGGAAATTATGGCAAATGTAAATGAGGAAGAAGATGGATCCAGTTCATTTGGCCTTCCTTAGGCTTGATCTCAGTAGGGATGGGAACTAAGGGGTTGTGCCAAAGGTTTCATAGGAAAGGAGGGTCTGAAGAAGAAGAAGGAGAAGGAGAAGGAGAAGAAGCAGCAGCAGCAGCAGCAGCAGCCTGCCCACTCTTCTGTCTACAAGCTCCTAGGAATCCCCTCTCATCATGACTGTGCCTTCTGGATTGTATTGCCTTTCAGTTTTGGAACTCTGCATTCCCCAAAGAGGACCCCAGCACAATTTGCATGATTGAGCAGATGGAGAACTCTTCCCCGCTCCTGCTGAGGGTTAATTATCTCCACTCCTCCCTCCCTCTCCTTTGCCTTATTTCTAATCTGAAATCATCCAACCGTAACTTGCAGCCTTCGGTTCACATTATGGCTTCAGCAGCTAATGAAACATAAAGCATCAGCAGAGTTGATAGATATGAACACGACCCGCTGGAAAGCTTCTTATCACTCCTTTAAGGGGGCCTTCTGTGTCACCATCAAGCATCCTGCGCAGTCAGCTTTTTCAGATCCTTTCTCCACCTCAGCCTGGATCCATGTCACCAAGCAGAGTCAACTGGATCCCTGCAGTTCTGAGAGTGTGGTGGCTGCATCCCTGCAAGAGGGTGCTCCGTTTCCTTTTGGGGACCACACAGAGGTCTTGCACCATGGCTCGAGAGTCCATCAAATGCTCTGGTCCTGGCTGCAGACCAGGAAGCTCCAGCGTCAGGCCTAATCTTGTCCTGAGCTCCAGGACTAGCCATTCTGGGCGCTTTCCAGACCAGCTGCTCATCAGCAGCAAAATGACTCCATTTAGGCAAGTCGCATTCGAATCGTAAACAGTAGGGGGAGCAGTCTCACAGCAACAAACAACCCGAAAAAACAGCAACTTTCTCACACTGGATATACGACATCCTTGCTCTGTATCACAGTGATTGAATTCACAACAAGGCATTGGAAATGTGAACGGCAGCCTGCTGTCCATGTAGGGACTGTGTTGTCATGACGCAGTAAGTGTGGAAACACACTTCTGAGATACGTCCTGACCCCATTGTAGCATCTAGTCTGGAAAGCACCCCGAACTCTAGAGAACAGGGATCAGCTCTGTCAAGTTGAGCAAAACTATTGGGAATTGCCTTTTTCTTTTTTCCTTTCTTTTCTTTTTTTTGGGGGGGCGGGGTGCTCAGGCCCTGTCCTCTCTCATAATTTGACCACAATTAAAAGGGGGACACTCCACTGTGCTGGTTAAATTTATTTATTCTACTATTTTATATACTATAACTCTATTTTATATATACACACTCTTGTTTGGATCTTTGCAGTTTTAGCAAAGATGTGGCAAATGAACTTGGGTCTTGCAAGGTTTGCAGGGGAGATGAGCTGTTCTGCATGGTTCCTATGATATGCCAAATTTAGCTTTTGAAGAGCAATTTTCAGGATACCTTTGGCAATGCTGCCATGTGCTACACTCCCCATTCCCTTGTGTCTGAACGTTCTCTGAAAAAGATAACTTTCATCTGCCCATTCCACCCAGTGAGATGCACAAACTGCTCCCCATAGTGGGAGTTTGTAGATCTCCAGCTCTGTATGTACAGATGTGAAAATTCTATACAGGCCTGCTGCATCAGGCCCAATGAGTCCCATCTAGTCCAGGATCCTGTTTCACACAGTGGCCCACCAGATGCCGCTGCTGGAAGCCTACAGGCAAGAGTTGAGGGCATGCCCTCTCTCCTGCTGTTGTTGCTCCCCTGCAACTGGTACTCAGAGGCATCCTGCCTCTGAAGCTGGAGGTGGCCCATAGCCCTCCGATTAGTAGCCGTTGATAGACCTCTCCTCCATGAAGTCATCCAAACCCCTCTCAAAGCCATCCAGGTGGTTTGCTGTCACCACGTCTTGTGGCAGAGAATTCCACAAGTTGATTATGCGTTGTGTGAAAAAGTACCTCCGTTTGCTGGTCCTCAATTTCCTGGCAATCAACTTCATGGAGTGACCCCTAGTTCTAGTGTTGTGTGAGAGGGAAAAGAATCTCTCTCTCTCCACTTTCTCCACACCATGCATGATTTTATAGACCTCTATCATGTCTCCCCGCAGTCGTCTTTTTTCTAAACTAAAAAGCCCCAGGTGTTGTTGTCTTGCCTCATAAGAAAGGTGCTCTAGGCCCTTGATCATCTTGGTTGCCCTCTTCTGTACCTTCTCCGGTTCAACAATGTCCTTTTTAAGATGTGGTGACCAGAATTGTACGCAGTACTCCAAGTGTGGTCGCACCATAGTTTTGTATAAGGGCATTATAATGTTAGCCGTTTTATTTTCAGACCCCTTCCTAATGATCCCTAGCACGGAATAGGCCTTTTTTACAGCTGCCGCAAATTGAGCTGACACTTTCAACGAGCTGTCCACCACCACCCCAAGATCCGTCTCCTGGTCCGTCACCGACAGCTCAGATCCCATCAGCGTATACTTGAAGTTGGGGTTTTTCATCCCAATGTGCATCAATTTACACTTGCTAACATTGAACCGCATTTGCCATTTTGTCACCCACTCACCCAGTTTGGAGAGATCCTTTTGGAGCTGCTCACAATCCGTTTGGGATTTCACTACCCAAAAGAGTTTGGTATCATCTGCAAATCTGGCCACCTCGCTGCTTACCCCTGCTTCTAGATCACTTATGAATCAATTAAAAAGCACCGGTCCCAGTACAGATCCCTGGGGACCTCACTTCTCACGTGGGGTCACTTCCCACGAGGCTATTCTCACGATCGGCTGAAATCGGGCTAAGGGAGCCTAGCCCGATTTCAGCCGATCGTGTGCTGCAACAGGAGCTGTGCGGCTCCCAGCAGCAAACCTCCCAAAGTACCCATCCCCTTAGCCGAGGTTAACGGAGCGAGTGAATCTCGGCGTTTTGATCGTGTTTTTCCACGGCCTGGCTTTGCAAGCAGCGTCCCGGGCTCAGGGGTCTGTCCAATGTGCACCCACACAGGGCACCCTGGAACTTCCAGGGGCCGTGCAGCCCCCAATCCCTGCAGCTCCCACCGGCTCCACAAGAGAGCCGGCAGTCGCGTGGGCGGCCGATTAGCCCACCCAGGGCTGCAATTGTGATCGTCTGTGGGAATAGCGGGATAAGCTCACTCTCCCCGCCAACCCCCTTAAGGCACGTCTCACTGATTGTGAGACTTGCTTCATGATGTAAAATGGTGTGTTTATTCTGTTCTGGCATGAATTCTGGAAAATGTGTGTGGTAGTCAGGGAAGCAGAAGTGCCACAATGGCTTTAGTCCCTCTCAGACAGATACTGTGTCTTCACACGGACCAGGTGTGGAGATGGCAAGGTATGAGCAGCCTGCCTTTCACTCATGATCTGCACATCTAAATTGGAGAGATAAATTCTTGGTTCAGTTCCTGTTGTTAACGCCTGCAGTAGTAGTGGTGCTGAGTCTATAAAACACTGTGCTGGGAAATCCTCTCGTCCTGACTCACTGGCTGCACAAATGAATTTTTTTTTAATGTAACCTCCAGATATGCCTCTTGAGCCAAGATTTGCTTTTTGCTTTAGAGGCTCCATAAATGGAAAAATTCTAATTCATTTGGTAGACTTCAGTTGTGAGGGGAAACTTCCTTGCCATTGACCTTCCAGAGTCCCATTCCACATAATAGGGGTGTGCACAAAACCAGTCCAACAAATTTGAACCAAACTTGAACCAGGGCAGTCAGGTTCGGTTTTGGCTTTGCTCAACCACCACCACCACCACCCCCACCGGTTCGGGTTGAATTTGAACCCAACATGAACTGGTTCTGAAAGATTCTACATAGGGTATAATGGGGATTCAAACTCACCCATTATTTAGTTAGTTAGTTAGTTAGTTAGATTTATATGTCACCCTACCCCCATAGGACTCAGGGCGGCTTACAAGCAATAATATACACAACAACACAATCTCATAAAAACATATCTTACATAGCCTCATAAACCTCAACCCCAATACTCATTCCACATGACATAATAACCATGGATTACAAGATCACTCTACGACCAGCTATCTGAGCGACCGAACACTCAGCAGAACATTTCAGTCTTACATACCTTACGAAAGGCTAACAGATCATGGAGAGCTCTGATATTATCCGAGAGACCGTTTCACAGAGTCGAGGACACCACTGAGAAGCCTCTGGCTCTCGTTGATTGCAATCCCTAGGGTCCGGGATCACCAAGGCATTTCTTGTGGCTGATCTCAGGACCTGGCGAGGGACATATCAAACCAGGCGGTCTTGGAGGTATGGAGGTCTCATACCGTGTAGGACTTTAAATGTTAAGGTTATTTCCTTAAACTTAACCCGGGACTCAACCGGCAACCAGTGCAACTGAACGAGCAAAGGTGTCACATGTGCTTGCCAAGGCACCTTAATAAGGACCCTGGCTGCTGCATTCTGCACCAGTTGCAATCTCCGAGTTAAGCGCAGTGGCAGCCCCACATAAAGCGAGTTGCAATAATCTGACCTGGAAGTGACATTGCATGGATCACAGTGGCCAAGACTGGAGGGGACAGATAGGGGACCAGCCGCCGTATTTGGCATAACTGAAAGAAGGCCTTTTGAGCAACCTCCATGATCTGAGCCTCCATATTCCATACGCAGAGCACATAGGGGCACAAAACCAGGTTGGGTGGTAGGTAGGTACCCATGGGTGCCAACTACCACTCAAACCCCAAAGCAATCGGGAACTTGTGTGATTTATAATGATTATTAAAAGATTTTTTCAATTGTCATCATTTCCGCCGTAGGGAAGAATGGAGATCTGAGGTGGCCACATTTTCTCACTTGGGGGGCGCACAGGCACTGCAAAGTAGGTTTCAGGGTAAGGCACATTGGGCATCAACTCCCCCCTTAAACCCCAAGCCGGTAGGGTGTATGGTTGTTGGGTTTTTAAAAAAAAGAATGTGTTAGCCTCGGGCCTGCTTGACAGTTCTCCTAATGAATCTCTATGAAGAACTTATATAGCATCAAAGAATCCACTTTGAATTTGGATTCTTGAGAGTTTTTGCCCAATGTGCCTTAGCCTGAAACTTGCTTTGGAGTATCTGCGCACCCCACTAGGGGGAAAGGGGACCAGCTGGGCCGCCTCAAATCCCCATTGTTCCATATGTCAAAAATAATGGGAAAATCTTTTAAAAATCAAGGAAAGGAACAACACTAAAGACAACAATTAGCTTGCGGCCACACAAACCTAGAAAGTAGGGGTAAGCAGCGAGGTGGCCAAATTTGCAGATGATACCAAACTCTTTCAGGCAGTGAAATCCCAAATGGACTGTGAGGAGCCCCAAAAGGATCTCTCCAAACTGGGGGAGTGGGCAACAAAATGGCAAATGTGGTTCAGTGTTGGCAAGTGTAAAGTGATGCACATTGGGACGAAAAACCCCAACTTCAAGTATACATTGATGGGATCTGAGCTGTTGGTGAATGACCAGGAGAGGGATCTTGGGGTCGTGGTGGACAGCTCGTTGAAAGTGTCAACTCAATGTGCGGCAGCTGTGAAAAAGGCCAATTCCATGCTAGGGATCATTAGGAAGGGGATTGAAAATAAAATGGCTAATATTATAATGCCCTTATACAAAACTATGGTGTGACCACACCTGGAGTACTGCGTACGACTAAGGTCACCACATCTAAAAAAAGGACATTGCAGAACTGGAAAAGGTGCAGAAGAGGGCAAGCAAGATGATCAGGGGCCTGGAGCACCTTTCTTATGAGGCAAGGCTACAACACCTGGAGCTTTTCAGTTTAGTAAAAAGACAACTGCGGGGAGACATGATAGAGGTCTATAAAATCATGCATGGTGTGGAGAAAGTGGAAAGAGAGAAATTCTTCTCCCTCTCACATAACACTAGAACCAGGAGTCATCCCATGAAATTGATTGCCAGGAAATCTAGGACCAACGAACAGAAGTACTTTTTCACACAACACATAATCAACTTGTGGAATTCTCTGCCACAAGATGTGGTGACAGCCAACCACCTGGATGAGTTAAAGAGGGTTTTGGATCACTTCATGGAGGAGAGGTCTATCAACGGCTACTAGTTGGAGGGCTGTGGGCCACCTCCAGCCTCAAATGCAGGATGCCTCTGAGTACCAGTTGCAGGGGAGTCACAGCGGCAGGAGGGAGGGCATGCCCCTTTCAACTCCTGCCTGCAGGCTTCCAGCAGAGGCATCTGGTGGGCTACTGTGTGAAACAGGATGCTGGACTTGATGGGCCTCCTTGGGCCTGATCCAGCAGGGCTGTTCTTATGTTCTTCTGTTCAGATTCCCTCTCTTGGATTTCTGTACACCTGTACACATTGTTGACACCTTGTTTGCCAGCTGGGGGCTCTAGGTGAAGGCGAGAAAGAGAGCACCCACCTGGCAAACGAAACACCAGTTGGGAATGGGCAAGGGTGGGGGTGGGCACCCCCTCTTCTTGGGGCTGGGCACAACCCTCTCATGGGTCTAGACTTGCTGTGGATGCAGGGGGCATGGCCAGGGCATGCATGGGCAGGTGGGGGTCCCAGTAGCAGCCAGGCCCTGGGCCACCAGCAAGCCCCCTAGACTCTGGCATTAGCATGAGGAATGGCTCTTAGCTGTTGGCATTTTGCACAGCACATCCTGGCATCGGGAACCCCATTTAAGACTTTTATCTCCTATGTTAGACAATTTGCCTGGCCAGTCTGATGAATTTTATTTAAATTATTTTTTAACTAATGAGGACACTGATATTATTTCTGTTATGGCCAGGTTTTGTTATATTATTTGTAAAATACGTACTGGTTTATTGTAAATGTTTGCTGGTCAATGACCAAATAAACTTATATCTATCCTGGCAGCAGGAAGCATAGAGCCAACTAAGTCAATACACTTGTTTGGCAAATTTTTCATGTGAAGGAAAAAATATTACAGGGTCTAAATCCTTCTCTATTTGCAATATCTTTCCCATTCTTTCCTTAAGCTGAGTTCAAAAGCTTTTAGCATGATCACATCGCCCTCAACTATGTTGAACAGTTGGAAGAGGAAGAATGCGGAAAACCCCGTGGAGGATTGTTAGAGATGCAGATGCCAGACAGGAAAAGATGAAACAGCAGAGACAGAAAGCAAATGCAAATAGATCTTCTGCTTCTCCACATGGAATCAGAACCATAATGCAGAAAGAAACCGAAAGAAGCCAATGCCCTCCAAGTTGGAAAAGCTTCTGTTCTGAACCAAGCTTTCAATCTCAGTGGGAAATTCATCCAGGGGAGAAAACATTTGAATGCCTGGAGTGTGAAAAGAGCTTTAGCACGAGTAGGGAGCTTACTGTGCACCACAGAACCCACACTGGGGAGAAACCATATGAAAGCTTGGAGTCTGAAGAGAGCCGCAGCAGGGGGGCACAGCTACTGCAAGGAATGCAGGCAGGTTAGAAAGCACATAAATGCTTGGAGTGTGGAAAGAGCTTCTGTCATAGGGCAGCCTTGCCTTCAGCACTGCATATAGATGCTTTTTTTTTTTGGTCTTTCAAGTAAATGTGCATAATTGTTTTGGACGGATTGATGTCTATTAGAGTTTCAGAGCATCTACTTTCTTTCCATCACATCTGAATACACACTATATTGGTCTCTGGCATAGGGACTCTGGTGAAACAGGAGGAGGGTACACCATCATTTTCAAAGTACAACATTTCCCTCTCCACGAGGATCACATTTCTAGAGAGGAGGGTGAGTAACCAACTGGCTAACACCCTAGAGACCCCTCCAACTTGTTCTTGACCAACACTCTCCTCATCCCCAGGCACCCTAGTCCACAGGGCCTGGCTCCGGCCCACAATCCCCCCACCCATTTTGAGAATTAAGTGAGGCTATTCACACGTGCATGTAAAACCAGGCTAAGGGAGCCCAGCCCGGTTTTGCACACATGTGTGAGCCACCGGGCTTGCAGTGGCAAAACCACTTGTGGAGCCACCCTTCAAAATGGGGTTAGGAGAGTGAGCATTCTCCTCACCATGTTTATCTGATCATGTGTCAGCTGCAGCTGCTTGCAGACACTGTTGATAAACTCAGGGAGGGGAGGGGGATCCCCATAATGTACTGCACACTCATGTGGTGCAATATATGAGCTCTGGTGGCTGGGCAACCCAAGGCAATATGCCCTGGCACCCCAACCCTGGGAGCTACCAGCAGGTCTGGCCTCATCTGGGTGGGTGATGTGCCTGCCCAAGGAGGAAGAACTGCTCATCTGCAGGGTAGGTGAGTCTAACCCGCCTTCGCTGCAGCCCACTCTGGAGCTCTTCTCACTGCTCGTGGGAACAGGCTCAACCTCTCCAACCCTCTTGGAGACATGAATAATCCATCAGGACAAGACTTTGATTTGGACCTTGGTTTAGGCCAAGGGTGTTGCTAGCATCTTCTTAGGATTGGGTGCCAGGCCCACAATCCATCTTTTCAAATTTTCCTCCCTATTTTCCTTACGTTTGCCTTGCAGCAAGGAAGCCCTGCTCCTGAATGGATCTTTGCCTTTGAGAACTGCAGTCTGGGAGGGAAGCCTGGACTTCCATCATCTCTTCACCTCATCCAGTCTTCTTCATGCCATTGATTCTTCTCAACCCACTCACCTGACTGGTGAATGGGTTGATCCTTCCCCTGTTGAGCCTTCATTTACCGTCTTCCTTCAGCCAAGTATTCAGTCCTTTCATTTACAAATGGCTTGTTGTTGAGTTGTGTTCAAGAGAACTGAGGATTGTTCATCGGAGTGGGTGAATGTTGGTTTTGCTAGTGGTTGGACATCCATCCCAACGCAAGTTGAGGCCAGAACAACACTTTGGCTCCTTTCTCCAAAGAGGCTGTTGAACAGCTTGCTTCACTTGGTATTGGCAGCATCGAGATATTGTCAATTCGAAAAACTTGCTCAGCTGGAGAAAGTACTGTTGGCCTAAGCTAAGGTGAGCTGCGGTTTGTGACTCTGTGCCCCAGAAGAGTATAATATAAGGCAAGTGTCCGACTTTGACTGCTTCCTTGAGCTTGGCTTCTCTGCTCCTACTTGTTTGTTTTTTCCCATTTGTGCTGTTGGACTCCACCCCACAAATGTGCTTGTATCCTGGATCTTGCAAAGAGTTGCCCTCCCTGGTGGAACTGTAATTGTGCAAATGAACAGACCCGTTCCAGGGCCTAAAGTGCTGTTGCCCCTTCAGTGATGGATCTTCAAGAATATTCTTGTGACCCTCCTTTTAATCCTTCACACAGGCACTTTCCAGATAACATGCTACAACCATGGTAAAATGCTTCAGCCTGGCAGGATTGTGTTCACAATGACCCTCAGAATTGTAAAAAAATCCTAAAAAGGGAAAATACAGCAACCTTTTTGTGATGCAATGACAAAGTTATAGCACTAAATTGCAGCGATAAAATCTGAAACAAGGCATCTAAAATGTGAATGGCACCCTGATGACAGCGCAGGGACTGCGGTGTCACAACACGGGAAGTACAGAAGCACACTTAGAAAGGTCCATAGTGACTCCACTGTAGGGTCTAATTCACCCAGAGGTGCTTTTTATCAGCTTCAGCTGATACACCAGCGGCCTCTGTTTCTTGAGATGAACGACCTCAAAATGGTAGTACATATGCTGGTAACCTCTAGGTTGGACTATTGCAATATGCTCTATGTGGGGCTGCCTTTGTACGTAGTCCGGAAACTACAGTTGGCCCAGAATGCAGTGGCCAGGTTGGTCTCTGGGTCATCTAGGAGAGACCATGTTACTCCTGTGTTGACAGAACTACACCGGCTGCTGATACATTTCCGGGCAAAATACAAGGTGCGGGTTATTGCCTATAAAGCCCTAAACAGCTTAGGCCCTGCTGGGTATTTAAGAGAACGTCTTCTTCACCATGAGCCCCACAGCCTGTTGCCTGTTAAGAGCATCTGGAGAGGTTCATCTGTGGTTGCCGCCAACCCGTTTGGCGGCTCCTCGGTAATGGGCCTTCTCCATTGCTGCTCCTGGGCTTTGGAATGCGCTCCCTGTTGAAACAAGAGCCTCCCCATCACTGGCAACTTTTAAAAAGGCACTGGAGATGCGTTGATTCACCCAGGCTTTTAATTAGATTTATGGTTTTAAATGTTTAATGTTGGTTTTAAATGATTTTAATGTTAATTATTTTAATGTTAATGATTTTCATTGATTTAGTTTGATTTTAATTGTTAATTGATTTTAATTGTTACTTTGATGTAAACCACCCTGAGCCATTTTTGGAAGGGCGGTATATAAATTAGATTAATTAGATTTATGGTTTTAAATGTTTAATGTTGGTTTTAAATGATTTTAATGTTAATTATTTTAATGTTAATGATTTTCATTGATTTAGTTTGATTTTGTTAATTGATTTTAATTGTTACTTTGATGTAAACCACCCTGAGCCATTTTTGGAAGGGCGGTATATAAATAAAATACATAAATAAAATACATAAATAAAGCGCCAGTGCGTATTGAGGATTTTGTCACAGATTAATCTGTGCCCAATATTTGCTGGGATGTGGGGGTGGGTGAGAAAGGGTGCTGCACATTCCATTATATCCTGATTAAATGTTATATCTTAGCTGAGGACACAGTTGTCTTCGGAATCCTTTAATGTGTCCCTGTCAAGGCTTTTAAAATGTTCTCATTCTTTGTGGACAGCTTCCATCATTCATCAAGATTGATTCTTGCACTGCAGGCTTTGCTCTTGTTTGATATTTTATTAGTTCACAAAGGAGTGCTCTGATGCATTAGGAATTCGCGAAAGTGACTCCTTTTAGGCCAGCTCCTGCTGTCCTGCAACTGCTGTAGTGTCCTGGCCAATAAGGTGAATGAGGAACGTCCACGGATCAGGTTGCACCTTGCCCAAGAGCTCTTAGGCATAGGAAGACTCTTCCACTGAGAACTCTATAATGCTCTTTCTCCCCAGTCCAAGTCTGTTCAGCTCCTGATAAGCATGCATGGTTCTTATTTTGTACACCTTCTCAGCAGCTGTGGTTGAGCTGGGGAATCTTCTAGCATTATGTTTGGCCTATTTATATATTTTCAAAACTTGCCACCTATCAGTTCTCATTGGATGGCCCACATGGACATGAGACACGCTGGAGCCCCGGCCCACTGAACCCAGGATGGTTCCCTCTGAGAGTGGTACTGCCTCGCCAGGGACTTGGGACTTCCCCAGCCCTGGGACCGGTGGCATGAAACTATGCGCTCAGCCACTGAGTGATGGCTTCTTCCTCCTCCTCCTCCTCCTCCTCCTCCTCCTCCATATGAAGACAAACTTACTGTTGAAAGAGCTGTGATTGTGGGTGGCACTTCTGCGGTGTGACCCTCACTCACACCCAGTGTTACAACTTGAATGACAAATGTGCCCCGTGGGAGAAGCAGCAGCATGAGAGAGCCTGAATCTGCCTACTGCTGTGGTGGAGGGAGGCTTTTCCCCTGGCCGGCAAGTGACGGCAGAAGACAGACCAGGGTGAATCCCGCCATTGGATACTCTCTTGGCTGGCGACAGAGGAGCTGGTGGAGAAGGAGGCTGCTGGTTGCTCCCCTCACGCCCAGGGGCTGCTGGGAGCAGTGGTACAGCTCTGGGGAGCCTCCCAGCCACCTGGTTGGCACCTCCGTGCTCATTCTCCCGGGCCCCTCCCACCACAAGGAGGTTGAGAGTAATAGTGATGTTACTGGAGGCCTGTCTGTTTACGGGACATTGGGAAATGAGAGGCTCCAGGGTGGCTTCTCTTCCTGGTTTCCCCACAAGATGCTCTTGAAGGAGTTCTCAGGTCTGGCATGGCTTTCCATGGCTTGTTGCAATGGCAGACGCAGCTGCCTTTTCACTGTTGGGACCTGGCTGCCCCCTGTAGCACTTGGACTGGGTTGATCCTTCCCAGGCCATGTTCACAGTTGCCAGAGGCTCCTGCCACAGCATATCCACCAGCTGCTATCTTCGTTCTCCTGCCCATGTTTCCCCCACTTGAGTCTTGCCAGGGTTCCCCTCCACCTGCCAAGAGAGCTCTCCTTCCAAAGAACCTTGGTGGGCAGACTGTAGGCATTGCTGGCTTGTTCTTCTTCCTCTGAACAACAAACCAACACTTGAGATGGCTGATAGGAGGCAGTGAGAGTCTGTCTGGTGGTACACTGAATCTTGTGACTTCGGGGCCCAAGGTGCGTGGGAGAAGGATGCCGCCTGAACCAGGACCAGGCCCTCCTATCTGAAGCCTCAGCATCTAAGTCTTTCTGTTGCCATCCCCCTTTGGGGTCTCAGCAGAGAGGCAAGATCTTCTCCCCCTTTAGCTCTTGCATACAATCTGGGGGTGAGCGTCAGAGGGCCTCCTCCTCATTGCCTCTTTAGCAATGACAGCAGCTCCTGTGGGCAGCAACTACAGAGGACTCCAAGGGGGTGAATATGTGGGAGGAGGAGCCCCACTAGCTCAGTGGCAGAGCAAATGTTGCCCCAAACAGAAGTTCCTCCACCCCTGCTGCTCCAGTGGAAAGGCTGCTGTGCAGCAGGACTAGGAAACCCTGTTTCCTGCCTAAGACCTGGGGCAGCTGCTGCTGAAGGCATGTGTTCCGAAGGGCACACAGGGCGTGCCAAACAGCAGCGTCACACCCATGGCAGAGTTAGGGAGGTTTGCTTGGATTGGCCAGAGATCAAAAGCAGCTTCTAAGCACCAAGCAATCTTCATAATCAAAATCTCATCAAAGCAAGCCACAGGACTTAATTTCCTTTGTCTGAGCTACATAAACTTTAATAAGTTGTTTGCTTAGCTAGGATGGGAGGCAGCTCTTCCAAACAAACCCTGCACTTGGAATGCAGCAAGTGCCGGAGAGCTTTGCCTTCCCTGCAAATGGAGTTCTTTGCAAATGGAGCTAATGAATATTTAAGCTTTTCTCTTCACGTTAGACAGTTCCCTTCCATAAGAAAACAAATATATGTCTCATTAAAGAGAAGACTCATTTGCTCCCCCCCCCCCCGTGCATTCCAAATGAGATCACAGAAACAGAATTTGAGGGGAGGAAGGGCTTCCTAAACCATCTCTCTTCCCCAAAGACTCTTCTGCAGAAACCTTAGTATCCAAGTCAGCACAGAACTTTATCCACACACAAAAAGCAAATTGGTCACAGCAGGCCACTGAGGGTTCAGTTAGATGGTCTTTGGGGCCCTCACTTAAGAGCCCCTGAACCACTCAAAAAAAGTTCTGCTGGATGACACTAGCGGCTGCAATGTTGGTGGAGAAGTAAGATTTCTTTGCTGCTGTCACTGCCACAGAGATGTCTAACGTGGGCCCAGCCTGTATTTGGTCATGTTCATTCTGAGCTTTCTGTCTATGATGTGCAAAGCAACTACCAGCTTCATCATCCACAACTCTTCTGTATTCCAGAGGGTCGCTTGGGCTTGGAGGGTCAGGAGGGGACACTTAGATGCAATTGTGTCCATCACCCGTTCCATCTCCTCATGCCAGAGGGGAACTAGGTTGTCAACAAGATCATCCACTCTTGGATTCCAAAGCCATCAGGAATCCACCAAGATACATAAGCTATCTATCCATGACAATGGTATTAAAGCCTCCTGGTCTATCCCTGGAGCACCAGTGTCCACTAAGGACCCAAAGACCAGAATGAGCATATGACCAGGCATGTGTGGGACCAGAAGTCAATTGAGACAAGCCCTGGTCATAGTTGTCCATGAAGTCCTGTGCTGCACCAGACAAGGCAGCCTCAGAATGTCCATTAAAGTCCCTCAAGACAGTCTCAAGGTCCTCAGTGCCACATCCAAGACCACCTCAAGCAACTCGGGTGGGGAGACTGTTAAACTGCGGGGTGGCATACTAACAAAATCCCATCTTTGTCTCATGATGTCAACACCGCATGCAGGCAAGCATACTAGCCCAAGTGGCAGACAGTGCATCTTGTGAGGTGGATGGTCTCCTGATGAACCGGGGCAACCCCATCTCTCTGCCCAACCCACCCAGAAACCCAGTGGACACAATTGGGAGAGATTTACATCCCCCACCTCATCCAACCAGATCTCCACCAGGTCAGCATGCCTCTCGAGAAGCAAGCATGACTTACCCCCTTAACTAAGCAGGGTCTGCACTGGTTGCATTTGAATGGGAGACCACACGTGAGCAAAGTAAGATGTTCCCCTCAGGGGATGGAGCTGCTCTGGGAAGAGCAGAAGGTTTCAAGTTCCCTCCCTGGCGGCATCTCCAAGATAGGGCTGAGAGGGATTCCTGCCTGCAACCTTGGAGAAGCCGCTGCCAGTCTGTGTAGACAATGCTGAGCTAGTGGTCTGACTCAGTATATGGCAGCTTCCTATGTTCCTGTGGCGATGGTTTTTGCATTTATGGACCTGGTGTTCAAGAGTACCAGCTTCAGACAGCACACCTTCCCCTCTCCTGGCCTGTTCTGCCCTATTCCCACCACCATATTGCCCTTTGACAAGCTTGGAAGGGCCTCCTCCAACTTAACACGCCCTCCCAGCCACATCTTGATGAAGCAGCACCTCAATAACACCAGGAAATAAAAGCTCCCTCCCACTAGAATAGAGGGGGGAAACCAAGCACACACCACCCCTTCCAGTGGGTTGGACACTGGCCAGGACCAGGATTCTGGTTTTCCAGGGGAGGCCTGTTCTAGTTGTTTCTACATACCTGCTGGGCCCCCAAAGCAGGTATTGGAAGTGCTGTTGCCGCCAGATGTTTTGTTCTTCGGACATCTAATTCTTCCTGCTTTGAAGCCACAGTCTGTTCGCCATGAAGCCCTTTTGCTCTTGACCTGAGGCTCATGCCTGGCTCAAGCAGTTCTTCAAGTCAAGGCAGACTCCTGAAGAGGAGGTAGAGCAGGTGGGAACACGAAGGGTGGCAACACCCAGCCAAGTGGGGGGTTACCAAATTCTTCCCTTGACTAGGTGACTGTATGCATGTCAGGCATCTCTGGGGCCACCAGGTACGGCCTTATCATAGATGCAGCATGACCAGTGTCCAATAAGGCTGCCGCCTTACTGTCGCCTAGATGTACAGGCACTACCTATCGCAAAGGTTGCACTCCCTATAAGGGCTTCGCATGAAGCAGGGACCTTGCCCACTCGGGCTGCTTGTGGTTTCAGTTTTTCAGACTAGGATGTAGAGATTTGGGTCATCCTACATACATCCCCCTCCTCTGGGGGGCCCAGGTCGGGTTCTAGGAGTTGCCATCAGGGTGGGCAGACCAGAGCTAATTGGCAAGCTGGTATCCTGGCTTGTCCAGGAGGCCCCAGTTTCATCATGCTGGGCCTTCCCCTTGCTTCCTGAGGGGTGACCCCTTGAGGTAAGATGCCTCTGTTCTTATGTTCATGGGGTGCCTTCATAGTTTCCATCAGGTTATTTTCCAGTTGGTGTCCATAAGATTTGTCTGTCACCTCCTGTAGCGGATTTAATCCCAGCCTTTGTCTCAGAGCAAGCCCACATGAAGGGAAGAAAAATGCTGAATCATCCCCATTTTTTCTGAACAAAGGCTGCTCCCCAAAATCTTCCTGTACTTAGTAGCTTATTCGCTGCCACCACCACCCGATTATGAAGATAGTTTAACCCCACCCCTGGACTTGGGTGAAATTCCAGGGAAAACTCTCCTTTCCTTACTATTGGAAAGGTACAAAAACCTTCCACGTGCAAGCTTACACGTGGTGAGAAATCATGGTAGCTGAACGCTCAAATTGAGGTGTGTTTGCACCAGAGTAAACCCCTTTCCACACACACACCCTTTCCTGAGTTAAAAATCCACTCAAAGAGGCTGGTTTAAATTGCTAGTACATGCCCCTCCTCCCTTGAATCAGAACTTGGAACCATCAATTACACGTTGTGATGTTTTGGAGGAAATTGATTCTCTAGACACATTCCAAACTGCCTTTGGGGCAGGCGATGGGGTGGAGAATGCCTTGGTCAGCCTGATGGATGATCTCCAATTGGGAATTGACAGAAGGAGTGTGGCTCTGTAGGCCCTTTTGGATCTCTTAGCAGCTTTCGATACTATCAACCAGGGGGATGGGGATGTGGTTCCATTCCTACCTCTCGGGCAGATTCCCGATGGTGTCCCTTGAAGACTGTTGCTCTTCAAAATCAGAACTTTTATGTGGTCTCCCCCAGGCAGGGGCAGAGGGAGACCTCACACCCCTGCATCTGACGTCAGACGCAGGGGTGTAGCTTAGCTGTACGGCCTCATTTGCAAAGGCTGGCCAGCACCACGTCCACAGCATGGCCGGAGCAGCTCTTCCTGACTTTTAAAGGCACAGAGAGGCGCTCCTGGCCACACTGTGCATGCAGCACTGGGGAACGCAGCCCCATTTCCAAACAAAATCCAGCCAGCGCTGTGTTCGCATCATGGCCGGGAGCAACTCTCCCTGCCTTTCAAAGGCAGAGAGAGCTGCTCTGGCCACACTGCGAATGTGGCGCTTGCCGCATTTTGCTTGTAAATGGGGCTGCATGGCCCCATTTGCAAGCAAAATAATGCCCCTGTATCTGATGTCAGACGCAGGGGCATGGCTGGGGTGTGAGACGCAGCCCCTGAAGCACAGCGGCCTGGGTTCTTCAAACGCATTCGCACAATGGTGGCTCAGCCCCTGCCCCCAGGGCTCCATATTGTCTCCAATGCTTTTGAACACCTCTATGAAATCACTGAGAGAGATTATCAGGAGATTTGGTGCAGGGTGTTATCAGTATGCTGATGGTACCCAAATCTATTTCTCCATATCAGCATCATCAAGAGGAGGCATAACCTCCCTGAATGCCTGCCTCAAGGTGGTGATGGGCTGGACGAGGGAGAACAAACTGAGACTGGATCCAGATAAGATAGAGGTACTTATTGTGTGGGGGGTCAGAACTTGGGAGATGATTTTGATCTGTTGGTTCTGGATAGGGTCACACCTCCCCAGAAGGAACAGATACACAGGTTGGGAGGTGCTTCTGGATCCAAATCTCTCCCTGGTGTTTCAGGTTGAGGCGGTGGCCAGAGGTGCTTTCTATCCACTTTGGCTGATACTTCAGCTGTGCCTGTTTCTTGAGATAAGCAGCAGCTCTTACTTTGTGACATACTCAGCAAGAGCAGCGGGTCATCCTAACAAGCCAGTGGGGCACGAGAGGAGGTTCAGCTGCCTGTGTTTTCCAGCAGCAGCTTGGATGGGCTTCTGTCTCTCTCCTCACCATGCCCTTGAGCCACACTGCTTGCAGGCTGGCCATATGTCAGGTGGAGCTGCAGAATGTCCGGCCTGCAGGCAGTGGAGGAGAGAGAGAAAAGCAGCTTTCCTGAGCCACTGCTGGGAAGCAGAGGCAGCTGTGCCTCCTTTGGCACCCCTCTTCCTCATTAGGACAAGCCGCTTTGGCTCAGAAAGTGGTTTTGTAAGGAGTTCAGCTGGAGTTTAACTTTCCACACAGGGAACAAAGGGAGGGGTGGAGCTGGGGGCAAGTCAGGAGCTGGGGCACTGAGGTTCTTTGTTCCCATCCGCTCAGTAACAGCTACACCCCTGGGAAAGGCCCAGACTCCTACAAGATCAGACTGGGAGTCCAAGTTATTCCAGTATGCAGTCATGTTATATAAAGGTGGGGAAAGGTCAACAGAAGCTTAATGGGCTTGTGGGGGATTGGACTATGTTTATTGAATATTGATGGAATTTGGCACATTCCTCACAAGATAGAAGATATTTGTTCCAAATGTAAAACTATTATTTCAAATGTAAAACGATTATGAACAATTTTCATTTCTGGAGAATTACTGAAGGTGTATGCAGATATGATTGCTAACTGCTAACTGAGCAAAGAGGCACCGTTTTAGAGTGGTGATTCTCTTTATTTAGCAGGAAGAGAGCAACTGGCTCTATCCATCCCCAGCACAGCATCCCTCCAGTGGCTGTTGCTGGTGTCAATCTTGTGTTCCATTTTCAGATTGTGAGCTCTTTGGAGACAGGGAGCCATCTTTATTTTTATTTCTCTATGTAAACTGCTTTGTGAACTTTTGTTGAAAAGTGGTATATATGTAGATATTTGTTGTATTGTCATATTGTATTTTTTCTGTTAAAAAGGATAAAAAATATTGTAAAGTATAATATTAAAATATTTTAAATTCTGGATGGGGTCACGCTCCCCCGGACGTAACAGGTGCGCAGTCTGGGGGTGCTTCTGGATCTGAACCTCTCCCTGGTGTCCCAGGTTGAGGCGGTGGCCAGAGGTGCTTTTTATCGGCTTCGTCTGATATGCCAGCTGTGCCCATTTCTTGAGACAAACGACCTCAAAACGGTAGTACATATGCTGGTAACCTCTAGGCTAGATTACTGTAATGCGCTTTATGTGGGGCTGCCTTTGTATGTAGTCTGGAAACTACAGTTGGTTCAGAATGTGGCAGCCAGGCTGGTCTCTGGGTCATCTAGGAGAGACCATATTACTCCTGTATTGAAAGGAGACACTGGCTGCCGCTACACTTCCAGGCAAAATACAAGGTGCTGGTTATTACCTATAACGCCCTAAACAGCTTAGGCCCTGCTGGGTATTTAAGAGAATGTCTTCTTCGCCATGAGCCCCACCGCTTGCTAAGATCATCTGGAGAGGTTCGTCTACTTGGGAGCAGGTGTATAACCAATCATTTAATGGGGCAAGGGAGGGGAGGAAGACCTTTTTTCCCTTCCTTCCAATATGATGCCGTCACTAACTTTGCTGCCACTGGCAAGTTGGTGATCATTTTATTTTTTTTATTTTTTACATTCAAATTACATTCATTTATTTAATTAAGTAAATATTGACTTCCCGCTTACCTATCTGCGCGGTTCATGCTAACTATACATATAAACCATTGCTATAATAATTCAAAACATAGATAATCCACATTACTACTCGATTTTACCCAGCCCAACCTGCTGTTATCACTATATTTCAAACCCTGCTGAAAAGTCCATATTAGAAAAATAGTTCTTTAAGTAAAGTAAAAATGGTTCCCAATCTTCTTTGAAACATTCCAAATTTTCATCCCTTATAAGTGCTGTAAGCTTTGCCATCTCAGCGTATTCCAAAACTATCATCAACCAGTCTTCTTTTGAGGGCAATTTAGTGTCTTTCCATTTCTGTGCATATACTATCCTGGCCACCGTGGTTGCATAAGTTAAAAATGTTAAATGACTTCTGGAGAACTCTCCTTGCGTTATTCCCAGCAGGAAGGATTCTGGCCTCTTAGGAAATGTCATTTTAAAATTTTTCTTCAACTCATCGTATATCATATCCCAAATAGCCTTTGCCTTCCCGCATGACCACCACATATGGAAAAAAGTTCCTTCACATTGTCCACATTTCCAACATTTGTTTGAAACATTTTTGTAATTCTAATTTTTTCAGTGTGAGATACCACCTATACATCATCTTATAATAATTTTCTTTTAAAGTATAACATGCAGTAAACTTTAAATCAGTTTTCCATAATTTTTCCCAAGCAGCCATATCCATATTATGACCCACATCTTGAGCCCATTTTATCATAGTCGTTTTAACCACTTCATCTGTTGTCTCCTCCAAAAGCAACAACTTATACATCTTAGAGACTAATCTTTCATCATTTTCACACAGCTCCTTCTCGAATCTCGACATTTGATCTACAAATCCAACTTTAAGATCCTTTTTATAAATTTCATTTAGCTGATGATACTGAAACCAATTACTAACCAAATTTTGTACTTCATTTAAGTTTTTTTAATTTACAGCCCTTCTCTTGAAAACATAACAAATCCCTATAGGTACCCCATTCCGATTGCATATTTGTCTCATTATGTGCCAAAGCCTCAATCGGGGATACCCATAATGGAGTTTTACACTCCAATCATTTTTTATATTTTGCCACACTCCCATCAGACTCCTTCTTACATAGTGATTAAGAAAGTCTTTATGCGCTTTGCTTTTATCATACCACAAATATGAGTGCCAGCCAAACTTTCTATCAAATCCTTCCAAATCAAGTATTCTGGGATTTCTTAATGTTATCCATTAAGTTGGTGATCATTTTCAGCTCACCTATTTCTACTGCTCCATTTATTTAATTCAGTAATATTACTAATGGATCTTCTGGTATTTTGTAACCCATTATTTGCTTGATTCAAAACTTTCCAAAAACTGCTAATCTCACAATGCCAGAATTTTGTTCAAAGATGAACATTTACAGCCTACTTTTCTTTCAAAAACCCACCCGCACTTCAAGGTGGCTTATGATAACAATTTTTTTTAAATGCAATGTTATTATAAAACACCATAAGAGTTCTGCTGGACAATAAATAGAGTGAGGGTGGGGGGAGATAAAAGCAAACAGTTTGCCCCCAAAAGACCCACCTATTTTGCCACAACAACCAGCGGATAAATGTTATGTGTTGAATTGTTCATTTACTTATTTATCTTTGTGCTCTCATGTTTGTATTTTTGATCAGTGTTTACTCTGTACTTAAGCTTCTCGGGAACTATCAAAGTGAAAACCAGGATGGAAATGTTTAAATAAATCAAAGGAGCTGCTGCCTCTCATCAGCTGCTTCTTTCCATTTTATGAAGCTGGCCTGGCAAATCCCCACAAGACTTCTGGATAATCCCTAATAGCTTACGGAGTTTGGGGTCAGCTCAAGTAGACCCCGCACCCGTGTTGTTTTGTATTTTGGTGTGGCCTGGCAACAGGACTCCATCTGGAGGTAGCTAGAAACAGAGCAGCAAGTATCTGAGATCTTGGGCGATCTAGTGCATCAAAAGTGAACAGAGTTGAGTTTTGATCTAGGAACAATGTTCTGCCAATGGCCCCGTTTAAGATGCAGAACCAGGACTCAACCCCCTGGCTTGTTAATAATCTCCCCTAGTTTGGTGTGTGCGTGCAGCATATTCCCCCCACTCACCTGAGAAAGGATTCTGTTTCTGACCCTGACTTGGAAGAAACCAGAATCTGTCCTGATGGTTGAAGCAGGCAGTCCTGGCCTCTCCTAGTCAGTTTCAAAACAAAACAAAATAAAACAAATAAAACAAAACAAAATTAATACAAGATCTGTAGCAGATGCATGCTCGGGGTGGTGCCTGAAACCAGGATTCAGTCCTGGAGGCTTTACGCACAGGGCTTTTATTTCAAATCCACTCCAGATAGGAGTGTGCCAGTCCACATTTTCACCAGATTTACCCCAACGTCCCTGAGGGCTATCAGGGACCAGGGCAGACAGGACTTTGTTTCCCCCCGAATGGAGGCTGCGAATTCTGGCTTAGCCCAAAGTATGTCCGGCTTAAAATAATCCTCTAGTTTCAGTGGCTTTTGAAGAAAACCCCAAGGCTTCTATTTCTGCCCACTGCTTTCCCCTTGATGTGTGGATTGGCCATTGGCAGTTAATCGGCATTTTCCAAAACTCAGTGAAGGGGATTTTGACAGCTGTTGGGTATGGTCTGCTTGAGTGATTTGCAATTGCAAGCGCTGGGAGAGGGGGAGGGAGAAATCCCTGAGTGAAATGCAAGCACAAACTGAAAAATGTGGGTCTGAACATAGGCTTTAGATACCTGTATGTAGAATGGATGCAACCTGAGCTTCATGACAGAGAAAAAGCACTGGTTTCTGCTTTAAACTTAATGCCCTGCCTCTAAAATGGTCTGAGGTAGCTGTATGTGTGTGCAGTGGGGGGGGAAATGAGCTGATGAAGGCATTCACTCACTCACAAAGGCAAGGGTTAAGCGTTCTGCTGTTTGATCCAGCTTTTGGAAACTTGTCATGCCATCCATAGCTGTTAAACTAACAACAACAAAGTTCTCTCACCTCCTCCTCTGTGCTGTAATTTGTGATTGGTTGGAGGAAAAACCCAGAGCAAAGTGTGGGAACGCACAGGAAAAAGATCTGCCAGGATTCTGGAAAGGAGCCAGCCCTATGTGAACTCTCCGTTTTAATCCCCCAAATTAAACATCTTGCGAACCTGCTGCGAAGCAGATCCACCCTTCAGATACCCTGTGGCATAAAGCCACATGTGAATAACCTCATGGCTTTTGGATCAATATGTAAAAAGGGAATAGCTGTTGGTGCATGGTAGTTGCAAGAAATGGGCTTTAAAGACCCTGAGCTCAAATCTCACCTCAGCCATGACCTTCTGGGTGGCCTTAGGCAATACTGAAGACTGGAGGGTGGAACATTCCCCAAAGTGCTGATAAATTATTAATACATTATTTATTCAGTATTGTGTGATGCATCTCAAGCGTTGGATGCTCTTCAGAGGCAATTTAAGTAATTAACATCATTTATTTATTTATTTATTTATTTATTCGTTTTATATACCACCTGACTTAGAGACTCTAGGAAGTCAAAGAATCTTCTGCTTACTTGTCTGTTCTCATATATCTTTGGGATAATACCTCACATCAACACAAATCTGTGTCTGATCTGTGATATAAGAACACTTAAATAAGGAGAAGATATTTTATTTATTTATTTATTTATATTTATATCCCGCTCTTCCTCCAGGGAGCCCAGATCGGTGTACTACATACTTGAGTTTCTCCTCACAACAACCCTGTGAAGTAGGCTAGGCTGAGAGAGAAGTGACTGGCCCAGAGTCACCCAGCTAGAATCATGGCTGAATGGGGATTTGAACTCGGGTCTCCCCGGTCCTAGTCCAGCACTCTAGCCACTACACCACTTAAAGTAGCTGTCACGAGCTCACTTTAGTGAAGAAGCTGACCAGAGATTTATGACACAATAGCCAGTTGGAATTGTCGCTCATGTTTCAGCTTTACTGATAAATGGTAGGTTTTAACAGTCTCACCATGAATACAGGAATGAGGAGTGAAAGCACCATAGACCCAGAACACAGCAGATAACTTGGGCTTTCCAGTAAACTTCAGGAGCCCAAACTCCAGAGTCACAAAACTCTCTGACAAAAGCTCCAAGCAGATAAGACGTGTTGTTGCCAGCCATTTGTTCAAGGCACAGGCTGCCAGATTTATAGTCAGCAGCCATGTGCACTTAATCAACACTCCACACCCCCGCCAGCTGCCATAGATTCAATCCGGCTCCTGCTGTCCTCTCGCCAGCCGACTACTCCTCCATAATTCCCTCAGCTGCTGTTGACATTTTTCCTGCTTGCATCCTTGAGGAGATAGTGGCCGTTCAATCTCTGGCTCAGATCCTGACCCTTCTCTCCAAAGATTACCTGGCCTTGCTGGCCCCTCCTGTGCCAAACACTCACCCTGGCCTGTTTCAACTGCCTCCCCATCCCAATCACCGGCCTCATCCTCCTCAGGCGCCTCCCCACTTTCTCCCCTGCCCCCCACTCCTCTCCAATGTCCTTGGGTGGGGGCATGACAGTAACTCTTAAGAAGACCATCTCACAGTTGAGAGCTGCACAATGTATGTTGCGTAAAGCAATATTGAATGAACTATTAATAATTTAAAAGAGACTTCTAAGACCAAAGAACAGAAGAAAGCAAAATGGATGTCAGAACAGACGGTGGAAATTGCCAAGAAGAGGAGAGAAGCCAAAGTCAAGAAAGATAAAGATCTCAGGAAGGAACTTAATAGGGAATTTCAGAAAGCTGTTAGAAGAGACATGGAGCAGTATTATAATGACATCTATAAAGACCTTGAGGATGGAAATAGACACGGAAAAACAAGGAAATTTTTCCAAAAGATCTCTGAACTCAGAAGGAGGTTCCAACCACTGGAACTGCATTGCATGATCTCAGCTAGAATGTATCTGCATTCAAGGACAGAAGAACTTAAGGGAGTGCTAAAGGGCAGAACTGGTAAGTTAAGGGATGCCAAAGGACAGATAGTAACTGATTCAGAGAAAATCAAACAGAGATGAAAGGAGTATACTGGAAATCTGTACAGCAGGGACGTCAACATCCAAGATACTCTAGAAAAAATTCCCTACTTGCCTAGAAGAAGAAATTCTAGACTAGAAGAAATTCCCTACTAACCCTAACCCTAACCGGTTGAAATGAAAGCCTTGGAAAGGATATTTAGATGCCATGACATGTCTATACCTACAAAAATTAGAATCGTTTAGACAATGGTTTCCCCTGTTGTCCTATGGACAACAAAAGCTGAACGTGAAAGCTGGACTTTGAAGAAGAAAGATTTAAAAAAGCATTGGCGCTTTTGAACTTTGGTGTTGGAGAAGACTTTTGAGGCTACCCATGGACAGCCAGGAAAACAAACACATGGATCATAGAACAAATCAATCCAGAATTTTCATTCGAGGCACAAATGACCAGGCTCAAACTATCCTACTTCGGTCACATTACACGAAGGCCCAGCTCCCTTGAGAAGCCCATAATGCTGGGAAACGTTGAAGGAAAGAGAAGAAGAGGACGACCAGCAGCAAGGTGGATGGACTCTATCACGACAGGAATGAATGCACCACTGAAAGACCTTAAAAGCCAAGTTGAAGACAGATCATACTGGAGAGAATCTATCTATGTGGTCACTTAAAAGTCGATACTGACTTTACAGCACTTAATCTGCCAATCAATCAATCAATCAATCAATCAATTTATCAGCATCTTTGGGGATTCCCCCCCTCCCTGCTTCTTTGGTCTTGACCAGTGTTCCCTCTAACAGGGATTCCCAGATGCTGTTGACTAAAACTCCCAGAACTCCCATTGTATCTGGGGATTCTGGGAGTTGTAGTCAACAACATCTGGGGATGTCTGTTAGAAGGAACACCGGTCTTGACGTGTTGGTACGGCATAATTTTTATTCCCCCTTTCCTTCCCCCCGCTTCCTGGCCTTAGGCAAGCCAGTCTCTCTAAGCTCTAGCCCTACCCCATTCATAATATGAGGGTATACTGTCCTGCCTGCCTTTCAGGGCTGTTGTATGACAGAACAGAGTGAAACAATTTGACCCCTCAGAAAGTGCTATTGAAATGCTAAAGATTTTATTGGTTGTGGTGGTTTAGTGGCCTAACGTCCTGGGGATCTTGTGTATTGCAACAGAAGCTGCAAGTAATTTTGCAAATCTAGAGTACCATTGATGTGATCTACCATAGGTGACATGTTCTGCTCTGCCCCTCATTGTGTTTGATTTCTCATTTGTTTAAGAAATGGCCTTGCAACTGTTGGAAGTTAAAGGACTTTGCGCTGTCTCTTTGCCTCAGACAGTGGAGGACAGACTAGTAAGTCAGAGGGCTAGAGGGTCAAGACACTGGTCACCCCTTCTCCACTGCTCTGATGCTATCCCTTTGAAATGTAGATTGCTACTCTTAGGGATTCAACTTCCTTCCTCTCTCTCTTCCCTACCTGGCCTCCTACCTTGCAACATGGCAAGCTTCTCTCCCTGCACCATATGTGCAGAGAAGATGCAGAATCCTTCTGCATCCAGCTAGACAGATAGATTAGAGATCCTAACTCCTCACTTTCCTGTCTAGAATGGAGTTCCTTAATAAATGCCTTTTATATTGATTTGAAACTATGAATTGGCTCCAAGTTACTTTACTCTCAGCACACACGCATGCTTAACTAAATCCGCTGTGTTGTGCCTCTGTGCACTCTGCTATAATGAGAAAGGGATTCTCTCACCACAGAGAATTTCCAACAGCAACATTTTGCCATGTTGTCAGTTTGTAAAGATTTGAAAGGCTGACTTTCAATGTGTTTGCTTAACTAGAGGGGAAAGTGCACCTTGGACAACATGGATCCAAGAGGCAGTTGGCAGTATTCAGAAAGGCCCTCATGGGGTATTCAAGAGCAATTGGCAGATAAATCTCTCAAGACAAATCTCCAGCTTTGAAAAGAATCAAATGCACATTTGTCTTCTGCCTGCAAATGAGAGTGGGGAGGGGAGAGAAAGCACTTTGGAAGTTTATTAAACCTCTGCGGGTCTGCAAACTGATGCACAAACTCAAGAGCACACACATGCCTTAAAATGGTGGGTGGGGGGTGGTGTTCTGTGTTTGGAATTTACTCAATAGGTTGGCATGTGCACAAACCAACTGAGAAGCTTTTAGCTAAATTGAGTATTCTGCCGTTCTGAATAATAATGCATTCACGGGGAGCTAGCAATGAAACACATAAAAATGCAATAAAACACAGTTGCTGATCGCCTAAAGACATGGAGTGATGCAGAGGCGTATCTAGGAAAAATAGCGCCTAGGGCAAGCACTGAAATTGCGCCCCCTGTCCAAACATCTGACACCCATCTTTCAGATAACTCTACCATAATATCAACTGAAAAATGCAAGTCAAGCTCGTTAATCTTTTAATGTCTCAAAAACTATTTAGCAGTGGATGTCGCCAGACCAAAAAATGCTGGGAAACTACAAATGTCAGTATGCTGGGTCTCATGAAATACCCAAATACTATGTGGAGGTGTACTTGGAAAACTAAACAGAAGTGCCTGTCTAATTCTCTACTATGCATTGTAGCATCACCATTACATAAGTCTTAAAAATCAATGGAGAATTTGACTTTTCCCAGATACTCTGAAAATAATTAAAGGATATTCAGAGTAAACTGTGTCGCTGCTTGGAATATATTCTAGTATTTCAGAAAGACAGTTAAAATGAGAGAAAGAGAGCAAGAAGCTCCCAGTGGGCCTTATTACTAAGGATCTCACACTGATTTAAAGACAAACTTACCCTTAATAGCCATATTATTAAGACATCACGTTTAACTCACTTATCACAAAAAGCAAAGTAAGAGCAAATGAATACAATCCTAGTTTGTAAGCTTCAGCTCAGTATTCACAAGCCCTGATTCTCTGTACATAGTGCCAAATTAAATATTACAGTGACATATTAAATTTTTTTTTAAAAAAAAATTTTTTACCTGTAGCCCCTTTGGGTGGCATCCTAAAGGCTGGGGGGGGGTGTCTTCAAAGGTTCCCCCTCCCGCCACTGGCCTCTAGGGCCTTGCAGGGACCATTTGAGCATGTGCGGTGGCCATTTTTTAAAATAAATTTTGTTTTTAAAAAAAGGCTGCTGAAAACAAAATGGCCGCTGTGCATGCTCAAATGGTCTCTACAAGGCCTGTCATGGCCTAGGGCCTCACAGAGGCAATTTGAGCATGCACGGTGGCCATTTTGTTTTTGGTGGCCATTTTTAAAAAATATATAATTTTTTAAAATGGCGCCCCCTTCAAGTGGTGCCCAGGGCACGTGCCCTGCCTGCCCTACCCTAGATACACCCCTGGAGTGATGGAGCCAGAGATTGCCCTCTATGGAGAGGTCTCCAAAATCCAGTGCCATGCCAGGGCGCTTTCCAGATTACACTCTGCAACAGGGGTAAAATGTTTCAACTTGGCAGGATCATATTGAAAACGATCCCCCAAATCTCAAACTCCGACATCAGGAAATACGGGTGGACCTTGTCATCCACGGATTCTGTATCCGCGGATCCGCGGATCTGCATATCTACAGTCGGCCTCGCACATCTGCATGTCGGAGGTGGCAGGAAATGACCACAGAGGTAATTTCCGGCCACCATTTTAGGAATCGGAGCCACAAAATGGCTCCCATCTATATATTTAATTCTCCTGGGTGTGCCTTTGGAATGTGCGTCCTGGCAGCCCAGCTGATTGGCTGGGCTGCGGGGGCGCCTGATTGGTCCTGGTGCACCCAGGAGAATTGCCTGGCTGGGCCCTGGCTGGGCCCGGCAACTCTCGGGCCCGGCAACGGCGGCGGCACTCTCGGGCCCGGCCCTGGCCCTCCGCCTTGCCTCCGCGGGACAGGCCTTCTAATTTCAGAAAGAAGTCTTCTTCCCCTTTATGGCTTCCTTGACTTTACCTGTTAGCCATGCTGGCATCCTCTTGGACTTACTGGTACCTTCCCTCCTTTGGGGTATACAATCTAACTGGGCATCTAGTATTGTGGTTTTGAGTAAACTCCATACATTATGGAGTGAAGTGACTCTCCTGATTTTCCCTTTTAGTTTTCTTCTCACCATACTCCTCATTTTGGAGAAGTTTCCTCTTCTGAAATTCAAAGTGTCTGTGTTAGACTTCCTTGCTGATTCTCTCTCCATATGCATGCTTAATTTGATCACACTATGGTCACTGTTTCCTAAAAGGTTGATGACAGTGACATCGCACACCAGGTCCTGGGTGCCACTCAGGATTAAGGCCAAGGTTGTCTTCTCTCCAGTTGGTTCCATGACCAACTGTTCTAGGGCACTGTCATTCAACGTATCTAGAAATTTGACCTCTTTGTCCTTTCTAAAGTTAGACCAATGTCCTCCTTCTCTGAGACCTTCATTCCCCTCGACAGCAGAGAAGCTATCAACCTTGGAGTGGGATGCCTCTCTCATGTCCATGAAGGTCTCATCCACATTCCTCTCTGTCTCTTTGAGCTTCTCCAGATCCACCACCTTGGTCTCGAGGGAACAAACTTGTTCCCTGAGAGCCAGGAGCTCCTTACACACACTCAAGACTTCTGCCCATGGAGCAAATAGTCATACATGTGACACTCTGTGCAATACACTGGGAAGTGCCCCCTCCCCTGCTGGCCTTCTATCCTCATACTGTTTTTGTTGGCTGTTTACAGTATTTAGAGATAGCTTATTAGAAAGATAGGTCCCAGCTGTATTGGTCAGCTATTTAACTGTCCAAACTTCCTTTTCGGAGCCAGTGGGCCAAAGCAGACCTCGTCCCCATTCCTTGCTGGGTTTGACTGACTGACTGATTGATTGATTGATTGCATTTACATACTGTCCCATCCAAATGGCTCTGGGTGGTGCACAACAATTAAAAAAACTCCACAAATCAATCCTTTTCAAAACAGTCCTACAAAATAATTTTAAAACAGTTTAAAGCCATTAACAATTAAAACATTTAAAATAGTTTAAAAACCCTGGAAGGCCAGGCCAAACAGAGAGGTTTTAAGGCTCCCCGGAAGGCCCGCGATGAACTTGAACTATGGATTTCTGCTGGGAGTGCATCCCACAGCCCATTCCTCAGGGATTTCTCACTGCTGGATGTGGCTTCCTTTAGCATGGCGAGTGAGGGAACAGCCATTAAGTGGAAATGTGTTTCAGTAGCAGTTACAAATGATGGAGTGATAAAGGCCACCGGCTAGAGAGAGAGAGAGCTATAATGTCCTCCAAAAACCTTGTCCCCATAAAGCAACTAATGTGAAAACATATCAGGCTATTAAAGCTCCTTGTATATGCATCAAATAGAAATGGCACTAGCCCCTCTCAGGGAACAGTAATTATATGAATATATGAATATGATGAATATTTATATACCACTTTTCAACAACAGTTTCCAAAGTGGTTCTCATAGATATAAATAATTAAATAAAATGGCCCCCTGTCCCCAAAGGGCTCACAATCTAAAAAAGAAACAGCAGAGAGACCCCAGCAACAGCCACCGGAGGGATGCTGTGCTGGGGCTGGAGAGGGCCAGTTGCTCTCCCCCTGCTCAATCAAGAGAATCACCACTTTTAAAAGGTGGCTTTTTGCTCAGTTAGCAGGAGATAATTAATTACCAAACTCAGCTTACATGAAACAGTTGCAAATCAGAAGTGGAGAAAGAATCTGGAGACCATCCCAGGCGCTTTCCAGATTAAACCCGACCACAGAGTGACGACGGATCTGCTAAGTGTGCTTCCGTACTTCCCGTGTTGTGACACCGCAGTCCCTGCTCTGACAGCAAGCTGCCGTTCACCTTTCCGATGCCTTCTTTCAGAATTTACCTTTGCGATATAGTGCTACAGCTAGTGGCGCAGGGAGAGACCTGGAGGCTGGGAACAAAGTGGTTTGCGGGGCTTCCCGCCTGCCCCGGAGCCCAAGCCATGCCTCCGACTTCCCAGCCCCCCACCACCACGCTCCACCCTCTATAAAATATGTTAAAACAATAAATATTTGCCTGTGGCACTGGCGGCTGGCAGGCAGGCTACTTGGCACACCGGCTTCTCCCCGGCCGAGGCACAGGCCTCCCCATTCCTTTGCCAGGATGCTGGCTTCTCTTCATGCAGAAGGTCCTGGGTTCAGTCTCTACCGGGGCGATGCCACCATTGGGCAAACGGGTTCAAAGAACCCGGGCCGCACCCAATCAGGGGCTGAAAGCATGGCCCCAGACATGCCCCCCGCAGGGGCGTTATTTCGGTCCCAAACAGGGCCGCGTGGCCCTGTTTGGAGCCAAAATCAGCCCGCGCTGCATTCGCCTTAAAGGCAGGGAGAGCCACTCCTGGTCCCTCTGCCAACGCAGCAGGGCCGACCAATCTCCCTCCCAAATGGGGCTGCACAGTCCCCTTTAGTAGAGAGATCGGCCCGCGCTGCATCGGCAGCGTAGCCGGAATGGCTCTCCCTGCCTTTAAAGATCTCCTTAAAAGACGTGGCCCCATTTGGAAGGGAGACCACAGCCCCGTGTCTGATGTCAGATGCGAGGGCATGGCTAGCTGGGCGCGACTGACATGAGAGGCAGGGGGCGGGGCCAGGGGGCCGCGACTGCGGCCACACACAGGCCGCCGCCAGTCTGGCTCCGCTCCTGAATCTCTGGCATCTCCAGGTAGAGCTGGGGGAAACTCCTGAGTCTCTGCAACCTTGGAGAGTTGCTGCCAGCCAGTGTGGACTATACTGAGCTAGCTGGACCAAGGATCTGACTGAGGAGAAGGCAGCTTCCTGGGGTTCCTATGTTCCTAATGAGGCGGAAGGCTTCTGGCGAAGGAGGATGCCATGGAGAAGCTTAGGGGAGTGACATCCTATCCCCCCCCCGCCCCGGCAGAGACTCATGGGAAGGTGTGTCAGATGGTGAAGGATGGGATTCATGTCTTCTGGACTGGAGATGGCTGCCAATTCTGCTGCAGTCCTTCTCCTTCTTGGCAACCCTGCAGTGGGGCACTATTGGGCAATAGGCTGAGGTGGGTTAGAAGGCACTTTGGTCTCTGCGGTCTCAACACTTGTCAGCAATTGCTGAAATGCCTCCTGGTCCTCGTGTTTATCCGTGCTGCATGAATTCCTGTTACAGCCACACAGCTAGGCATGGTTTCTGGGCACAGTTTCCTCACCTTTGGAATGTGGAAGACAAAATGTCCAAAGCTCAGATGAAAGATGGGGTGCTGGAGGCCCATTGTGGCATCTTTAATTAAAGGTAAATGGCCTCGGTCATATTTTATGCTATGCCCACACAGGATGCGCCTGCATTTCTCATCCTTTTAGCCAGCAGCAGCCTATGCCTCTCGCCTGGCTTCACACAGCACTTGGCTGAGCTTACAGTCTGTCGGTGGGTCTTCCTCCCTCCTGGACGGCAGCACTGGTGGCCACTCCTTTTAACAGCACGTCCTGATGGGTGGTCCTGCCCTGCCCACTTCCTAATTGTTGTGCCAATGTCATTGCTCCAAAAACACGAACTCCCTCCCCTGCCTCTCCTTGGGGAACTGGCTGCCATTGGAGGTGTGTTCCAGAGGGAATGGTGACTCCAGGGCAGCCCAGAGCTTGTCTTGTGGTAGCTAAGTAGGGTCCACCTTGGTTTGCATTTGGATGGGAGGCTACGTTTGAGCACTATAAGACAGTCACCTGGGGAGATGGGGCCAAAGCTGAGTGGAAGAGCCTCTGCCTGCTTGCATACAGAAGGGCCCCGGTTCAGTCTGTTGGAGAGGCACCTCCAGGAACACCAGCTCTTAGCTCCTTTTATCCTAGTGACCACTTGGGAGCATTGGGAGTACTGTCAGTGAGGAAGGGTCTTCCTCTTTATTTCTCCTTCTTGTTGTCTCTCTGTCTGATCTGGCTTTCTCTGATGGGTAGACTGATATTCTCAGGGTCTATCACTCCGCCTCTTCTTGCTCCCAGACTGCTCTTTATACTCTCTGCTCTGGTGGGCATTTTCCGGACTACGAGATTTGCAATGGGTAAAGCGTTACAAAGTGTGATGGAATAGTGCAAAGGTTTAAAACTGAGAATAAAGCGTTATTCAATGCTTTGTTGTAGGCTGGTGGCCATTTGTATTTTCCATCCATTGCAACATGTTTTCAAGGCAGGACTGTCCATATTCTCCTTGAAACATGTTTATCTGCCTCTCCTTCTGCTCCGTTTGGGCCACAATGGAGTTGTGTGTATGGGGGGGAGGGGTTGACGTGGATGTGTGTGTTTGTGTGTGTGTTTGTGTGTGTGTGTGTGTGTGTGTGTGTGTGTGTGTGTGTGACTTCTCAGCTTTTCTATCCAAGAATGTAACTTCCCCAATAAAGCTTGCTTGCTTGCTTATTTATGTATTTAACATATTAAATACTTGCTTTTGGACAGTCTTTAACAACTGTCTCAAGCTACTCTTTAATGGGCTCAATTTCTACAGCTCAATGGGCTTAATCAAACCCCTCCCCTACAGAACAATCCCAGGCAGCATCTCCAGGTAGGGTTGGAAGGTAGGTTGCCTGCAACCTTGGAGAAGCCTCTGCCAGTCAGAGTAGACAATTCTGAGCCCGATGAATCTCCTAGCAAAAATATGTAACTTTACCCTACACTCAGGCTCTGTACCCGAAGACCAGAAAGTAGCTACTGTAGCACTGATTTTCAAAAAGGGCAAATCTTGCCTTACTAACTTTTTGGAGTTCTTTGAGAGTGTCAACAGGCGTGTGGATAAAGGTGAATCAGTTGACATAGTCTACCTGGACTTCCAAAAAGCTTATGACAAAGTTCCTCCCCAAAGGCTCCTGAATAAACTTAGCAGTCACGGGATAAGGGAACAGGTTCATGTGTGGATCAGTAACTGGTTGAAGGATAGGAAACAGAGGGTCGGGATAAATGGAGAGTTTTCACAATGGAGGGAAGTAAGAAGTGGGGTCCCCCAGGGATCTGTACTGGGACCGGTGCTTTTTAATTTATTCATAAATGATCTAGAAGTTGGGGTAAGCAGTGAAGTGGCAAAAAAAAAAAAAAAAAAAGGCCAATTCCATGCTAGGGATCATTAGGAAGGGGATTGAAAATAAAACTACTAATATTATAATGCCCTTATACAAATCTATGGTGTGGCCACATTTGGAGTACTGCATGCAGTTCTGGACACTGTATCTTAAGGAGGACATTGTAGAACTGGAGAAGGTGCAGAAGAGGGCAACCAAGATGAACAGGGGCCTGGAGCACCTTCCTTATGAGGCTAGGCTACAGCATTTGGGGCTCTTTAGTTTGGAAAAGAGGTGGCTATGGGGAGACATGACAGAGGTGTATAAAATTATGCATGGAGTGGAGAGGGTGGACAGAGTGAACTTTTTCTCCCTCTCTCACAACACTAGGAGCAGGGGTCATCCCATGAAACTGAAGGCCAGGAAATTTAGGACCCACAATAGGAAGTACTTTTCCGTAGAGTATATTATTAATCTATGGAATTCTCTGCCAAAAGATCTGGTGATGGCCGTCAGCTTGGATGGCTTTAAAGGGGGCTTGGACAAATGCACAGAAGACAAATCTATCAATGGCTACTAGTCTGGTGGCTACAGACCACCTGCAGCCTCAGAGGCAAGGTTTATTTTTTATTGATTGATTAACTGATTGATTGATTTTATTTTATTTCTATACTGCCCTCCCAAAAATAGCTCTTTAGATTAAAAACAAAACTAAAATCAATTAACTGTTAAAACTGAAAACTGTAAAAACAACATAAAATCATTATTAAAACAATTAAAGCAGTTTTTTTAAAACCTGGAAAACCAGGCCAAACCTTTATGGTTTCAAAACAGTTTGAAAACCCTGGAAGGCCAGGCCAAACACAGAGGTCTGAAGGGCTCGCCTGAAGGCCAGTAATGAGCTCAGATTACGGATTTCTGCCGGGAGTGCATTCCACAGCCCAGGAGCTGCCACAGAGAAGGCCTGCCTCTGAGTCGCCACCAGACGTGTTGGTGGCAGCTGAAGACAGACCTCCACATTTGACCTTAACATATGGTGGGGATCATACCAAAGAAGGCACTCTCTAAGATAACTCGGACCTAAGCCATTCAGGGCTTTAAAGGTAATAACCAGCACTTTGTATTTTGCCCAGAAACATATCAGCAACCAGTGCAGCTGTTTCAGAACGGGGATAATATGGTCTCTCCGAGTTGCCCCAGAGGACAATCTGGCTGCTGCATTTTGAACTAACCGAAGTTTCCCAACTACGTACAAAGTCAGCCCCACATAGAGCACATTGCAGTAGTCAAGGCTGGAGGTTACAAGCTGGTGCACCACTGTTTTGAGGTTGTCCTCTTCAAGGAATGGCCACAGCTGTGGAATCAGCTGAAGCTGACAGAAAGCACTCCTGGCCATGGCCTCCACCTGAGATACCAGGGTGAGGCCTGGCTCCAGGAGTACTCCCAAGCTGGGTACCTGCTCCTTCCGAGGAAGTGTAACCCCATCCAGCACAGGAAAATCTAATCCATTCCTCAGATTCTGAACCCCTACAATGAGCACCTCCATCTTGCATGGATTCAGGTTCAATTTGCTATCCCTCATTCAGCCCATTACTGCCTGTAGGCAGGCATTTAGGAAATGAATGTCATTTCCTGATGATGAAAAGGAGAAGTAGATTTGGGTGTCATCAGCATACTGATAACACCCAGCACCAAATCTCCTGATGACCTCACCCAGCAGTTTCATGTAGATATTAAAAAGCATTGGTGACAGAATGGAGCCGTAAGGGACTCTAAATATCTCTAAATCTAAAGATGCCTCTAAATACCAGTTGCAGGGGAGAAGCAGCAGGAGAGAGGGCATACCTTCATCATCCCCTGCCTGTGGGCTTTTCTGAGGCATCTGGTGGGCCACTGTGTGAAGCAGTATGCTTGACTAGATGGGCCCTGCGTCCAACACAGCTGTTCTTATGACCAAGTCTCTGACTCGGCAGAAGGCGGCTTCCTAAGTTCCTATGTCTCCTAGAAATCAGCATCTACACTTTCTGACTGGTGCTCATTAGAGACGTCTCCATAATTGTAGGAAGAAGAAGAAAGGGGACTGAAGTAGGAGCAGGTGATGGGGATACCTGGAACAGGGTTTGCAGCACGGACAAGCAGCCTATTTGGGAGTCAAGGGAGAAATGCAAACCTGTCACCAATCAGACTGTTGCTGTAGCAGAGGGAACAATCCAGATGACCAACAAGCCTACCTGCAGATGTTTTGCTGACCATAATTGTCCCAATGCTTGGACTGGAGAAAGATGATGTAACAACAACAACAACAACAACCTGTAGCCAAAGATTGGGGGGACCATAAAATTGAAAAGGTTGTAGAAAATGAAGATGCAAAAATATTATGGGACTTCTGACTACAAACACACAAATATCTGCCACACAATACACCAGATATCACTGTAGTTGAGAAGAAAGAAAAACAAGTTAAAATAATCGACATAGAAATACCAGGGGATAGCAGAATAGAAGAAGAAAAAATAGAAAATATAACAAATTGAAATTGAAAGGCTGTGGCAGAAAAATCCCTGTGGTAATTGGCGCCCTAGGTGCAATTCCAAAACAACTTGAAGAGCACCTCAACACCATAGGGGCCACAGAAATCACCAATTACAAAAAGCAGCTTTACTGGAAACAGCCTATATTCTGTGACGATATCTATAATAACAACAAGAACAATATTGATAATAAAATTCAGTCATCCCAGGTCCTTGGGAAGGACTCGATGTCTGGATAAAACAAAGCAGTCAATAACAACTGCCTGACTGTGTAAACAAGAAATAATAATAGTTAATAGTTAGGAACATAAGAAGCTGCCATATACAGAGTCAGACCATTGGTCCATCTAGCTCAGTATTGTCTTCACAGACTGGCAGCGGCTTCTCCAAGGTTGCAGGCAGGAGTCTCTCTCAGCCCTATCTTGGAGATGCTGCCAGGGAGGGAACCTGGAACCTAGATGCTCTTCCCAGAGCAGCTCCATTCCCTGAGGGAAAGATCTGACAGTTCTGCTCACACTTCAAGTCTCCCTTTCATATGCAGCCAGGGTAGGGATGTACAAACGATCTGGCAGTCCGACGATCCGACAGTTCAGTCTGACGGTTTGGGGGTTCGAGATCGAACTGAACCACCACCACCCCGGTCCATCTGGACCAGAACCGAACTTCCGGAACCAGTCCGCGAATCTATTTTTTAAAAAATGTCTAAAAATACCTTTAGCCCCCTTCAGGGGGCTTGCTGTAGGCCATGGGGGGGGGGTCTGCGAGGGTTCCCCCTCCCCCTGCCAGCCTTCCTCGTCACTGCCGCAGCCGGGTAAGTGTATTCCTTTTGGCCCTTTCAGGCCTCCGTAATGACAAGTGGCCGCCATTTTGGCCGCTGCCGCGCATGCGCAAATGCCGTCTGCAAGACTCTCGGCCTTGCAGACGGCATTTGCGCATGCGCGGTGGTGGCCAAAATGATTGCCGCTCGTCATTACAGAGGACCAAAAGGGATACACTTACCCGGCTGCGGCAGTGATGAGGAAGGCCAGCGGGGGGAGGGGGAACCCTCATGGACACACATACACACACACACCCTGTGGTCTACAGCAAGCCACTCTAAGGGGCTAAAGGTATTTTTAGACATTTATTTTTTAAAAAAATTTTAAATTCACAGACTGATCCGGGACTGAACCGGACCAGGGAGGTGGGTTCGATGTGGGCTGGACCGAACTGGCCTGGTTCCATTCGAGGCCAGTCCAGCCTCTAACCAAACCAGGCCAGACGGTTCTGTGCACACCCCTAAACCAGGGTGGGCCTTGCTTAGCTAAGGGGACAGGTAATGCTTGCTACCACAAGACCAGCTCTCCTCTCCTAATAAACAACTTTATTTGTTAGCTGCCCCATAAGAAATTGTTCTCTGGGTGGCTCACCACAGGGGATTAAAACATACAATAAAAAAGCATAACACATTAAATCACAACTACCGAAAAGGCCCTGGTCTCCACCCACCTCACCTCGTTTGGCAGGGGCACCCGGAGGATGGCCTCCGAAGAAGATCTTAAAATACCTTGCAGGGACATATGAGGCAAGGCGCTCTCTCAGGTAATACGGTCTCCTGTCATTTAGGGCATTAAAGGTTAAAACCAGCACTTTGAATTGGGCCTGAAAAGGGACTGGACCCAGTGCAGCTGACGAGGCACTGGGGTGATATGATCAAAGCGCCCAGTCCCAGTTACTCATCTTGCAGCCCTCTTTTGAACCAGCTGCAGTTTCTGGAGCATTTTCAAAGGCAGCCCCACATACAACACATTGCAGTAATCAAAGCGAGAGCTTACCAGAGCATGAGTAACTGTGGCCAAGATCTCTCTCTCCAGGTAAGGTTGCAGCTGGCGTATCAGCCAAAGCTGATAAAAGGCGCTCCAAGCCACAGAGGCGACTTGAGCCTCTAGGGACACTGCTGGATCCAGAAGCACCGCCAAACTGCAAACCTGGTCCTTCACGGGGAGTGCAACCCCATCTAGAACAGATGAACACCATTCATCCAGGCAGAGGATCCACTGACCAGCAGTACTTCTGTCTAGTCTGGATTGAGTCTCAACTTGTTCACCCTCATCCTGTCCACTACTGCATCCGGGCAGTGATTCAGGAGAGTCACCGTCGCACCGGCATATGATGAAAAAGAGAGATACAACTGAGTGTCCTCCGCATACTGATGACACCTCAGGCCAGTTCTCCAGAGATGACCTCTCCCAGAGGTTCCATGTAGATGGTGAACGGCACAGGGGGAAGAATGGAACCCTGCAGAACCCCAAAGCATAGTTGCCAAGGGTCTGAGCAGTAACCCCCCAGCACCACCTTTGGGGAACAGGCCTCGAGGTCAGAGCTGAGAGATCCAAGAGAATTAGCAGGGTTGCACTCCCTGACCCCCCCTCCATACCTCATCCCACAGGGCGACCAAAGCAGTTTCTGTTCCACAGCTGGGCCTGAAGCCTGATTGAAATGGATCTAGATACAGTAGTCAGGATTTTGATGACTATCAAATGACAGGATTTTGTTTGAGGGAGACAAATGAAATGAACTCTCCAACTACTAATTAATTAATAGTACTGAATTAGTTTTCTATGGCTTCTGTACATAGTGCATTTACTTTGTCACCTAAAATATTTCTACCTTTGCTGATATACATACTTGCAAGATATAAGAACTACCATGTTGTATGACCTCTGAATTCTGCCCATGCATTAGAGACAGATTTGAATATATGCTTGCTGTGAAAATATAAAGTGAGAACAGCCACTGCGTCTTCCTCCCAGGATACTGGTGCAACCAGAAACCCTTTTTGTGCTAGACCCACCTTAATCAGTCTGCAAAGAGCTTCCTGAACCATCACTTTAAACTTGACATATATTGGTGACTTGGTTTATTAGTAATATCTTTTGCTACTCTCCTTTTCTTCTTAAATGTTGTGCCTAAAGAAGAATGATGTGAAACTCAAAAGCTTTCACACTGCCTTATGATTTTTAATGGGTACCAATAAACGGAATTATGACCTCTGCGACCAATCGCATACCAAGGAAGGCAAAGCAAGGTCAGGAGAGATGGAGACCACTTGAATCTAGGAGTGCAAAGCTCTTGGCTAAGGAAACCCAAACTCTGTTCTGGGCACTTTCCAGATTAGACCCTGCAGCTGGGTCATGTTGGATCTCGGAAGTGTGCTTCCACACTTCCTGCGTCATGACATGGCAGTCCCTACGCGGACAGCAGGGTGCCGTTTACACTGCCAATGCCTTGTTTCGGATTTAATCGCTGCAATATAGAGCAAGGATGTCGTATATCCGGCGTGGAAAAGTTGCTGTACTTCCGGGTTGTTAGTTTCCACGAGACTGCTCCCCCTGCTGTTTACGTTTCAAATGTGACTTGCCTAAACGGATGCATTTTGCTGCTGTTGAGCAGCTAGCATGGAAAGCGCCTAGGTTCCCAGAAAGACCCATATAAGAGGGTACTTGCAGCTGGTCTTCTAACAGTACATCCAACTTCTCTGGGAATAGCACCAGTGGAGGTCCAGTAGAGTGGAGGTCCATTACATGGAGGTCCAGTGGAGGTCCATTACAAGAATACATTTTTGTTGTAATACATTTTTGTTTATCTGTCCTGCCTTGTAATACATTTTTGTTTATCTGTCCTGCCTTTTAAAGCCAAGTATTTCCCTCAATACAGCCAAATATCTTCCTCAAATTTTGTTTTCAGGTTTCTTTGCCGGGGTGGCAGGGGGAGAATGGTTTCCAGTTTGTTTGCACTGAGACTCATAGAATATTAGCAATGGGAAGGACCTGGGAGGTCTTCTAGTCCAACCCCCACCCCAGTGAGTACAGGAATCTGTGACAGCATCCCTGACCAAGGCCTGTCCAGCCTCGATTTGAAAGCCTCAAGTGAAGGAGAGCTCACCACATGGCATGAGGCAGAGGGTTCCACTGCCAAACCGCTCTTGCAGTAAGGAAATCACTTCTCATCCAGCCTACATCTGCTTCCTTGCAGTTTCGACCCACTGGTTCTGATCCCATCCTCTGGAGCAACCGAGAACAAGCCTGTTCCTCCTCCTCTGGTGTTGCAGCCCTTCAGATCTTTGTAGAATGGCTCTATCTCCTCTCCCCTCCGTCTTCTCTTCTCCAGGCTCAACATGCCCAGTTCCTTCCACCCTTCCTCCTCGCTCGGCTTCTCCAGACCCCCTCACCATCCGGGTTGCCCACCTCTGAACCGGCTCTACTCCATCACCAGCTAGATTATCCAACTTGTGGGGTTCTGCATCACATTTGGTGCAGGCCGCATTGCTCTTACTTTTTAAGTGGACGCCTTAAAGAAAAGCAGAGTGTACCCAGAATCCACCCAGCGTGAGAAGCACTCATGCTTTCTCTCACAATTGCACCTATGAACTTTCCTTCCAGGAATAAAAGCAGTTAAGAAACAGAGGAAGCTCTTTTATAGTGAGGCAGACCATTTGTTCATCTAGCTCAATATTGTCTACACTGACTGGTAACGGCTCTCCAAGGTTGCAGGCAGGCAGGATCCTTTCCCAGCCCTACCTGGGAGATGCTGCTAAGGAATGAACCTGGGACCTTCTGCATGCAAGCAGGCAGATGTTCTTTCACTGAGCTATGCCCCCCTGGGAATATCTTACAGTGCTCCCGTGTCGTCTCCCATCCAAATGCAACCAAGGCAGACAGACCCTCCTTAGCAAAGGGGACAGTTCATGCTTGCTACCACAAGACCAGCTCTCCTCCGTGTAGGGAGGGACTCCACTGGGCTGAGCCCACTTCAAACTCTTCCATTGCAAGCAACTGAACTTTAGCTCCCGTCTGCTTTGGCTGATCGAAACTGACCCCCATGCTCCCTGTAGGAGGCTTCAGTTCGAGGGAGTCCATTGTGCTCCCTGCTGCCCCTTCAAATGCAGGACCCCGCTGCTGGGATAAGTGGCCCTCTCCTCCTGCCCAGCCCTCCCATTTGCCTCCTCCATGCACCACATGTAGCATGATAGAGCTGGCCGATATTATTTCATAAGCTGCATTCCAAGGGGGATGTCGGAGCAGGCCGTCTCTTGGCCTGCGGGTCCATTTGGGCTTAGCATGCCAGAAAGGGCAGGCTTCGGCTTTGAGCAAAGCTGAACTTCCAGCAGGAGCTCAGGCCCTCAACAAGTGTGGATGATTTGGGGATCTTGCACACCACCCAGGTGCATCCTCTTATTCTGCTCACAGATTGCAAAGGCAGCCGCCTCCTGCTCTCAGCCCGGTCTCTTCTCCCTGTCCTTCAGCTCACTTCGTTCGCTCTTTCTCTAACTTCATTTTGCTCTTTGATTGGATTTTCATTTATTTGGCTGGTGCGTCGGAGTCTGTTATTGATTTTCATGGTTCCGCACTCCTCCAGATTGGCCTTGGCCCTCCATGCTGAAGGCCACAGTCAGAATTTCAAGTGCTGAGAAGGAGGAGGACTCTGCTCTTCAGACACGATTCATTCTGTCCGTGTTTTCATCCCTAGCCAGAGACATGCATCGCACTGGGCCATAGACTCGCGCCCTGTTCCGGCCATAAGTCCATGGATCTAGGAAGGAGAAGCAAATCCGATGCGCCTTGGCTTGCGTGTCTTCATGGAGTCACCCCACGTACAACTCAACACTCATTGGGTTCTCTCCCTGCACTTGGGATCTCTGCAGGGCCCAGGATATATGTGTGGTGACGTAAGGCAACGATTCAAGTGAATGTGCGTGGATCAAGGGACAGGACAGCCTGCCCCAGCAATGCATTCCCTCCTCTGGAATAAGTGCAGCGTCAGCCTGCATGGAACTGGAACTTCAGGGCTCCCAAGCAGAGACTGGGGGCCTAAGTTGAGTCCCCAGTCTGGTTGCATTCTGTTGGACCCCCGTGAGCAACTGTGTGTAGAAGTGAGTCTGACAAAGACCCAGAATAGCACCCACCTGAGTCCGGGTGCTGTGCTCTGTGCACCACCCCTTCTCTTCCCTTGGGGCTCCTTTTGGGTCTCTGGATCTGCACATTTGTACACAGGCAAGAGTCAAATTGTCAAATTTGGAGGAAAGTGAGTGGATAGGCAAGTTATGATATAGAGAGCTCCTTTGGTACAATCCCCACTGCACATTAAGGTCATCTGAGGAGGTCCGTCTTCAGTTGCCACCAGTACGTCTGGTGGCGACTCAAAGGCGGCCTTCTCTGTAGCCGCTTCTAGGCTGTGGAATGCACTCCTGGCAGAAATCCGTAATCTGAGTTCATTATTGGCCTTCTGGAGAGCCCTCAAGACCTCTCTGTTTGGCCTGGCCTTCCAGGGTTTTTAAACTGTTTTTAAACCGCAAAGGTTTGGCCTGGTTTTCCAGGGTTCTAAAAACTGTTTTAGTTATTCAGGTTGTTCATTTCCACGGGACTGCTCCCCCTGCTGGGCGCTTTGCTCTTTATGTTTTGAATGCAATTTGGCTGAACGGAAGCATTTTGCCACTGTTGAGCGGCTAACCTGGAAAGCACCCAGAAGAGATTCCTGCAGTGCTAAGAGCAATGCTTTAGAATCCTAACAAGGAGGCTGGCTCTTCCTGCTGGTTGAAGTGAGAACAGGTTGCTAGTTTCCTGCCGGATCACCAAGGAATGATATTCCAACCCCTGACCCTCCTCCCCGACCTGAAATGGATAAGCACTGGTTGCGGTTCATTGGTAGTGAGGGAAAGGCATTCTTCACGTGCCTAAGGGAACTCCTCTTCTTCACAGCAGCCACTGACTGGTTTTCCAGACTCTAGCCTGCCATAGACCCAGGTTCATCCTTCTCTGTGACCCTGGGTTTCCAGCCCACCCTGGAGGGGGGTTAGCAGAGCCTCTGGCATAGGCTTGACTGCAGGAGCAGCCGCTTGAAGGAAACACAATACAGACATTTAATCACAGATAAGATCCACCCGGTCACACAACAGAATCTGCAATCTGCACCATCCAACTTCTCCTACACACACACACACGAATCCGGCAGGTGTTACTAATTTTCCCTCCGCCCTCTAAGCTTTCCTTATCTGGTTTTCCTTTCCCGCTGGGATAAAAGAGGTCTTTTAAAGAGAGAGCAATGCAATTTGACATCTGTCAAACTGATTCAGGACCAGTCTTCCCATCAAATGTCAAGGAGCTTTGGCAGCAGGTCCCGGGCGGGGGGGGGCGGCATTTTGGTACCTCCACAGCTGAACATCTGGGTTATTTTCTCTTTAAAAGGGCTCCTCTTTGATATTCATAGTATGTGTGTGGAAAAGACCGGGGTGGGGACACCAGTTATTTTCGAACTGCCTGACATCCCTCTGATAGGCAAGTGCATGTCCTGCAATCCCAGTGCTTTTCAGTGGAGTCGGTTCACATTTGTTTTTATTATATTTATAGATGGCCTTTTGTCAAATTGACCTGCAGGTAGTGTATGTGTAAAAAAACAACATGAGAACATAAGCCAGCCATCTGAAGCTGAGAAGGCCCCCAGATCCCAGTTGCCACCCCAAGAGTAGCACCTTCCACTCAGGCAGGCCTTGCTTGTGCCAGTTCCAGAGGAAACTTCTCAAAGCCAGCAAGCAACCCCTAACTCTGCCCCCCCCGCCCGCCCGAGTCCAGCCTATGTGCCAAAGCTCTGCTCCAACCACAACTGTGGCTAAGGCTAGACAGAAAGAAGAAGAGTCTGTGATGTTCCCTGGTCCCTCTGTGACTCCCAAGCCGTGCTTTAAAGCTCCCCCCCCCGCATAGAGTAATAGGTTGCCTTGCCCTTCTGCTGATGCTGCCAGGTTCCTCAGGTGTTGTTTTTGGTCATGTATGGTGAGGACGAGATGGAAGAGAGACTTCACCGCACTTTAGGTACAAATAACAATAATGCATTTACATTATCCCAGACAAGGTTTTCCCCCAAGAGAGTTGAGGTTAGAAACTGAGGGGTCGTCTTAAGTTCAGAGTGCCGTTCCTTTTGGATACATACAAGTATAACCTGTGGATTTAACCTCTATTTTTAAAGGGGATCATCTTACATTTAGGGTTGTCTTCTATTCAGGTAAATACGGTACTGAAGTATTTTAGTTACAAGTGTGATTCATGAACATTCCAACTGCTCAGGGTGTAAGTGACATTACAGTGTGGAAAGCTATGGAAATGAGCGTCTGCTTTGATTGACTGACTGACTGATTGATTGAGTGCCGTCAAGTTGGTGTTGACTCTTAGTGACCACATAGATAGATTCTCTCCAGGGTGATCATCTGTCTTCCACTTGGCCTTTCAGGTCTCTCAGGGGTGCATTCATGGCTGTCTTCATTGAGTCCATCCACCTGGCTGCTGGTCGTCGTCTTCTTCTCTTTCCTCCCACTTTCCCCAGCATTATGGACTTCCCAAAGGAAGTCCGTGGGGTGGGGCAAAGGAGTCAGCTCAGGCTGCTCCTCCCTCTCCCGCCCTGCCCCAGAGACACACACTGCCTTCAGGCTGGCTATTCCTCAGGTTAACCTGTACGCACGGGTCATCATCACTTTGCGGTCAAAGACCTGCTCTGCATGCAGAAGGCTACAGGTGCAAACCCTCTTTTGGCATGTCTGGGTATGGCAGGCCAAGAAAGGTCCCTGCTCCGAACCCTGAAGAGCCGCTGCCTGCCTGTCACTGGAGGCAGTACTGAGCCCGGCAGGCTGAAAGTCTGACTCAGCACAGAGCAGCAGAGAGGCCTTTTGGGCAGCTGCCCAGTAGCCACCCTGGTTTCCCTCCAGCCTGGATTTCTGGAGGGCCAGAAGGAGGGTCATCCTCTGAGCCCAGCACCATCCCTGCGGCAAAGGGCAGCCTTCCTCCCAGCAAAGAGCAGCAGCTGTCAAGCCCCCCAGCCACCCACAATGCCCCCATTCCCCCAACCAACCCACTCCCCCCTCCACAGAGGAACCGCCTGGTCCTCCTTCTCTCTCCGGGAGAAATCCACTTGCCAGGAAGTGCCTGGAGGCGCTGCAGCTCTTCTCAGATGCCTACGAATTCAGGCACATGCTCTAATCTCCATAAGATTAGGGGTGTAATTAATGATAATTAATGGTGACATTAGTCATCTGCTGCCTGCGATAATGCACTGCTTTGTCTCTGTTTTCAGTGGGGGCAGAACCAGCAAAAACGGCAACACGGTGAGTTCAGTGGGAGTTCCTTACAAGATGTGCAGCCATGTTCACTGCGCCTGTCTGCTTGCATTCAGACATGACCTGCCCAGAGGTGGATGGCTCTGCTCACCACTGCACCAGTTATCCACCTGACCCAGGCCTGTCAAAGTCCACCTGAACAATACCGTCTTGCAGGCCACCTAGGAAAAGCCAAGCTCAGACTCGGGCCAATAGCCAGAGACTTTTGTGCACAGCAGGTTTTACTGCGGGTTTACAGGGAGACTTTACAGCAAATTCAAAGTTGTCCTTAAAAACCACCACAGAGAGTGGATTTTTTTACCCTGGATATAAACCGCTATTCAGTGAAAAACCTGAATTGTGTATGAACTTTTGAGGTGGGTGTCACAGAGACCCACCTGGGGAGGGTGAGCGAGGAGAGTGGGCTTAGCCTGCTCTCCCCGCACACGAGCAGCAGTCTGCTCTGGGCAACCAAAGTGGCCGCCCACACATCTGCCAGCTCCGTTACGCAAGTGCGCAGGGCATGCTGGAGAGACCCCTGGAGCCAGGAGCCGGCTTTTTGCCTCCCCTCCGGGGGTCTACTCACGAGTAGCTGTGGCACGGAGCCATGCCGCAGCAACTCACGACTGCTAAAACCGGGTTTGTGGAGCTCCGCTCCAGTTTAAGCACCGGGCTACAGAAGCAGGTGACCCACTTAGGAACCACCGGGCTCACAGCCGAGCCCGGTGGTTCTCCCGGACTGCAAAAGGCTCCCTTAGCCCAATTTTTGCAGACTGTGTGAAGAGCCCCTTTATGGCTGATAAAAACTAACCAGAAAAAAGTATCCAGAACAAAAGAGCCAGCCAGCCCACATCCTGAGCACAGAAACCTTTCCTGGAGAACCACAAGATTCTTTCCAAGACGTTCTCTGCACAGATGGTGTCCTGCTCCCTCATTAGGAGCACCTGAGGGCCAATTCCAACACACACCTGCAATCTTGCATCATTAGTCCAAATTGGACTCTCTATTACATTTCAGTGGTTAAAAATCTGTTTATTAATTTGGGGAAACATGGGGCTTCACAGAGAGCATATCCTAATAAACCAAACTGCAGACCATTAAGCACTGACCTTGAGGCTGTGTGTCCATCACAATGCCCTCCTTACTCATACAACAGGTTCCTACGGCTGCAATCATTTGATCCTCACCCCCCCACACACACAAATCTCCCCAGAGTGGTCTTTGCGAACCTTCTCAGGATGTATGCTGAGTCCTCAAAAAGGCTCTGAATATTCTCAGGATAAGAGACAGAAGCTGTCTCACTCCCTGATATTTGATTAAGCTATTAGATATCTGACAGAGGATACTTTGCAGTATTTGAGAGTGGACAAACAATGGCATTCGACAGTACTGATAACTAACATGCAGTGGTAAATCTGACTGGGTTTCAGACTTCCAGGAACACCTCCCATATCAATATCTGCAGTCAAACAAACCCTTGAGTGTCACGGAGGATGGTGAGGCACAGAGTTGCCATGTCCCCCGAAATTCTGTGTTTCACCTGAATTTTAAGCATCTCACCCAGACTGCTTAGCCCACCCAGATTCACCCAGATTTCCACTTTTATTTATTTGTTTGTTTGTTTGTTTATGTATTTATTTTAAAAAGCTAAGCTCTATCCCTTGTAGAAGTGGAGTTATGGAGCAAAACGTGCAGTCACTATTCTGCTCAAAAATGATTTTTCAAGCCAGTTTACATAATATGCAAATTAAGCACCCGGATTTGGAAAGCCAGACTATGGCAACCCTACTGAGGCATGTTCGGGGCACACATTCAGTTCATGACATAGTGCAGTGCTGAACTTATATTTGACCATTTGTAATCCAAGAGTGATTCCCAGAACATGAACGGACACAGACACAGTCACAGTCACAGACACAGACACAGACAGACAGACAGACACACACACACACACACACACACACACACACACACACACAATGTTCCCAGGTGGTTGTGCATTGCAAATGAAGACCAGTAATTGTGGTCAAATCTGCCTTTCTGTTCTACTCATGGAGGGTCCTGTGAGAAGTGTCCAGAGAATTCAGGCTTCCTCAGAAAATTATTTGCACATAACTGGGATATCATACTTAACTGTATTTGATGGCTGGCATGCAATGGCATTTTTATCTTGCAACACTGGGTAGATAACAAGCAATGGTATTAGTCTCTGACTTCATTTTAATATTATCTAGCATGCAATAATAAGCAATATTTGACCATTTATGGGACTCCCTGCTGGAAGCCTGACAGAACCAAAACGTTCAGGAAATGCTAGCAACCCAAAGCATTTGGATGTTGAGCTTGGAATGTCTCCGTCAAGTATTTGAACAGCAGCACTGAAGAACTTGCTGCTGGGTTCCAAATACTTGTGACTGTTCATTTCAGCTCTGGATATTTTCTCATCTAGTCAACAAGAATACATCTTGAACTTCATTTTGATATGTCAAACTTGTCTAATGAATCTTCAACATATTGTCAAATATTTGGCAAATGAGGAGGCAGAATGATTGTGACTGAAACGTGTTTTCATCTCCAAAGGAAGCATTGAGTTGCAAGCTGGGCACAATCTGGAGTATCCCTAAGAGAAGGACGGAAGGATATTTGGAGCAGCAATCAGAGGGAGATGGATGGAGATGTCTGGAAGCCGTGTTTATTCTGGGAGCATGTGTGAGAAACACAGAAGGAAACAAGCAGGCTGAGCCCAGCAAGCTAAATTGCCCATCAGCAAGCCTTTCCGAGGCCGTGGCCAGAATGTAGTCCTTTGGGCCAATTGCCAGATAAGGCTGCAGAGAGCGGAGGGGAGCATTTCAGAGTGGGTGGTGGTGGTCTTGTCATACATCCCCTCCTGTTCTGTGCATTGGGAGGAGAGCTGGTCTTGTGGGAGCAAGCCTGAATTGTCCCCTTTGCTAAGCAGGGTCCACCCTGGTCTGCATTTGAATGGGAGACGAGACGACATGCATGAGCCCTGTAAGATATTCCCCTTAAGAGATGGGGCCACTCTGGAAAGAACACCTGCTTGCCTGCATGCAGAAGCTTCCAGGTTCCCTTCCTAGCATCTCCAGACAGGGCTGGGAGAGACTTCTGCCTGCAACCTTGGAGAAGCTGCTGCCAGTCTGTGTAGACAATACTGAGCAAGATGGACCAAGGGTCTGACTCAGTATAAGGCAGCTTCCTGTGTTCCTTTCTTGACTTCCAAAGAAGCTATTTCTCACTAGAGGGCAAAGGCACTCTGTGTGTGCCATGCCAAAGAAGCATCCTGAGGCCTGTTTTTGAAAATGATGCCTCTGAGTGCCAGTTGCAGGGGAGCCACAGCAGGAGACGAGAGGGCCTGCCCCTTTCAACTCCTGCCTGTGGCTTCCAGCAGCATCTGGTGGGCCACTGTGGGAAACAGGATGCTGGACTAGATGGACCATTTTGGGCCTGATCCAGCAGGGCTCTTCTTCTGTTCTTAGGTTCTTCTGTTAAAAGAAACTGGTTCTCTTCCCATCTCCACTTTGCCCTTTTTGGGGAAGGGGAGAACTTTGTTGCCCTGAGGAGGGCAAAGGGGGGGGCATTTAGGGCATGCTCAGCCTGTCTGCCTGTCTGGGACTGCAATGCTGGCCACCCTCAGCAGCACATCATGGCCCAGGGAGGGCTGCTCCCATTGCATGCTGTGCTTGCTGCAGCCTCCTGCTGCTGCTGCTGCTGCGGTGCCAGCAGGAGGGGGAGGAGGAGGTGGGGGGGGACACCCTTCCTGGGCCAAGGGCTGTCCTGTTCCCAAGGCTCCCCCTGGCTTGCTCTTCAGCAGGCTTGGCAGTTGATTAATGCCTCCATGGCGGAGTGACAGTTCGGCTGTGCAGCTCTATCCATCATCCACGGGCCGTTTCCTCTGGGCTTGGAGACCCTAACAAATTGTCACCTAACCGGCAGGGACATCCTTTCCCCACTTGCTTGGCGGTGGCAGGGGAAAGTGCCCCTGTTTTCTGCAGCACAAAACGGGGGATGGCATGAATGACGGAGGACACTTTCGTGCCACTGCCCAGAAGGTGAGGAGCCCCTCTGCGTGGAGCAGGCTTCCCTGGTGTGGGGCACTTACTCTGCCTCTGTGCCGCAGGGCAGGCAGCAAACCCCCCTTCTGGTAGAGGTGCCAGTCAAAACCCCTCCAGATCAATGCTCTGCTCCTCCCCTTTGGGGCTGTTCTCTGCCCAGTAGCGGCTGGTCCTAACCAGTGGGGGGTGGGGGGGAATCAGCCGAGGCCCCCCCCCATGCTGCCCCCCCCATGCTGCCCCCCCCCCCATGCTGCCTGCAGGCTGGCCATTTGTCAGTCAGAGCGGTGTGCGCCCACCCAGATGGGGGCGAGAGGAGCAGCCGGAGTTGCCAGGAAGCAGGGGCAGCTGCGGCTCATAAGGGGCCCCCCTCCCCAGGTCACTAGGACCAGCCACGGCTGTCTCTCTCCTCCCACCCCACCAGCATTCTCTGCCCCCTGCTGGAGGGTGGCTCTTTCCTGGCTGGCCTGCCATCCTGTAAGCCGCCCCTTGGGGTGTGTGGCTTTCTCGACTTCACCGTGGTTCTCTGCCCCGCTGGGGGCGTTGCCAAGAGCAGGCTGTGCATCTTCACTTTAAAATAAAACCCACCAATGGCCTGAATGCAAAGATAGAACAGATAGAACCAACCTGGTTTTCCTTGGCGTGGGGTGGGGTGTGTGTGGTCTGACAGTCATGTGGGTGAGCGCCAAGCACATGACCCGGAGAGAGCATCCCCCAATCAGGGTGCCAGCAGCAGCACCCAGCGAGCCCAGCCTCCTCCAGCTGGCCGACTTCTGGCAGGGAGGGGGGCGGGGGACAGGCCTAGGGAGTCCTAGAGATGCCCCAGTCCCAAATTCGTGACAAATATGAACATTTATATAGCGCTTTTCAACAAAAGTTCCAGAGCAGTTTAGAAAGAAAGAAAGAAAGAAAGAAAGAAAGAAAGAAAGAAAGAAAGAAAGAAAGAAAGAAAGAAAGAAAGAAAGAAAGAAAGAAAATGGCTCTGGGTCCCCAAAGGGCTCACCATCTTTAAAAAAACAAAAACCCTCCTGAGCTAGACAAGAAAATTGAGATTTGAACACAGCCTCAGAAAGCTCACTCCAGTCCTCGCCAGGCTGACTGTGCTGGCCTCTTGGTTGCTTGCCTAAAGCCGTCACAATGGAAGAGAGCGGAGGAGGCCTGGCCTCCCAGGACACAGAGCTGCACCCAGGTCATTTTGGAGCCTGGACCGAAAGGCCTTGGGAGGGCCCCCCTCCCCTGCAAATTAAGCACCATCATTCTCGGCGGGGCAACCACACCACCGGGGACAGACTGAAGAGGATTGTGGGGGGCCCAGGAGCTGTGGAGGTAAGAGCGCCCTCTGCTGGGACAGAAGGGCTGCTCATTCCCTTGGGGGGCGTAATGCAAAGCATCTCTGTCTGCTTGGGGCTTGGAGGACCAGAGAGAAGGGCCGTCTTCCAAATCCCTGCTTCTTTGATGTCTGTATCACATGTTTTTCAACATGGCTGGGGCTCTTCCCTGCAGTTTAAATCGAGAGAGAATATTTCCCCTCTCCCTTTATGGTTGTTTTATGCAGCTTCAGTACCCTCTCTTCCTGATCTTAGAGGGAAATGGCCATTTTAAAGGCAGGAGGGAGAGCAATTGAACAAGATCTGCCTGCCCTTTGCCTCTGAATGAAATGGAGAGAGAGAGAGAGAGAGAGAGAGAGAGACTTCCAGCGGGGAGCAGGTTTCCCCCTACACCAAAAAGGGAGAGGCTGCTTCCATTTCATACTGGTCACAGTTAAATGCAGCAGCATACTAGGTAGGGCGGAACCCTTTTTATTGTGGTTGATTGATTGATTGATTGATGAAGTGCCATCAAGTCAGTGTCAACTCTTAGCAACCACGTAGATAGATTCACTCCAAGATGACTTGGCCTTGAAGGTCTCTCAGTGGTGCCTTCACTGCTGTCGTCATCGAGTCCATCCACCTTGCTGCTGGTCGCCCTGTTCTTTCCTTCAACTTTCCCCAGCATTATGGACTTCTCAAGGGAGCTGGGAAGTCCACAATTGTTTTTCATAGTGTGGGTCATTGAGACAGAGTACTGTGAGACCTTAAACTAACATATTAGCCCGATTCAGACATTATGTTGTACATGTTTACAGATGTCTGTACACTTGCACATGTTTGTGTGAATGGCTTTCCCTATGTTCATTTTAAAAGTGAGGCAGAATATGGGCCCTTCAGATGCAGGGAGATAGAGATACAGGAAGAGGACTTCTGTTCCAGCATTTGGTATAACATGTGAATGACTGAACATAAGAATGTTAAGACTGTACCTGTGTACCGATCTGAACCCCTCGTGTTAGAAGAAACAAGAAGGTACCAGCAGCAACTGGGGCACAGTGGCTTCATTTCCATCCCTGCTGAGATGCAAATGTGGGGGGTGGGGGCAAATCTGCAGAGGAAGCATGAAACTGGCTGAGCCCACCCTTCAATCGCAGCCTTACAGGGCAGGCCGCCGTGCAAAGCAGGGCTCTTCGCCTCCTGCCTGTTCTCAACAGGAATTACTGGGTCTTTGAATATCCCCCAAAATGTGATTCAGGGCACATCACTTCTGGAAATGGATTTCCGTGTGTGGATGTCAAACCACTTGCCAAGACTTCCTGAGCTGCTTATGCACCCACTCTGCTGGCTTCCCATTAGCGCCGCTCAGGATAATCTACGGAAAGAGCTTCCTGAAGTGGGGGAGAGGGGTGTCTGTCTTGCTGCTGCCCGTCCCCTGGAGAAGAAGGGGCCATTGGCATGTGCTGCAGCAGGGCCCCCTCCGGCCCCCTCTTTCCTCCTGACCCCCTCCTCCTCAGTAATCCCTACTAGAGAAGGAATCGCCTCTGGGGCCCGGCCGGCTGCTGGCGCGACATGAAGGAGGCCACATGAGGGCCGGGACCCTGTAAGGAGGAAGACCTGCTGCCTCCCTCCCACTGCAAGTGGCAGCAGATGCCCCGTGCAGACTTCAGGCTGGTCTTCCATTCATCAGGTAGAGAGCTGCGTGGTTAACAAATGGCCAGCCTGCAGGCTGTGCTCGAGGCTGCAGGAGAGAGAGAGAGAGCGAAGGAGCTCAGAAGGGACAGGCAGCGGTGCCTCCTTTGGCACACACAGACCCCCACACTCACCCCCCACCAGCCACTCCTGCATTTAATAGAAGCTTTGGAAGAGCTGGACTCAAAGGGGGGGAGGGTTAGAAACAGAAGAGGCCCACCGGATCAGGCCCAGAGGGGTCCATCACGGCCAGCATGGTGTTCCCCACAGATCCCTCGGGGAGCCCAGGAGTGGGGTGCAGGCTGCAGCCTCCCTGTGGTGTGGAGTGGAGGGGGCCCTTGGACTGCCCTGCTGGTGGGAGGTGTGGGTGGGGGTCTTTGCCTGCGGGTCACGGCGGAGGGAAGACTTCGGACCGG